>NC_081423.1:59186742-59498954 GCF_949786415.1 Peromyscus eremicus | reverse complement strand
TGGTAGCATTGTGCACAGTGGACTCTGCCACACCATCCAGGACGGGAGCTACAAGCCAAGTGTGGCCGGCTATGAGTAAGGTGTGCTGTGATAATTACATACCAGACAGCAAAGATTCAGTGTGAGAATAAGAATATAAAATAACTCATTAATAGTTTTTATATTAATTACTACATGTTGAAGTGATAATCTTGGGAAATCTTGGGATATTGGATTAAGTAAATTCCAGTTCTAAGACAGGCTTCCTTTCATATCTTTCTTTTTTATTTTTACTTTGCTATTTTATTTTATTTTGACAGAGGGCTTCTCTATCAAAATCTCTAGCTGTCCTGGAACTAGCTCTGTAGACCAGGCTAGCCTCGAATTCGCAGAGATCTGCCTGTCTCTGCTTTCTGAGTGCTGGGATTAAAGGCGTGTGCCACTGAAGCCCGACCTGCTTTCTAATTCTTTTTTTTTTAAAGATTTATTTATTTATTATGTATACGGAAGAGGGCGCCAGATCTCATTACAGATGGTTGTCAGCCACCATGTGGGTGCTGGGAATTGAACTCAGGTCCTCTGGAAGAACAGTCGGTGCTCTTAACCTCTGAGCCATCTCTCCAGCCCCTACTTTCTAATTCTTATGTGGTTATAAATAGGTTGCACAGTGTTCTTGTGGATAGCACTGGGGGAAGAGGAAGATGAGGTGCTGAGCACCACCGCAGAACAGCTGGGTAGGAATCAGAAAGAGGGAGGAGTGGTTTGAGGACTGCTGGGGGTATATGATGGGAACTGTATCCCAGCTTTGGTGGGTGCTGCAGAGAAAGGACTTTATGACAGTGAGGTGTGGAGCTAATGTCCCCAGCTGAGGAGCTTTGTGGGGCAGCTAGGGCAACATCTACATAGAGGTAGATCTGTGCCTGAGAGCATCTGAATCTTCAGCCAATGGAACCCCGAGCTGGACTGAGAGTCTCAAAGGAGGTGGCCTGAGGGAAGGCTGCTAAGGGAGTATGAGCAGGGCCATGGTGACCGGGGAGGCGCTTCACAATGCGCTCTGGTCTGAACGTGCACTGTAGCAAAGCTTGAAGACACCACTCGCATTTCTCAGTCTAAGCAAGGCAGCAAGGTGGTAGAAATCATTAAGCCATTTGCTTGCTTGGTCATTTTTTTTTTTTTTTTTTTTTTGTTGTTGTTGTTGTTTGTTTGTTTTTGAGTCTCATGTAGCTCTTGTTGGCCTCTAGCTGAAGATGAACTTGAACTTCTGGTCCTCTGTCTCTGCTGCTAGGGTTATAGGTATGGGCTTCCACATATGGTTTATGCAGTGCTGAGGATCGGAACCCACAGCCTCGTACATGCTAAGCAAGCATTCTACCCACCAAGCTACACCCCCAGTCTCTTAGAGCAGTCTTTATACTTTATTATTGTTAATAAAACGTCTGCTCCGCCAGGCACATCACCAAAGCCTCCCCGCTGTAGAGATGCAAACGCTGAGACCAGAGTCACCAAGTGCCTTGTTGGGAGTCATCTGGTCAGTAGCACCTGCGGGGCTCTCACTTCTATCTACTCCAGCTTGGTAGCTTGACTTCAACTTTTTGGCAAGCCTGAGACGTGCCCTGGCAAGAAGTAACTGCCTTGAGTTTCTCAGACCACAGAAACAAAACAAACCAGAAGCTACCCTTCTTAGAGCTGGCCTTGAGGGAGTTCTGGTGATGGATGGCGAGTTGTGGAGGATTCTGCATTCCAGGGGGCTGAGGTCAGAGGCGTGTGTGCTTGAGCTGGAGGGCCCTGACTTCCAGCGCTCAGCCTGGCTCCTGCGCCGGCGGTTCGACCCTCTGCATCTTGGGCACCTTCTTGCTCGAGTGTTCTGTGTTCGTATTTTCCTGCTTTTTATCCTTTCTGCCTTTGCAGCCTTTCTACTGAAGAGTCCTCGGTTCCCCAAGTAAGGGGAACCCCATTGCCCACCCTTCTGGCCTAGTTCAGGCCCTTCTGGAAGGAACGCCTCCCCCCCCCCCCCCACCAGCCTGTCCAGACTCCTGTCTGAGGTTTTACAGTGTGCGTCCACTTCCATACATGGAAGTAGCTTGCCAGCTTGCAGAGGAGCCTGGGGGGGGGGGGGGGCGGGGGCTGTTTCACCACAGCTGACAACCACTCAGCTTACATTTAAAAAAATGAAAAAAATGTATTGATCGTAAAAGGCCCCGGCTCTCACCACACGTGTCTGTAAAAAGGAGAACTCCGCTATCTCACAGAGAGCAGGCCATGAGCCCTGCAAGTTAGGCCCGGATGCTGAGCTTCCTATACTACAGCTTGGGGCTGTAGAAAGATCTGCTGATGTGAGAGGCCTTTTGGAGGGAAGAAATGCTCGAGTGTATGTGTGTGTGTGTGTGTGTGTGTGTGTGTGTGTGTGTGTGTGTCTGCCTCTCTCTCTCTCTCTCTCTCTCTCTGTCTCTCTCTCTCTCTCTCTCTGTTGTGACATGCATATACTTTTTTTCCTCCAGGGCTGGGGGTGGAACCCAGAGGCCCCCACATGCTGGGCAGTCCTGTACCGCGGAGACACAGCCCCAGTCCATTGGTGCTCTTTTGTTTTTTGATTTGATATAAAGAAGAGAAAATCTGAGGGCCCAGCCAGAAGGCCATATGGGATGAAATGAAGTGGCCAAGCCAGGGCAGACCCCAGGCCGAGTCTTAATGCAGCTAGACTGTGAAATCGCTAACAAGTGTCTCTTCTGCTTGAGAACTGTAATTTTCTCACGACATTACTTTATGCAATGCACAGAACTAGGATTTGTCTGACTTCTGTTTGCTTTTGGTCCCTTAGTGATCAAAGAGGGCCTTGGAGAGCGTGAAGATGTAGAGAGCAGTACTTCACAGAGATTCTGAAGGAGCGCGGGAAACTGGGTACCCAGCACTGTACCACGACACTGAGGAGGCTGAGGCAGGGGATGAATTTGAGGGTAGCCTGGGCTGTACACTTAGACACACCACACCACCCCATCTTAGAAAAAAAATAATAACGTGGGTTTCTTATGCTGCTGTGTTTACTGGTGAGAACCGGGGTACTACCCCCCTCATGCCAGATCCTTCACCATGCCCTCCGGTTCTTTCTCCTAGCGCCATCTTGGGTATTTCACTTCGTTTTCTGTCTAGTGGCTCACGGCTAGTTAACGGTCATCTCTGAGCTGAGCTTCATTAGAGTGGACTCTGAATTATTTAAAAGCCATCATTCAAGACTGTAAAATTCTGGAAGTCCATGCTCAACTCTGCTGTCAGGGTCGGGGGTGGGGGTGGGGGGGCGAGACTCCTGCTAGCCAGCGGTTCCTCCAGTCCTGGGCCACTCAGACACCAGCAGCGGTCTGCCTGCCTCCGATAAGATCTTGAAAAGAAAGCCATACCTGCTAGGCCTTCCCTTTGTGATTTATTTTGAGCTTAAAATAGCAAACCTTAAACTCCATCTCTCCGCCTGCTCCCTTCCCCCACCGGATCGGATCCTCTCTTTAATTGTATGAAAAGATTTTGAAATTCTTCCTTGATTCTTGCTGCCTCAGGGGAAAGGGGTGAAGCTACCACCAGCTTTACTGTGGGATGTTGAACTGAATTCCTCCTCTTGCTCTCTCTCTAGTTAAAAGACTCCCCGCTGTGACAGGTGTGGATTGAGGGGCCTCTGGTTTGTAAGGCAGTTAGTCCTACCTCCCGAGTTAAAAGGGTTCTTTTGAGCAATCTCTGTTTATTTATTTATTTTCATTTATTTATTTATTTTTTTTTTAAAGAAATGATTTCTCAAGCATCAAGCTGTCCTCAACCTGCCGGATTGTTTTGACTCTTAAACGGGCCTGATACTTGGGGCAGATTCAGCCTTCTTCCCACCCCAGAAGCTGCAGGCCAAATGGCCATGATCACAGGGTATGTGGCCTGGATGCCAGAGCTGAAGGATGGATTTTGTCTGCCTGTTAGAGCCCTGGTGGCCACAACCAGGCTGAGTCTCTGAGTCCGGAGGCTCCTTTCCAGATTCATTGAGGGAAGTGGGACAAGGCCAAGGAGGCCAGTGGGACATGGCCAAGGAGGCCAGTGGGACATGGCCAAGGAGGCCAGTGGGACATGGCCAAGGAGGCCAGTGGAGGGAATATGAGGCTGTCCCTACATCTGCTGTTTCTCCGTTTCGAGGTGTGGCTTTAATCCTTCTACGGGGAAAGAATACAGCTCTCAACCACAGGGTGCAGGGGGAGAGATGGGGAGCCGGGCTGGGACCCCGCTCTGTTTACCTTAAGTACTTGCTCTGATGGAAATATCAGTTGTTGATTTCCACCCTGATGAGAGTCGGTGTACCCTGGGGAGCTATTAAAACACACATTCCCAGGCCGCTGGTTCGGTGTTATGTGCCCAGTTAGAGCACAGTTTGGCATTACAGGGTTGCCACACAACTAGAGCGAGCCTGCTCATGATGCTTAGGTACAGTCTCTTAGCTAGTCCTATGCAGAGTCACCCTCCAGGTCCAGGAGGCCCCTTCACACGTGGGAGCTCAGCCCAGTGGTCCAATGATTACCTGTGTTAATGTGTTTCTAACTTGTTGCTGCAGGCTCTGGTGCTTCCTGATCTAGAGCAGGGCCACATCAAGGAGGGGATGCTAAGTAACTATACAAATGAGTATAAGCCAAGGGGCTCTGCCTCTTCCTTGACTTGGGTATCCTTGTTCTGCCTAATGCCTCATATGCACTGGCTGCCCCCGAGACAACTCTGGAGGGAAGCGATGTTGGACCCATTATTTTCCCAGTCATTCTGACAAGGTGTTAGAGCCAGGATTTGAACTTTGGTCCTGAAGCTGGGCTGAACTGTCTAATTGACTAAGACTGTCATTAAAAGAGGCACCTTCTATGTGTTAGGCAGTGGGACAGGAGGGATTTTGCATACATGGTCTCACTTATCACGAGGTTAGCATCACCCCCATTTTACAGAGAGGAAAACTGAGGCTCAGAGAGCTTTAGAGGTATGCCCACTGAGCTAGTGCAGGACTGTGGATCTTCCCTCCACATCGAGGCACTACCATGTTTGGTGGGGAGCATGGTAGAGGTGTATTCAAGAAGGAAATTGGAGAGCTGGAGAGCTGGTTAAATGGGTAAGGGTTCTTCCAGGGGACATGGATTCAGTTTCTAACACTCATGTCAAGCATGGGGCTCATAATGTCTGTAGCTCCAGCTCCAGCAAACCTGATGTCCTCTTCTGACCTCTGTGGATGTCTGCATCATGTTTACACATACAGAGACACATGCATGTAATTAAAAAGGTTTTAAATCTTTGAAAGAAAAAAAAAAAAGAAGCAGCAGCAGGTATTTGTTTGGCCTCTGTGTTTTGGCAGGGGTTTCTCAGCCAAGGTGTAGTGGGAGAGGGTAAATGGTGTTCCAGGCACTGAGCTCGCCTGCCAGACTCTTGCCCAAGGCAGCTCAGGAGAGTGGCTCAGAAGCTCACTTCCTTAAACATGGCTGCTGTGTGGCCTGGATGCTCCCTCAGGGGCTGCAGAGCTGGTGACTTGATCCACATCCTAGCGCGACTAGGAGGTGGCAGAGCCCTTAAGAGTGCGTTCCTGCCGGGCGGTGGTGGCGCACGCCTTTAATCCCAGCACTCGGGAGGCAGAGGCAGGCGGATCTCTGTGAGTTCGAGGCCAGCCTGGACTACCAAGTGAGTTCCAGTAAAGGCGCAAAGCTACACAGAGAAACCCTGTCTCGAAAAACCAAAAAAAAAAAAAAAAAAAAAAAAAAAAAAGAGTGCGTTCCTGGTGTAAGGTAATCAGATAGTGGGAGTGCTCAGGGCAGGGGTTGCCGATGGTCTTGTGAGAGTAAGTGGGTTGTTAGAAAGTGAGACCATGCCTGCATGTGGCCACTTCTCCGTGGCTGTGGCTGTTTCCTCTTCCTCTTCTACTTCTCCTCTGTGCTGTGATTGGGGGTGGGGTATCATCAGAATATGCATCTGCCTGTTCTGGGACTGTAAACCTTTTCTTTGTAAAGAACTCAGCCTCAGGTATTTTGTTATGGCAACAGAAATTGGGCGAATACAATGGCCTTCTGAACTTTCAAGCTCCTAGAATCCATCAGGGCCTTGTTTCTCACTTAGTCCAGCTCCTTCAACACATACCATCTCTCCCTACCCTAGGGAGTGTCCCTGGCAGCAAAGAAAGAGCTCTTTGAGCAGCCACCAGGGTGGAAAACAGCCAAGGTCCCAGGACCCCAAGGACATTTCCAGCCTGTGGTTGCTGGCCTAACCTAAAGGAGCCTCCTGATTGGCTGGTCATGGCTGATAGATTCATGTTTCTGTGCAAAGACAGAATTGCCAAGAGTCAGTGAGAGAGACTGTGGCAAGGACAGGGAGAAAGTCACCCCAGACACTATGGGAAGAGTTGTTAGAACAGCTGTGTGCTGGACCCAGTCGTTAGGCGGAGGTTAAAGATGTGAAAACCTCCACCCTTGCTGTGTACTCCTGTTTTTAAGGGCTTAACCCCCATCGCTGCCACCACCTGCCTCCTCCTCCTCCTCCTCCTTCTTTTTAAAGACAGAGTTTCATGTATGCCAGACTGGCCTCGAACTGCTCCTTAGTTAAGATGGCCTTTCCTGGCTGACCCTCCTGCTACACTGGTCTGTGTAGTTGTGGAGCTGGAACCCAGCACCTCAGGCATGTTAGGCAAGCACTCTATTCACACCCCAGCCCAAGGGTTTAACGTCTGAGGACACTCTTGTCTGTTCTGCAGGGTTTCTTTAAAGACCCCCCCTGGTGACCACAAGGCCAACAATAAGGGCGCCGTGCTTCAGACACTGTCACCCCAACACATGAATCTTGTGGGCATTGTGACACAGGTCTGTGTGTGCTCGTGAAACAGGGGCAGTGACTCTTCCACACGACACACGCTGTCTTTCTACGACGGTTACGTTTTCTGGAAGCAGACATTCTTTTTCGTGAATCTTCTGTTGTCTAACCTTTGAGAGAGACCTGGGAATAAAAAGCAGCTCACTTGTTCAGCTCTCCTCTGGCACACTCATTGGTGTAAGTGTAAGACAGGAGGTCCCGGGGAGTGTGGGTCAGCCCAGGCTGATGGGAGGGTCCTCCTTCCCCGGGAGAAGCTCATGGGAATGCAGATCCGGATTGGTGTGATCTTCCTGGATGCTTTCTCTTTTTTACTTATTTGTGTGTGCAAATGTGAGCATCTGTTCCTGTGGATGAGTGTGCGGAGAACGACTTCAGCTGCTCTTCCACCTTATTTGAGACAGGATTTCTGTTTTTTTGTTTTTGGTTTTTTCCTTTTACATTTGCCAGGCTGGTGGGGGTGTGAGCTCCTAGGCTTTTTCTGCCTGCTCCCTCTCATTTTCCCAAGAAGTTTTGGAATTGCAACTGCTCATGCTATGCATCTGGCCTCTCTGGGAGCTGGGGATTTGAACTCAGGTACTCAGGCTTTCAGGGCAAGTGCTTCTACCCACCGAGCTACCCTCCTCCCGCCAGCCCGCTGAAGGAAATGTTTAGGTGATGTGATATCTGATTTCTACACGTTGTCATCCAATTCCCCTTTCAGACAGTGTTCACCAAATAGCATGTTGAAGGTCCCAGTTTGTCCCCTGGGTGGCCTGCTGGTGGTTGTGGCCTTAAGTCCTTCCTCTGTGTTTGTACCTGGTAATCTAGATGCCTATGGAGACTTGCACAGGAAGGCAGAAGCACATTCTAGAGTCCAGTGTGGCTTCCTGGGAGTTCATGGGATTGCTTACAGGGACAAGGCTCAGCTCTGGTTGGGGAGTACTAAAGAGTGCATGGCTTTGGCTGGGCAGGATGGTATAGAAAGAAGCCCAGAGCAACAGTTCCCAGAGTTCTCTGGTGAACCATTTGGGCTTCATTTGGACAGCATTTTGGAAAAGTTCACTTCCGTTTTACACCCACTTTTCTCCTCCCTGTGTGTCCCACGGTGGGCAGGCATTTTGTTATTGCTAATTTAAAATATCCCCCCAGTGCAACCCTAGCTTGAAAGGCAGCACCGACCCCAGAAGCTGTAATTTTTAAAATGTTGATCTCTGCCTGAACTTTTCTGGATTTTTCTAACGGTTTAGTGTCTAAGAGTGAAGAGTGGTGGGAGTCCTAAAACTGAGGCTGGTGTCTTTGAGGTGAAGGTGAGAGAAGGGGTTCCCACCCCACCCACCAGCCGATGGGCTGTTTCAAAGCTGGTAAGTTGCCCAAGATGGGAGGGAAAAGCTCTGGCCACCTCCAGCTATTTGTAACAAACAAATGGAAACAATCTACCGCGTGTCTGGTCCACGGACATCCCTGCAACTGGAGGAACCCTCCTGTGCTTAAGGCTGAAGCAGGAGACAGGCGAGGGGAGCCGTGGCCTCTGTGTGGACGCAGGTGAGGCTTCTGCAGCTGATGGACAACCCCTCCTGGAGGAGAGCGCAAGGACTGTCCGTAGACCTCAAGCTTCTAATCAGAAATGTATCCGATCCCCTTGGGGTGAATGGGAGTGAGTTACCCGAGGTCTGTTTGTTTATTTACTTATTTATTTTGAGACAATGTCTCACTGTGTGGCCCAGGCTGGCTTTGAATTTACAGAGACCCACCTGCCTCTGCCTCCCGATTTCCGGGATTAAAGGCGTGCGCCACTGCGACCAGCTTGCTTTCTTTATTCTTTAAGGAGGCCTAAGCAAGCTGTATGTGAAATTGTATGTGTGTCGTTTGCAGGTGAATAGAGAATTGAATTCAATTATTTAAAGGGGCCAGGCACGGTGGCACACATCTGTAACCAGCACTAAGGAGACTGAGGCAGGAGGATTCATGAGTTTCAGGCAAGTGTTGGCTACGAAGGGAGACCATTAAAAAATCAAAAGTGGCGTATTATACATGGCATAGTTTAACCAGTTTTCATCTTGTTCCCTCCGGCTGCCTTTGAACTTGCAGTCCCCTGTCCAAAGCCTCCTGTGCTGGAATTAGAGGTATATCCAGTATAGTTGACCCTTTCCTAGCACAGTTCAGTGGCATCTGTGGCTGTCAATACTGTCGTCCCCAGTGTGTTTTTATCATAGTAACTGAAAGTTTTCACTCCTTATAACAGCGATTTACCGTTTTCCTCTGTTTACCGCTTTCTATACACATGAATTGGACTGCACTATCAACCTCAGATAACCGAAATCTCACACTACTTGTCTTTCTGTGTTTGGCTTACATCATTTAGGTGAGTGTCTTCGAAGCTTGTGTTGTAATGTGTATCAGAACTCTCTGTGGCTCAGCAGTATTCCATTGCACATATAAGATGCATTGTCCTTATCTGATAATCTGTTGATACAGTATGGACCTGGCTTTTTTCCCCAATTCTGGGGATCAAACCTTGATCTTTGTATGTGTAGACAAGCGCTCTGCTACTGTGCACATCCCTGTTCATCCTAAAAGAAACAAGGTTCCTTTGTGGCTTTTGTGAATCTTATTTCCTTTTGCAACCTTGTTTTCTTTTTTTTTTTCTGTACATAAAATGCACTAGCGGTTATGTACTATTTTTTTATTTATCCTTTATTTTTAATGGAAGGATCGTAGAGATTCTTTAGAAAACTTTTTTAGATTTATTTATGTTACTTTATGTATGTGTTTTGCCTGCATGTAGTGTGAGTACCACGTGCACACCTGGTGCCCACAGAAGCCAGAAGAGGTGGTCAGATCCCCTTGAACTAGAGTGACAGATGGCTGTGAGCCACCATGTGGCTGCTGGGAATGGAACCCGAGTCCTCTGCAAGAGCACCAAGTGCTCTCAACTGCAGAGCCGTCTCTACAGCCCTGCTTATGAGTTCTCTGCGGGGAATTAAGTAAAACAATCATTAACGATGTTCATTTGAGGAAAGAGCTTGGATTTGATGACAAGGTGTGATCACCAGTGTCTGAAGGCTGGACAAGGCAGTGAGGTGTACACTGGAGCAGAACAGGCTTGCAGGGAGAGGGGTGGCCACTCAAGACCCTACTTGGGCATCTCTGAGGTCTTCATGTGAGCTCAGGAACCCCTGGCCGGCACATCTCCATGGAGCCTCCCTTTCCCTATCTGTTACTCTGTATCTCTTGGAGGTCCTTGGAATTGGACTGTTAACGTAGGTAATTACTACAGTTGTTCAGTGGGTCCCTTCACACAGGACAAGTGCCTCAGTTGAGAGATGTGAAATCTGCAAACATTTTAGTCAGGAGAGAATTATGGTGCTGGAGAAGAAGCTAACCCTAATATTTACCTTTAGAAATTGACAGCTTGTTTTAAAGCAATGAAGTATGTTGGCGCAGGACAGGGAGAACGGGGCTAGATCTGCTAACCCCGGAGTGACTCCCAGGGTTGGGGGACATGCTGTAGATTTACAGCTCTGCCCTAGTGTGTTTAAGGTTCTGAAGAGCCTTCGGGGGTTGTCAAGTGAAACAGGCTGTAAGGGGCCCATCCCACGTGGGGAGGGAGATTGGTCCAGGCATGGCTTCATGAGGAAAGTTGCCTTTGGTTTCCACCCAGTTGATTTTCCATAGACCTGTCGTATTTTAAAGTAGCCCCAGGCTCTTTCCCTCTTTAAATTTTTTTTTTTACCAAAATATTTATTAGGATATTTGCCTTTTTAAAAAAAAAATTAACATTGGCACAACTAACATAATGCCTTTAATCCTAGCACTTGGGAGGCAGAGACAGGAGGATCTCTGTGAGTTTGTGGTAAGCCTGGTCTATACAGTGAGTTCCAGCCCATGGTGAAACCCTGTCTCAATACAAACAAACAAAACCAAACACTTAACATTAGGTCATTGAGGAAAATTGAAACACACACACACACACACACACACACACACACGCACACGCACACACACGCACACGCACACGCACACGCACATCATTGTAGACCGCCTGTTAGGGGTAAAGCACCCTTAGCTTTTCTTTACAAGCATGACTGTGCATACAGAGTGCATTTTGAGCATACTTCCATGTAAGGCTGCATTCTCCCTAAAGATGCTCTCTGATGGCGACAAGGTGTTTCACCGCACACATGCGCTGTGATTTATTTAATATTTCTCTGTGAAGAAAAACTAAAGCCAGTTTTATGCCCTGCTGTCATCATCAGGGAAGATACATTTATGTATACTTTATGTATGTCTTCAGTTGCGAGGCTAAGTTCCTAGAAGAGTTGCTACATCAGATATCCCGACATAGCTCAGGGGTAGAGGATTCACTTAGTATGTACAAGGCCCTGGTTTGATCCCAGCACTGGGGGAGAAGGATGATTTTGATACTACGTTTCTTCCTGTTTCCCTCCCATTTCTTCTAAATTTCATCTTTTCCTTTGTTTGTTTGTTTGTTTGTTTGTTGGAAACCTCTAACACTGATACTCCCCATAGTGTGGACTCTTGTCCAGCTTTATGACTGGTGTTGCCTGGTGTGTGCTAGGCAGGGACTCTATCTCTGAGTCACACGCGAGCCTCAACTGCATTTTATTAGTCCATTGGCCATTATTTCCTCCTTTTATTTGGCTTAAATTATTTTTTTTTAAGCTGGGCAGTGGTGGCGCACGCCTTTAATCCCAGCACTCAGGAGGCAGAGGCAGGCGGATCTCTGTGAGTTCGAGGCCAGCCTGGGCTACAGAGCGAGATCCAGGACAGGCAGCACTGTTACACAGAGAAACACTGTCTCAAAAAAAGCAAAACAAACAAACAAACAAAAAAATTTTTTTTAGCTTGCAGGCAAACACATTTTTCCAAATTTTCTGGTGGTCTGCTCTGCATCTCAGTGCCACGTTTTGCTTTTGTTTCGACTCCTTCTCAAAACTTTGTACTCTTGGTAGTTTTTTCTTTTTCTTTCTTTTCTTTCTTTCTTTTGTTTTAATGGTTTTTTTTTTTTTTTTTTTGAGACAGAGTTTCTCTGTGCAGCTTTGGAGCCTGTCCTAGAACTCACTCTGTAGACCAGGCTGGGCTTGAACTCATAGAGGATTGTTTTTTCTTGAGTGGAGAAAGTTTGTCAGGTCTGCCCGCAGGCAGGGCATGTCTCTTCTTCGTCCTGCTCCACCTTGGTGCCCGCAGACTTTCCTTTCAGATCTTTATTGGTTAGTACATACTCATGTTACTATCTCAGCTCCTCAGAGTCCTGATGGGAGTGTTTGTGTGTGTGTGTGTGTGTGTGTGTGTGTGTGTGTGTGTGTGTGTCCTGGCAGGACAGGTGTGTGCTCGCTCTTCTGTGTTTGTGGGAGCTGCTGAGATAAGGGTCATGTTAAGCTTTCCTACTGACCATAAGCTGTACTATAGCCACATGCCTGCCTGTCACATGGATTCAAGCTCTTTGTCCACCTGTGGCCACATTACCCCACTGTGCCCATCCTACACTTTCAAATACCACTTTCAAGAGCGGAAGCACACAGGGTGAGTGATGCGCCAGCAAGTCTGGTCTCTCTGTGCCTGCCCCTCCAAATCAGGAGATATTAGTGGGGCTCCACTGGGGTCTCTGTACTCAAACCATATCCATGGCTGCGATGCTCCGAAGGGCCCATCTAAACCTGGCCTGGTAACTTTCAAATCTGGTCCCAGCTATGCCAGTTTTATCTAGCAGCAATTCCCTGTCCTCGCTCATGTCCTTAAACCAAGTGCAGGGCTTCTGGGTTATTATTTATCGAGGAGAGACCAACCCATAAGCCCGTGCTGGATAACTCTGGCTTTTTCCGCTGGCTGCAGCATTTTTCTTCCCTGGCTGTCCTGTCACTGAGTGCTGCTCTGGGCTGTGTGACTTCAAAGCTGTTTCCTGCTGTCCTTAAACTAAAACTAAACCGAGAGACATTTCTGAGCTCTTTAAATAATAAGAGTGGTAATAATAATAATAAATAGGAATAATAAAGTGCCCTGTGACTCCTCAGCTTTTCATGTGCTTCTAGCGCTCCCCTGCCAGTGTGACCTGTTTTGGGGCTGCCGGCTTTCCTTCCTTTGATGTCTCTCTCCAGGATACCTCCCTGGAATCTGTGCTGAGAACAGGGAAATTGCTGCTGTGAGTTGGGGGTGGGGGGGGGAGGGGTGGGGGACCCCGGGAATTTGGTGGGTGTGTGCTGAGGGAAGTCAGATTGAACTGGCAATGACCCCTGGAGGCGCTGAGTGTCCTTCCTGATGATGGGGAATATTCCAGTTCTTCCCTCCTCTTCTCCCGTCTCCCCTTAGGCTGCTGTTCACGCTCTCGCCGTGGAGATCAGCGCCCAGTGACCTTGAGGTACTCCTTGTCTCCGAGTTTCTCAGAGCAGCTTGTGGGTGATGAGGATGTGGATTCGTCTGTTTGCTCTGGCCACTTCCTTCTCGGAATGCTGTTAGTTGTGTCCACTCCCACCCCCTGTCCTTTCAGTAAACCATAAATTACAGAGACTTTGATATACAGGTTGAGCACCCCTTACTTGAAAGGCTCAGGCCCGGAAGTGTCTCTGGGTTCTGTTTGTTTGGAATCTGGAAATACTTCCATAGACTTTGCTGCTTGGACATCCCAGATCAGAAAATCCCAAATTCTAAATACTCCATCCCAGAAGGGAGATGCCCATAAATGTTTAGGATTTCAGGTTTTCTTATTAGAGATATGCCATCATCATTTGTTTGTGTGTGTGTGTGTGTGTGTGTGTGTGTGTGTGTGTGTGTGTGTGTTGTATATACATGTGGGGGTGTATTTACAAATGTGTGGTATTTTTATGATATGTACATTTGTGTGTGGTGTATGTACGTGTGTGTACAGGTACATGAGGATGCTAGAGGAGGACATTGGGTGTCCTGCTCTATGACTGTCTTATTCCCTTGGGACAGGATCTTTCACTGAACCTGGAGCTGAGCTGGCAGCCAGCAAACCCTAGCAGTCCTGTCTCTGTCCCCCACCTCCCCAGTGTCGGGGTTACAGGTGCAGCAGGACCATGCCGGGCTTTTTACATGAGTTCTGGGGATTCGAACCCAGGTCCTCTTGCTTGCACAGCCAGTGTTCTTACCTGCTGAGCCATCTCCACAGTCCCAGTATGCTGTTTGATGTTCCTATACATCCTGTGAGATAGATCCTACCTACAGTCAAGCAGATTAGCCTACATATTATTTTCCATCTCGACCCTCTTTTTTGATTAGCTTTTAAAATCCTGTTTGTCTTAATTAATCCTAAGCCTTCTTCTATTTGGAGAGAGCTGTAATTAAGCTTCACATAAAGTGAGCCAGACAAGTGCAGTGAAGGGCGGCCCATGGTGGAGGCTACTTGGTCTGTTCCTAACTGTCAGAGGACCTAAGGCAGGGGTCTGGAGGGATGGCTCAGCCATCAAAAGCATGCACTGCTCTTGCAGAGGACCCGTGTTTGGTCCCCAGCACCAATGCCAGGCAGCTCACAACCTCCTGTAACTCCAGCTCCAGGGGACCTAATGTCCTCTCTGGCCTCCATAGGCACCTGTACTCACGTGCACATACCCACACATAGATACACATAATTTAAAACTAATAAAAATAGCCAGGCATGGTGGTAAACACCTTTAATCCCAGCTCTCGGGGAAACAGGCAGGTGGATCTCTTTGAGTTCCAATTTTATATAGCAAGCTCTAGGTCAGCTAGGGCTACATTCTGAGGCTCTTTCCCAATAACAAAACAGTAATATAATAACAATACATTAAAAAAATAACCTAAGGCATAAACTCACATGCCTCTCAGCCAGACAGCCCTGGCTGGAGCCTGGGCCTGCTTCTCCTCAGGGATGGAGGTTCTGGAAGCCATAGACCTTTTCCTCATCAATCTTGAGTCAGAGGTAGAGGTAGGCAGATCTCTGAGTGTGAGGCTAGCCTACTCTATAGAGCGAGTTCCAGGACAGTCAGGGCTACAGAGAGAAACCCTGTCTCAAAAAAAGGAAAAAAAAAGAGGAATTTTTATCTTATGTGTGTATGTGTGTACACATGCCGTGGTTCCCATGTGGAGGTCAGAGGACAGTTTGCCAGAGTTCATTACCTCCTTCCAGCTAGTGAGTCCCAGGGGTCAGATTCAGGCTTGGTGGCAAGTGCCCCGAACTGCTGAACCATCTTGCCATTTGTATTTTTGAGATAGAGTCTTGCTATGCAACTTTGGTGGGATTGAAGATCTCTATGTGGTCCATACAGGTTGCAAACTCAGGGCAATCCTCCTGCTTCCTCATACTCTCAGTGCTAGGGTACAGGAACGAGCCACCATAAGTGTGTTTTGTAGGGGACAAGAGACGTTACTCAGTGGTAGAATGTGTGTTAATATGTACCAGGAAGGCCTGAGTCCAATCTCTAACTCCACGTTAACTAAGTTGTGTCAAACAATAGCGTTTTAAAATGTTGTTTTTGTATTGAAAACCTCTCATTGCACTCACTGTGTTTCTCATAGTTTTAAATGTTTATAAATATCAGCTCCTTAATTCTCACGACAACCTCTAAAGGTGAATTTCTAGTCTCTAGTCAGAGGTACATCAGCAGGCCTTCACAGCATGTGAAGGACATTTGGGCAAGGGCGTCATCAAAGCCATCTGGGAAGCTGCCCTTTGTCTCTTCTCTGTCAGTGGGCATCGTGTGTTGAATCCAAGTCCTACAGTTTGGTCGAGATACTCCCAGTTCCTAGAGCTTGTATCCTTTCAGTTAAAATGAAGCTGGAGGAATGCAACTTTTATTTGTTTATATCTGCAAGGTAGAAAAAGAATATCCACGTAAGCTACAGGTTCTGAAAACCTATTCAGCCCACGGCTCCTGATTAAAAGAAAAAAGCTAGCTGGGCATGGTGGTGCACGCCTTTAAACCTGGGCTCGGGAGGCAGAGGCAGGTGGGTCTCTCCTCCCCTTCCACTTTGTTTGAGACAGGATCTGTTCACTCTTGCATATGCCATGCTGGCTGGTCCAGGAGCATCTAGGGTTCGCCTCTGCCTCCCGTCTTGCTTTAGGAGTTGGAATTCCAGTTACACACTCTTGAAGCCAGCTTTAGGTCGGTTCTGGGATTTGAACTCAGGTCCTCACACTTGTGCAGCCAACGCTTTACCCACTGAGCCATCTTCCTATGTCTGTACCCCTGGATGTGGAGGCTGGAGGACAGCCTCGGGTATCAGTCCTCTCCCTCCACCTTGTTTGAGACAGGGTCTCTCTTTTTATTGTTCTTTACTGTATGTGTCGGGCCAGTCGGACCATGAGCTTCTGGGCATTCTCCTGTCTCTGCCCCATCTCATGGCAGGAGTCCTGGGGTTACAGATGAACCCTGCTTTATGTGGGTTCTGAGGATCCAAGATCAGGTCCATGGCAAGCACTTTACCCCACCTCCCCAACCCTTGAGTTAATTAACTAATTAATTAGTTTATAACAGAAAACGGTTGCTTTAGCCAGGCCCTCCAGTGACAAATGTCCATACAGTGTTGACACCTGAATATGTGACTTCTGTTGTAGGCTGAATGTAAGTGGCACACTGGGGATGTCAGGGTGGGGGAAGAGCGGGGGCAGACTCTGGCCACCCTTTGGAGAGCGACAGACCCAAGAGGGAGGCGGGGTGGCCTGGTTTTACCTGGGTCAATTTGAAGGATGTAGCTGGTGTGAGGTGTGTGGCATGGAATAGAGAGGCTTTGTTCAGAAGGGTTGCCGCAGTCAGTACCTACACGGGTGTCTGTCCCTCAGCTCGGCTACCCAGAGCTCCTCCCGTAGCTCACTGTCATGTAGGTGCTCAATAAACAGAGCAAATGAGCCGGCAGGTAGTTCCGCCTGCCGAGGGCTTGCTTACTGTGGCCAACCTGAAGCTGCTGTTTTTCCTGTAAATGTGACCCCTTTTTATCTCAAGTCCTCCTTTTCCTGCCTTTCCCAGCAGCTTCCAGGGCTTTCTAAGCTTGCTGGGCCAGATCACATACCCTGACCTGATTTCATAGCTCTCTTTTTCCCAGAACTGCCCTTTCTCGAACTTCCTTGCCGGTTGTCTGCCCACAAGTAGCCTCTGGGTGACACTGTAATAATCTAGTGGTACTCCCGAACCCCACTCCTCAGGATTTGTGAGCCCAGAGGATTCTGGCTTCTTCACAGACCACATAATACAGACGAGGTGGTAACTTTTACAAGAGAATCCCCAGAAGCTTGGGAATTGGTGTGGAGTCCTGCGGTGGTCTTAAAGAGCACAGCAAAACGCTGTAATGATGAGTGACAGCCAGCGGCGACGCCGTCCAGCTCTGGAGTCGGGATGGAAGAATGTTCTAACTCGGACTGGAAGTTGGCCAGCCATGGGATTTTATTGACCATAAGTTGCTAATTCAAAGGCTTTTCCAGCCATGACCCCCGGTTTTCTTCTTACTGCACTTCCTACATTTCCCGGAGTCTGCATTTATGACTTTTTATCATCATAAAGTTCAAAATGAAATACCTACTTAAAAATTAATTGAAGCCTGTGAACATCACGTCATTTGTTAACGTGCGTAGTGAGCATGCTCCCCTCATCTCCCCGATCTGTTTATTTTGCGATTAATAAAAGGGAAGGCATGTTTGTGCTCGAGGCTGGAGGATCTTGGCTGCCTGTGTTGGAATCTGTGAATTTAGTCCAAATTGATAATGTCCTGGTATTTGTGGAGGCTTTTATTTATTTATTTTAGAAGAAAGCTGCTTAAATGAAGGCACATTTTTCTAAAGCTGACCACATAGAGTTCAGGATAAACAGCTTTCTAGTAAGACGTTTGTGAATAGTAAGGATATGGATTTACCGTAGGGGTCTTGAGTGTGTTTTCAAGGCATTGTTTTAAGTTGGTGGGAGGCCCAGATGAAAGGAGGAATTTCATGATAAGCCCCCCATGAGTCATTTTGAGCTGCAGTGAGGAGTTGAAACGATGAGCTTGCTCATGGTCCTTATGCCAATGCTCGAAAGCTCATGCTGGCAGGAGGGTGCTGAAGGCTGCCCTGCCCTGCCCTGTGGCAGTACAAGGCCTTCAGTGGGCCTGGTGTTTGGGGATGGAGCCTACAGTGAGCCTTCCACTAGAAAATCCGTCTTCCTCCCCCATCTTCCTGTGCCTCTTATAGGTGGGCATCGGGTCTTTCTCCCTCCTTCCTTTGTGCTTTTCCTCTGTGAACAGTCATTTAATTTGTTCCTTGCTGCTTATCATTTTATTAATCAGACTTTTCTCCCTGGGCCAGGCTCTTCTCCGGAGGCCTTGCCTCTGGGTCGCGAGGTGCGTTCATCAGCAAACGTTGGCTTCTATGACGGCAAGCAATAATCGGGAGTACAAAATGAAAAAACCAGAACTTTCTATGTGCTTGGTCGTTTTATTTCTTAGTTACCAGAGCTGTTAGGGTCGGAGTCTGCTCCCTGGGAGCCCAGCATGCTAGGATCTGCCTGCCTTCCTCAGTATGCCCATCAGAGAGCCAAGTAATGGCGAGAAACAATGAGCCATGTGGCCACATTGGGAAGAGGAACAGATAAAGGGGTCCAGTGACCCCCAAGTCCATCTTCAGGGTCGTGACATGGGAGTTAGGATTAAACAGAGGACAAGGGGAATGCATAGCCAAGTGGCGCTGGTCAAGACGTGCTCCCATCCATTGCCGTCTGGGCGGGCCACAGTGTCTCCTGCAAGGTGGTCTAGTCTTGTCAGAACTATGAACCTTTTTCCTGAGACACAATTTCCCGATCTGACTAACACAAGACTCAGCCTTTTCTTCCTCACAGCTTGAGATTTCTGGGAAAATTCCAGTCTCTCTGGGACCATTGTTTCAGCAGTCTGATAGCCAGAGGGAGCGGCGGCACAAGGGTCCCTGGCAGGAAGGATGGTCACACCTGGGTTCCAGACACTAATTGGTCTTAAAGACTGAACGGAGCTGGTTAAGCAGGAGGGCCTGGCTCTTCCTCTCTAATTTTCTTTACAGCCTTAAATGTTTCCTACCAGTGGCAAGACCATGTTTACTGTGTGCTAATGAATGTCCTCATCTTTAAAAGAGGAGGTAAGCCAGGAGTGCTTGCTCTCCTGTACTCTCAAGTACTTAGAGACTGAGTCAGGAGGCTCATGAGTTTGAGGCCAGTCTGGGATAGATTGGAAGGTAGGAGACTCTTATGGGGAGTTGGGGGAAGAGTGAAGGAGAATTGGAATAAATAATTCTTGTTGTGTTTCAAAATTTTATGGGGAAATTGAGTTGTTTTTTATATACCTGATGGCTGTATGGATGAACAGACACAGTGGATTGCTAGGGGAACTGGCCAACTAGCTTACGGAGGCTGAAAAGGCTCCGTGAGCTGGAGACCCTAGGATGCTGCAGATGTGGCAGCATCAGTCCAGGCCTGAAAACCTCAGAAGCTGGAATACAGGTGCCAGTCCAAGGGCAGAAACTTGAGAAACTGGTGGGCCATTTGTGAGGGTCCTAGAGTCCAAAGACAGCAAAGCCTAGAGTTTCGAATGTCCAAAGACCGGGAGAGATGGAGAGAACTTTCTTCCGTGTCCGTTTGTTCTCTGCCAGGGCCCCTGATCGTTTGGTACCTGCCCTCACCAAGGGTGGCTCTCTCCCACTCAGCTCACCGACTTGCAAACCAGACTTCTAGAAACACACAGAGATGTACGTTATTAGTTATCTGCATGTTCCTTACTTGGGATGGGCACCGAGCTAACCATCCTTGTCTCTGTAGAGCCCCTCACCGATTTCACAGCCTGAGGTGATCGGCTGGCTTCTCCAGGTGCTCCTAGGATTGATAGACACAGCTGGAGGAAGTGGGATGGGTAGGTCTCATGCTAAATACTCATCAGTGGTAGCAGAAAAGCAACTGAATAATGTGTGTGATGGCTAGTGTTAGTTGTCAGCTTGACAAAAATCTACAATCACTTGGGAGGTGAGACTCTGAATGGAGAGGATTGTCTTGATAGTTATATAACGTGTAGGAACTGGCACAGTGCGGGCAGCGCCATTTCCCTGGACTGTATAAATGGAAAAAGGGAACTGAGCAGCAGTATGCATTCATTGCGCTTTTCTTGACTGTGGGTGTAAGGTGTCCAGCCACTTCCAGCTCATGTCGGCCCGGCCTCCCCACCAAGATGGACTGTGCTTTGAACTGTAAGTGAAAATAAACCCCTTCTCGTAAATTGTTTTTATCAGAGTTTTTTTTTGTTGTTGTTTTGTTTTTTGTTTTGGTTTTTTTTTTTTAAATCACAGCAACAGGGAAAGAAATTAAGACAATGTTGAAACAGAGTGAGAGAGATGCAGCCCCAGGGACATTCATTACTTAAGAGGTGTGGAAGTAATTTGGGATACGGGATAAAAGACAACACGTAAAAGAGGTAGCTTCGAGGCACCTGGAAACCCAGAATTCAGGAGATGGAGACAGAAGAAGATCAGGAGTTAAATGCTAGCCTGGGCTACATAAGAATCTGTCAGAACCCCACTCTCCTCAAAAAAAAAAAAAAAGGTAGCTTTGAGGAATGAAAAGAAACAGAAGGATCATACTTTACCACATTTCTATAAAAACTACTTCATTTTGTTTTATACCAAAGCTATGTTATTAGCTAAATTATGTTATTTTAAAATACATTTTTTATCCAGGCAATGGCCCACATCTGAGGTCCCAGCCACTCTGAAGGCTGAAAAGAGGATCACTTGAACCTAGTAGTTCAGCAGCAGTGTGAGCCATTCAGCAAGACCCTGTCATAGAACAAAAACGCCAGTGTGGCGGTGCACACCCGGGGTCCTAGCATTTAGAATTGAATGCCCTTGTCATGATAGATCCCTACCTTCAGTTTCAGGCCATACTTTACCTCAAAAAACCAACAACCACCAAACCAGCAGGCAAACAAAACATTTTTAGTCTATTTGGAAGCCTAGTAAAGAAAAGAGACAGGGAAAGATTGACTGAAAAGTCCGTCTACCTGTGCGGTAGATGCACGGTGCTGGCTGGCACTGAGTAGTGACTCTAAAAGCCCGGACTCGCGGCACCAACTGAGAATGTATTGAAACTGCGAATTCTTGGACTCCAGCCCAGCCCACCTTCCCTTCTCAATCAGAAACTGCACTGGGGCCCAGGAATTTTCATCTTGACAAGCTCTCCACGCGTCCCCTTGCCCCACAGTGCTGGGGATGGGGGAATAGAGCTCACACATCCTGGGCAAAGTGCTCTACCACTGAGCAGCCGCCCCAGCGCTCTAGGTGACTCTGATGCAGATCCAGCTTGAAAGGAGCAGGTCTTGAGCAAATTAGACAAGGCTAGTTTCCTACATCAACATCATGTCCTGAGGTAAGTGCTAAGAGCCTGCAGGGGACCCTTCTAAGAACAAACTTAGGGCCAGTGAGACAGCTCAGTGAGTCAAGAAAGGTGCTTGCCACCAAGCCTGACCACCTGAGTTTGAGCCCTTGGACCAAAGGTGGGAGAGACCTGACTCCCCAAAATTGTCCTCTGACCTCTATACGTAACACTCTGGCACATGTGTACCTACACTCACCTGCGAGTGTGCGCATGTACGTACACACACACACACACACACACACACACACACACACACACACAAAATAAATAAATAAATAGAATAAAAAATTTTAAAAGAAAACATAAATTTAAAAGACTCTCTAAAGCTAGCTAGCTACTCTGGGGTTAGGACCAGAAAGAAAGGCCACCCCTATGTGAGTGCTGGGGGAGTGTATGCTGGGAGGGGTGGGCAGCAGAAGGGAAGTGACTTCTGGGAGGTACCCATCTGCCACAGCCATGCGGGCAGTGAGTAGGCGGGGTGACCCCTGGCCAAGCAGCTGAGTGGTAGGGAGTGCCTGGCTGTGACTGGCTTCTCCTAAGTCATTTGCTATTATAAGGAAACAAGGAGCCCTTCTTTTTGGCCTCTGACAGCGTTCAGTGGGGCTCTCAGGTGGCTATTTCTGACTTAGAAGCAAGAGCAGGGAGGCAGTATCTTACCTCCTGTGTATCCTGGGGGTGGGTACCCAGGTCTCCAGCGAACGTCTCGAGCCTCACTCCTGCTTCCGTTTGGAGCTGACCAAGAGGAGCAGCCTCATGTTGGGTGACAGATCCAGAACAGGTAGTGACCATTACAAGACCATTTCCTTCTACAGAGTGAACAGTAGACACAGGCAGCCTCAGAGTCCTCTACAGCTTGCAAAGCCACTGCTAATTGATCCGATCGTTGTTGGTAGACGAAGTGAAATTTCCCACACCCAGCTTTGTCCTTCTGATTTCTCCACTATCAGCAGAAGCCCCGAAGAACAGCAAAGTTCCTGGTGTCTTAGCCGGAACAGCTGCCGGCACTAATGACTTAGAATTGTACGCATGTTTTCCTTCTTAGGTAACACATTCCCTGAGTTTATTACCAGCTCCATGAAATAGCTGAGCAATGTTAGCTGCTCTGTAGACGGACCACTGATAGCATCCCCGAGAAGGGAAGGAAAGAGAATTAAAGTCTGACGTTCCAGGAACTGATTTGAAACTGATCTTCATCCCGCCAAAGAGAGAAGGTAGACTGTCTGTCTCCTTTCCTCCAGAGTGCCTGTCATGCAAGTGAGAAAGCAAAATGAAAAAGACAAATGGACCAGGGTCAGTGGGGAGTCTGCAAAGAAATCCCTGAAGCGAGACCCCAGGTTGGACCTGTTTGGCCAGGTGCAGAAGGAGGGCAGCCCGGGTGGGAAGAAAGACCAAGAAAGAGGAAGCCAAAGGAAGGACCCTATGTTGGGTTCCCTGGGGAGATGCTTCCAGCCAGTGCTGCCTTCTAGAGAGCACTATGAATGGAAAGGAAACCCGGTAAGATGGGGTGGTGCCCAGCACAGGAGGCTTCATGAGAACTATTGCTGTCCCAGGAGCTTGAGTACAAAGGTGTTTGAGAAGGATTAATGTCATGGTGGGAGAGGAGGAAACCTGAGGAGCTGCAATGGGGTAGACGAACTGTGTTCTTTCTTTCTTACTTAAGCTAACACTCAGGTAGGCCTCCCTGTCTACCTTGGACACTTGAGTCAAACTTTGTTCTCCTTATCCTTTTGCTATGACTGTATCGCCATTTATAGTTTTCCCGGTTAGACCTGTATTCTTTTGGGGCATGTGGTGTGTGTGGTGTATGCATACTATGGTGAGGTGTGCTTGATATGGAAGCCAGATAACATGGAGTGTCTTCCTCTACCACCTTTTCTTTCTTTTTTGAGACAGGGTCTCACTCTGTAGCCCTGGCTGTCCTGGAACTCCTATGTACACCAGGCTAGCCTCAAACACACAGCTCTGCCTGCCTCTGCCTCCCGGATGCGGAGATTGAAGGTGTGCCACCATGCCAGGCTCTACTTGCTCTCGTTGTTTTATGTGACTATGTCCCTAGTCCCCATCCTTTCTTCCCCCAACACGTTGGTATTTTGAGAGGGTCTCTTTGTAGTAGGGGCTGGCCCCGAACTCACGGTCCTCTTGCTTCTGTCTTCAAGTGCTGAGATTCCAGGTGTGTGCCATCGTGCCCAACTCTTCCTCTGAACTTAAATTTCGACAATGTGTTTTTCCTAGTCTGCTGGGACTTTCCAGGCCTCCACCATTCTAGATTGGACCTGCCTGCTCCACAGCTGTCATCCTGGAACTTTCTCTGAGCATTTTCCTGAGTTGGCTTTCCAATGGGTTCCACTCTAACTCCAGTCACTGATTTGGTCCAAGCATTTTCCTTTATTTTTATTTATTTATTTATTTTTGCCCATATACTTAAAAGCGTTACCAAGGAGATCTTACAGAACAGAATGCATTTTTGAATGCAGAACTTTAAAATTTAGTGTGTGAGTTCAGCATAGGTTGAGTGTAAATGAGAATCAGCTGTCTTTGGACGAAACACTACTACGCAGTTTTGTTTTTTTTTTTTTTTTAAGAAGATTAAAAACGGAAATGAAGCCAGGATCCCAAATGTGCCTCTTTGCAGAGTGGCCCAGCTGCTTTCCAGGCTTCATTGTCAGCGCCTTCCGCTTGGGTCGCCCTGGAATTGGAGCTGCCTGGAGGGGCCGAGGGGGACAAGGTACGGTGGGAAATGCTCGATCAGGATTAACCCAGATCCTGAGTTGAAATCCTGGCTTTGGTTCCTGCTAGCCAGTTGCTCTCCCTCACACTATGCACAGGAAGTCCAGCCTTGCTGGACAGTCGGGAGGATTAAGTTAACCAGAGGTTAGGCAGGCATGCTGCAGAAAAACCAGGACAGTGTCTGCGTACCCGCTTATCACTGTGAGGAGCAAAGCCTGTAAAAGCCAAAAGTGAGAGAGGACTGACCTGGAGCTTAAGGCACAGATGGAATGGGTAGTTAACTGGACACCTTTAATAGTGAGAACCAGCATTTCACGACAGGGCTCACCAACTCAAATGCCAGTAGAGGGCCAGGTAGTTGAAGCGAAGGAGCTGGGCGGTGTGGTCATGGAGAGTGTGTGAGACATACAGGCAGGGGCATGTGTGTGAGGGTGGAGGTCAGTCCCAGGGCAGAGCTGTGTCTGCACTCACCTGCAGCTGATCACCGCCCACAGCAGCAGGAGCCCATGGTTAGGTCCTCTAAGCTTAAAATCTGTTGGTTTGTTTTGTATCCAAATGTGAAATCAGTTCATTTTTACATGCCCTCGTTCAGGCTCAGACTTCTTCTTTTTTTCTTTTTTTTTTTTTCTTTTTTTTTTTTTTTTTTTTTTTTTTTTTTTTTTGGTTTTTTGAGACAGGGTTTCTCTGTGTAGCTTTGCGCCTCTCCTGGAACTCACTTGGTAGCCCAGGCTGGCCTTGAACTCACGGAGATCCGCCTGGCTCTGCCTCCCGAGTGCTGGGATTAAAGGCGTGCGCCACCACCGCCCGGCTTTTTTTTTCTTTTTTTGTTTGTTTTTCGAGACAGGGTTTCTCGGTGTAGTTTTGCGCCTTTCCTGCAACTCACTTTGTAGACCAGGCTGGCCTCGAACTCACAGAGATCCGCCTGGCTCTGCCTCCCGAGTGCTGGGATTAAAGGCGTGAGCCACCACCGCCTGGCTCTCAGGCTTCTTCTTAACATTGTGCAAGCCAGACAGAGCACATTCACAGTTCACCAAGGCGAGGCCTCGGTCTCACTCCAGGAAAATGAAGTGTAAACGGCAAACAGGTCCTAAAACTGAGTCTTCCTGTTGCGTTTACACAGCTGGTCTTATTGCAGGATGGAAGGGATTTGCTCGTCTCCTGCTTTAGTGGTATCTGCACAGGTAACCCATGTGCCCGGCACCTTTTCTCCCAAGGGAAATTAAGAGTAACGTTGAGCTAGCTGAACAGTGGCCAGACGGAACCTGTTCTGAACACAGTGAGAAAGTTCCCTCTGTTAGCAGACACTGAGGTTTATAACTTGATCTTCAAGAGCCTGTGGGGTTCAGCTAATTACCAGCTCACCCTACCTCCTAGGTCTCTGTCTTGTCCACAGGGACTCTGTGGGAATCTCATCGCCACCTTCCCTTATGAAGTCAGATATGTCGGGAATCCCGCATGCCTCCAATAGGAGATAGTTAGGTGTCACTTGTAAAAGGATTGGTAAGACACCCCTCCCTCTCACTACACCCTGGGCTCATAAACACATCCTTCCTAAGCAGCACTTTGGGCAGCCATTCACTCCCAGAAGCCCCTTGGCACCCTATTCCGCTCCTTCCCACAGTCCCCTGCTTTCATTCTTCTGGGGCTTGGCTACAGAGTACTTCAGGTGGGTTTTCTTGACCTGTGCGGGGGTTTATCCACTCCTCCCTTGTTCAGTTCTCAGCAGCCCAGTTCTCAGAGAAGGTAACTTTGTTACCACCACAAGCCAGGCGGTGAGATTGTAGGGGATGACGGAAGCTGGGGAGGGTGGGCAGCTGACTGTAGGTAGTATTTTAATTGTCTTACTTTTGGAATTGAGCCAAGGACCCTGTGCTAGAGGCATTGTATTGAAGGATTGATGCCTCTCTTTTTAGACTGGTTTTCTTCACTTCCGCTTCCTTTTGTTCTCTGCCTCCAGGAGCTCCTGTGCCTCAGATTGGCATGCAGAGCCTCCGTGGGAGCGCCTGCTGCCCTGCACAGAGCAGCCCTGGCTAGCAGTTCCTTTTTTATTTTACTTTTGTTTTGAGACAGGGGTGTCTCTTTGTAGCCTTGGCTGCCCTGGCCTTGAACTCACAGAGATCCACCTGCCTCTGCCTCCCAAGTGCTATATATATATATATATATATATATATATATATATATATATATATATATATATATATAATTTTTTTTCATTATACTTACGTGTGTGTGTGTGTGTGTGTCTGCTATGACGTGAGTGTGGGGGTCAGAGGATATCTTGCAGGATGCATGGCTCTCCTTCTACCATATTGATCCCGGGGATAGTGCTCGGTTGTCAGGCAGTGAATGCCTTCCCCCTGAGCCATCCTGTCTGCCCCTGCCTGTCTTTCACCTTCTCTTTCTTCCAGGCTCCCCACCCCCATCAGATCACACATTCACCTCCTAGAGTCTAGTAAATAGTTTTCTTGCTGCGCTGGGTAGAAGACGGACAAGGGCTAGCTCAGCACACCTTCACTGTCCAGAACGAGGGTCTGCAAATATCAGGAATGTATGAGAGAGTGCTGTCGACAGAGAGGGAGGCGGAAGAGTAAAATGCACCGTCGACAGACAGCATGTGCTAGAAGCGGTAGCTGTAACGCTGTCTTGACTCTGAGAGCCTCGAGCATTCCCGAAGGTTCCTGACAGGTAGTCATTTGTAATTTTGCTGAGACAGGGTTTGAGCTGTGGCTCTGTTGTAACTCCTAAGTAATTAAAACCTCCTTTGTGGGAAATCGCTCTTTTCAAAAGAGAAGCTGCTGCTGCTGCTGCTATTCAGTGGTGGGGAGGTGAGGGGTGGGGGTGGGAAAGCAGAGATATCCAAAGAAGTTAGCGGTTTGTGCCAGAAAAAGAGTTCGGGACACACTGAAGACTAGAATGATGGATTTTGCTGGGTTGGGTATTAGGGCCACCCTCATACTTACTCCCTGGGGAATAAGGATGTTTATTCAGTGTTGCAGGGACTGGAGACTGGGCGGAACTGACTGGGCGGAGCTAGCTCTGGAGAAAGCTTAACATGGGGTTGACTTAGGATGGAATATGAACATGCAAAAAAAAAAAATCAGTAAAAGCTGAAAGATTTATATGATCTGAAGAGAAGGGGTTGAGGACATGAGAACATGGTCCACAGAGTCAACTAAGCAGGCTCGTAGGGGCTCACAGAGACTGAAACAACAATTCTGACGCCTGCATGGGTCTGCATTAGGTCCCCTGCATGTATGTCATGGTTGTGTAGCTTGGTGTTCTTGTGGGACCCTTAACAGTGGGTAGGGGCTGCCTCTGGCTCTTACGCCTGCACTTCGGGCCCTTTTCCTCCAGCTGGCTTGTCTTGTCCCGTCTTGATACGAAGGTTTGTGCCATATTGTAATTCGTTATGCCGTGTTCGCTTGGTATCCTGGAGAGGCCTGCTCTTTTCTGAAGAGAAACGGCAGAGGAGTGGATCTGGGGGAGAGGGGAGGTGGGAAGGGTGGCTGGGAGGAGTGGAGGGAGGGGACACTGTGGTCGGGATGTATTGTATGAGAGAAGAATTTTTTAAAAAGGAGGCTGGAGCTACTGGTCAATGATAGAATTCTTATGTAGCATGCACTAAGGGAGAGAGGGAGAGGAGAGGGAGAGGAGAGGGGGAGAGAGGGAGAGAGAGGGAGAGAGGGAGAGAGAGGGGGAGAGAGGGGGAGAGGAGGGGGGAGAGAGAGGGGGGGAGAGAGAGGGGGAGAGAGAGGGGGAGAGAGAGGGGAGGAGAGGGAGAGAGGGGGAGAGAGAGGGGGAGAGAGAGGGGGAGAGGCCAGAGGTCTCCACAGCTTGTTCTGACCACACAGATTCGGGGACTTCCAAAGCCATCTGGATGCTCTGCTTGGGAATGTGAGGCTCTGCATGTTCCTGTCAGTGGACACGTTCAGGCAGGTGCTGCATGGCCAGCTGTCAAGGGTACTGTGGAGGAAACTCCTGCCTCTGAGTTCTGGGAGCCTCGGCTCTGACGCTCCGCTTTCCGTATCTCCTCATTACTGTCTGTCCGCTCTTCTGTCTCTCAAGAGCGTGTGTGTTGCTTGGACTGGAAACCAGGGCAGGTGTTCTCCCCTGGACTACACCTCACCCCCCTTTCTCTTTTTGTGCCCTAGAGCAGCCAGAGACAGGGTGGGGCTGAAAGCAGTGAAGGTTTATGGTCCTTACCTGGAGATCTGGCTGTCCCCAGGGCCCGGGGCTCACTTCAAAGCAGCCTGTTTCTTTCCCCATCTCCTTTTAAAGCCCAGACTGCCAATTGCCGGGCTTCAGCTCTGTGTAACTGTAGCTCTTGCCTGCCTAGCTCGGGCGCTCTTTTTTTTTTTGAGAGCGATAGAAGTTTAGCAGGTGAAAGTAATTTACGCCTAAAGTGTGAATGAGGCTTGGTCTTTGAATGTTTGCATTTTAAAATGAAATGAGGCTTGAGGGTTGCCAGGGGCCAGGGAAGCAGGGGAATGGGGAGTTAGTGTTTAATGGGGACGGGTTTCCGGCTGGGAAGATGAAACGCTCTGGAGCAGATGGTAGGGCGAACGCCCTTCGTGTCACTGAGCTGTGCACATCCCAACGGTGAAGATGGTAAAAATTATGTTATGTATATTTTGCCACAAAAATATTAAAAGTCAGCCAGGCATGGTGGAGTGTGCCTGTAATCGGGCAGGAGGGTTACAGGTTTCAGGTCATTCTCTGCTACATAGTGAATTCAAAGTCCGCCTTGTCTCAAAAAAATGAGGGAGGGCGAGAGAGAGGGAGAAGCAGAGGGAGAGGGAAGGAGAGAAAGAGAGCTCACATTATCAAGAGATCGAGATCACAGAATTGTGGGTAGGCAAGCACTCTTCAAGTGCCGTCTTTAGCAGCCCCCCCCCCCCCCATCAAGCTGTGGAAATAAGCAGGTAGAAGCAGCAGCCAGTGGCAGTCTCTACTATTAATTGGTCCCTGTGCCAGCTTTCCACATCCTGACCCTTGGCAGCAGCCAGCTTGTACCTCTCTCAGCCTTGGGTCTGAGACCCTGGGCCCTTGATGGCTGTCTGGACTGTTGGTGGCCAGGGCCTGCAGATCGTCCTCTCTGGTTCCTTTCTGTGAGCTTCCTACTCTCCTGTCAGCTCGGCTTCTGCCTCCTTTCTTCACATCCTGGCCTCACGTGAGCTGTTCAGCTGTTCCTCCAGTCGTCAGTGGCCACTGCTACATAGCTTGGGGTTTTTGTCTCTGTCAGGTGGGACAGCATTTGAGTGTCAGGATACTGGAGGGCTGTTCGGGAAGTAGGCATTGACTGTGGCCTGGATTGTTCTGGCACAGGCACCTCACTGGGAGGAGAGTCCCTGTGGATGGATGGGGTCCTCAGAGAGGATCAAGTCTGTGGGAGTAGTGGCACCACACTTGTGTTGCCCGACGGGTTCAGATGCTGTGGGGGAGCGGGGCTGAGGCTGACGTAGGCTGCCACCTCTTTAGCTGATGAGCAGCTGCACCCAGCCTCTGCCTTGCCGGTTCTTCAGCAGGCGAACAGTGGTTACTGGGAGACCAGGGCCGGGAGCTCAGGACTGGATGCTGGCTGCAAGCAAGGCTGTGTGGGTACCTGGGGCGGGTACCGTGAGCTAGGCACTAGCAGCCAGGCCTGTGTTGCTGGTTGACCTGGTTGAAGATTCTTTTGTGCTCTGGGTTTAGGAACACATTCTGGGCTGTTGAGCAGCTCAGTTTTGGGTTCAGAAGGTGGGCCCCAAGTGGTTGCAGCAGCAGATAGGAGTTCACACTGTCCCAGGCCATGTGCACTTTTCCGTGGAGGTCAGGCCCTGGGGACGCTGTGTACTCAGGTTGTCTTGGCTCTTGCTCAGTGATGGAGGTGATGTGATGCCCTTGGCACCCCCAATGCCACCACATCCCCTGTGTCACGGCTGCTTCTTTGTTTCCAGTTCAGCCTGCACTACTGAGGGTAGGCCAGGAGAGACCCACTTCCCAGTCTGCTGTAATGGCCCTGGTTCCAGTTTAATTTCTGTTTCTGTGATGAAAACACCCTGGCCAAAAAAGCAATGGAGGGGAGGAAGGGTTAATCTGGCTTGCAATTGCAGAGAACAGTTCGTTCCTGCAGAGAAGTCAAGGCAGGGGCTTACAAGCATCCCGTCCACAGAATAAGCATGTGCATCCTGGCTTGCTGCTGTGCTCCGCTAGCTAGCTTCACGTCTTAAAAAAAAAAGTGTCTATTAGTGTGTGTGCATGTGTGTGCAGAGAGAGAGAAAGACTGGGGCGATGGGAAGGTCAGGTGACAACTTGGGGCACTCAGTTCTCCCCTTTTTCCACTTGGGCCCTGAGATGGAACTCAGGTAGTCACACTTTTGGTACAAGCACTTTTACCCACCGAGTCATCTTGCTGGTCCTAGCTTTCTTCACTCCTACACATCCAGGGCCCAGTCCATGAAGTCGTGCCACCAACATTCAGGGTGGGCCTCCCTACCTCAACTAGCAATCAAGAGAATCCCCCCACAGACCAAGCTGATCTCGATAATTCCTCGGAAAACATTTTCCCCAGGTGATTCTAAGTGGTGTCAAGTTGACAGTTAAAACTAACCAGCACAGGCCCGTTGTCCCCACGCCAGGGGAGGTAGCGTTGAAAGAGTGCTGACCCGGGATGAGCCTAAGCAGCCTGCTTATGTAGCCCAAGAGGAGATGTTTGGACCAATTAGTCTTGTGTTTGTCCAAGCACAGTTTTGCATCTAGCACCAATCATAGTAATTGAAGCTTGTGTTGTGGACCAGTCATGGCCTTGCTGCCGGCCATAGTGCTTCTCTCCGACTGAAGTGGGCGGGGCTCATGCAGGCTTGTGATAGCGAGAAGATTGATTAGACTGTCCAGACAGTCCTGGTTGGGGCTGTGCTTTCGTGAGGCAGGGCATGGTTGTCTCACAGCATTGGTGGGGTGTTCCAGGTGGCTGATGATGGCATAGGGTAGCCTGGCTGGCTGTTCCACTGATAGTCCTTTTACACTAAGTAGTTGGGGCAAGAAGGAAGAGTCTAATAGCTGTTCATTAGGGAGTCAAGTTATCCAGGGTTTTTCTTATTTAAAGAAAATGAACATCAGGAGTGCTTGCAATATACACATAAGGAGCATTATTAGCAGCTATTTTAACAGATTTTAATGACGTTTTACCAATGCTTAACACCTGCCTGGTGCCCGGGAGAATAGGGTCTTGCCATCATATCTCAGTAGTGCTTCTCTGGAAGTCAAACCTCCAGCATATGGGCCTTTGGGAAGACATCCCAGTTCCAAACTTCAACAATGATTCTTTTTAAAAATTCAAGAGCAGCGCTAAACTACACAAACTGTTGCGTGCTTTTTGTCTACTCTACGTGAGGAGTATCTTGAGTCATCAAATATGCATTGGCATCATTAAACAGCCGTTCCCCGTGCCCTTGTTTCTGATCCCAGATAAGGTCGTCTTCCCAGTGCCGAGCCTACCCTGCGGTTTCCTGGACAGTTCTTTTGGAGCTTCTGACAGGATGTGTTGGAGATAGTCTGGTGTCTATCTCTTCGTGAGAATGTAAACTCTATGAAGAGAGGCATCGTGTGTCCCTAGCTCTCTGTTTCATCCCTAGGGTACCAAGCGGTATTCAGAAGGCTGTGGGTGAATTCTCAAACAGTGAATTAGAGTACATTGTTAAATGTCCCATTTTCTGATTTTTGCTCAGATACAGTGTCTCTTAAGACTGTGCAACTCCACAGTTGTTTCCTTAAAATCCCTGACTCAGGGCTGGAAAGATGGGTGAGTGGTGGCAGTGCACACCACTCTTCCAGCAGACCCGCTTGATTCCCAGCACCCACATCCAGAGGCTGACACCACCTGGAACTCCAGTTCCAGAGATCTGACACCCTTTCCTGGTCTCCAGGCATCTGCATTCACATGCCTGCACTCACACATAATTAAAAACAAAAAACAAGATATATATAGTTAAAAAAACAAACAAACAAACTGGCAATTGGGGTATATGGCTGTTCCCCTACTACTCGGGAAAGCAGAGGCAGGAGAAATTTGAGTTCCAGGCTAGTGTGGGCCATGAAATATGGCCCTATTTCAAAACACACTAAATGAATAAATATTCGTATTTATCTGGGGCGTCCCAGCTTGTCTTCTGTGTATGCTGGAATCCCGAAGAAGTAGGCTCCAATGCCAGTGAAGGAATGGATGTGCTGACAGGAGAGGGCAAGCAGACAGAGAAGGAAACCTTTTTTCTTCCAGCAGCAGGTGTGGCCCGGATTAAAGGTGTGCCTTCCCACCTCAAGATCTGGATTAAAGGTGTGTGTCATTCCACCTCAAGATCCTGATCCAAAGCCTATACCTTCCAATCTCAAGATCCAGATCATGCTGTCTTTCTGCCTCAAGATCCAGATCACAGATGTGCCCCTCTATTTCTGGATTGTAGTTCATTCTGTATATAGTCATGCTGACAATTATGAATAGCCATCACACCCAGCCTCAAAAACAAAACAATTATTTTATTTACGTGTATGAGTGTTTTGCCTGAATGTATGTTTGTGTACCATGTGCATGTCTGTCTGGTACCCATGGAGACCAGAGAGGGTGTCAGATCCTTTGGAACTGGAGTTACAGGTGGTTGACGGCTGCCATGTGGGTGCTAGGGATCAAATCAGGTCCCGTGGAAGAGCAGTCAGCGCTCTTAACCACTGACCTATCTCACCAGCTCCCCACCCCTTTAAGACACAACTGAAGCCAGCAAGATGGCTCAGTGGATGTAGATGCCTGCCATCAAACCTAATGGCCAGAGTGTGACCCCAGGAATCCATGTAAAGGATACAACTGACTCCTTCAAGTTGTCTCCTGCCTTCCTTGTGTAGAGTGGCACAACATGTATGCACGTGCGTATGCACATACCCAAATAAATACCTCAGGGGCTGCAGAGATGGCTCCATGGTTAAGATTAGCACTTGCTACTCTTCCAGTAGACACAAGTTCAGTCCCCAGCACCCATGATGAGTGGCTTGACACTCATCCCCAGTTCTAGGGGATCCAACACATATATATGGTACACACACACACACACACACACACACACACACAAATAAAAATAATTTTAAAAACCTGAAAGTTAAATGCATTTAGTATGTTTTCAATTTTTGAAATAATACATACTTTCTATAGAATTTTTCTGGGCTCTGGAGTAATTTAAATAGCATGATAATTATTGTTCCTTAGAAATTGTAAAGAAATTATCCATGAAGCTGTCTGATCCTGGTGCCTTTTTAGATGGGTGATAATTTGACAATATATGGATAGTCTGTGAATTTTATCCTCAAGTTTTTGTTTTTCCTCTTAAGTTAGGTTTATGCTTTTTGTTTTGTTCGGTTTTTTGGTTTTCTGAGACAGGTTTTCTCTGTGTATCCCTGGCTGTCCTGGAACTCACTCTGTAGACCAGGCTGTCCTTGCCTCTGCCTTCTGAGTGCTGGGATTCAGGGCATGTGCCCACCACTGTCCAGCTAGTTTTTATTCTTTTATATTTTCTCCTGAGATGATCCATTTCACCCAAATGAACCCCTAATGGTAGAATTTTGAGACTAGTTTATGGATTTTGAGAATAATTTTAGAAGCAGAGTTTTGAGGCTTCACCAGGCCGTGAAAGAACAGTTAACATGGCAGCCACCAGGTGAAGCACAGGTGACTGAAGATGGGGAAACCTAATTTGGGGGGAATAAAAAAAGGTGGGGATATATTAAGCAAGCACACCCCATATAAGAACCTGAGAATCTTCTGGAAGGAGATGCTGAATACAGTAAGGCTTTAAGTCATGTGTGGAAATGGCCTGGAACTCCTGTTTCCTCACAGCCCCAGCCTTATCTAAAGTCTCCTTGAAGGCTGGATGATAGATAGCCATCCCTGCTACGTCATACCAGCCTGTCATTTGGGAGCTGGAACTATGCTGCTGGGTAATGGGGGTAGCTAGTGCCCACCCGAGGGTTCTTGGGATTAGATGAGAAGTCCACACGCCCACTTAATGGTTATTGTCATGACTTCCCTGTACTGAACACTACAAAGTACCCATTGGGGACACATTGGACAAATGACAGAGGCCTGCTTTGAGGGCTCATTGCATGTATGAAGACACAGAGGCAGAAGTAAGTTTGGGGAAAACTCACTTGGAGGGTCCCTTGGGTGTAGGCAGGTAGAGACCGTGGGGCAGACTGAGTCCAGAAGAGACACCCTGTGAGCCATGCATGAAGTCATGAACAATCCAGGTATTGTCTGAGTTGGAGAGCAGATGAGTTCACTTTAAATAGAAAAGGGCTGAGGGTGTCCCCGGCAGCCTCAGCCTTTGGGGACGGGCAGAGGGGCGAGTGTGGGAGCCAGGAGAAGTGAGGGGCCATTTCCTGAAGAGCTGGAGGGTGGTGCTTTCAGGTGGCAGAGGGGACTTCGCCGTGAGATGGCGTTGGTAGCCTCATGGAGAGAAGATGGCCGTGGACCACATCACCTAAGAAAAGTCCACCTGCAGGGAGCAGCAGGGTAAGCTGGGGAGAGACGAGGCCGTGGGGGGAAAGAAAACTAAGGGCTCCGGGCCTCGCCAGTGCTTCTCATCCCAGCGTTGCGTCTTCTGTGAGCGGGATTCAGGGAACCTTTACCTGCCATCTTCCTTGCTTTCCTCCTGACAGAATGTGAAAATAACCTTCGTCAAGACCAGCCGTCTGGCCCGGGGTGTGGCGTCTGTGTGTGTGGCACCAAAGACCAGGTCCAGCACAGCCCCCCTTCACTCTTTGATTACAGCAAAGCAGAAGGCCCCGGTGTTTGAGGAGAGTGAGAGTGTGTTTTCTGGAGTCTCGTTTGTTTGTTTGCTTTTGGCTCCTCATCCTCCTAGAGGCTGTTTGCTGATTTAGACACGAAGCCTTGTTTTGTTTTGTATTGTTTTTAAATGACAGTGATACTTCACTTAAGCTAGAAATGAATTCCTGTTGTGTGCCAGGCTTTTTCCGTGAAGCAAGAGCTCCATAAACGTCTTGTTATTCATGAGGGGTTGACTCCAGCATGTCAACATTTTTCTGCCACTTGCGTGCTCTTCTCTTGTTTGGGATGTGAATTCCACCCTGTCTGTTCTGTGTGTCCCTGAAAGTCAGCTTAGCCATCACGCAAAGACAGCGTCAGAAGCTGGGCTTGGTGGGCCTGTGCTTATAATCTTAGCAGTCAGGAGTCTGAGGCAGGAGGATGTAAGGTTGAGGCCAGCCTGGGCTGCATAGTGAAGCCCTACATAAGATAAAGTAATATAAACAATTTTTTTTTTTAACACAGGAACGTTAGCACCTCCTTCTTGTAACACAGTGACAGTCTCTTACAGAGGTGGGACCTGGGTCTTTTTTCTCCGGGACATTGAACAGAGCAGGAAAATCCTTCCGAAGTGGGTGAGACATGAGGTGGGTCTGTGCCAAGTCCTTGGTGGCCTGCAGCCGTCGGCACTTGAGTTCAGAAAGGACAGAGAGTGAAGATGGGTCAGGAGTAAGATGGCAGTATGATCAGGGAGTGCCAGCCGGCTCCGGAGGGCCAGGAAGAGCTGGGCCAGTTGCCACACATGCCACCTGTGGCTTGACATTAGTTTCAGGTATTCAGAGACTTGGAGCCACAGACATGGAGCACCCCATCGCCATGTTGACTCACACGCAAACCAGTCATCCCGCTGGAGGCAAAGTCTGTTTGATTTGTTACTCGGGCGTGTATCACAGAAAACACAGGAGTGTCTAATAAATGTGATCATGGCCAAAGATAAAGACCACTGAAAAGATCTGCCTTCGGCTTGGTTTGAAAACTTGCAAGGATGAGATGACAGTGGTGACCAGCCTTGACGCCTGTGGGCTGCTGTAATTTATGAGCGTAATGTGGAGGTCTTAGTGCTCTGTAGCACTCTGGGACAGCGGAAACTGGGGGGTCTTTGGGCACTTAGCTGATAAGGTAGCTGGGGTTCAGTTTCGTGTTCGCCAGGAGGGACTGTCTTCCACCCACATCCTGAAATCCTTTTAGTTTTATTTGGGTTTTGTCACAGAGCAGGGCTGAGATTTTAATCCAGGGCCTTGCGCATGCTAAGTGCATGCTCCAACACTGAACGACACCCCCAGCCTTCCTTAGTTTTAAAGTTTTAGATGTTTGTTTCACTGCCTGTTTTTTTCAGCTCAGTAAATCTGAAATTTAATACGTTGATCTTACTTAAAACAAGAGAGTTAACCTTTAATCATTTCCAAAAGCCCTCTGCAAGGGAAGGTTGTACTCTAAGTTAATTTCATTTTCAGCGGGGTCAGAGCAGAAAAGGCTAAAAAACGCATCCCGAGCCACAGGGGCCTCGAAGCTTATCACTGCTGTGGTTGCTCCTGTTGGATACTGTGCTTTCTGGAAGACGCAATTTTCTGCCTGCATTTCTGCTGTCGACCTGCCCGGGTTTCCAGCAGAGTGGGCCTCCAGTTTCGCCGGAGGTTACTTTTCTTTGGAAGCAATTCAAATAAAATCATCATTTTGCTTCTCCCCTTTCATTTGACATTTGACTAAAACAATGCATTGGCAGCTAGACAGGGGCTCTTAAGAGCGTCGGTATTTCTTCTCCCAATCTTTGCCTTTCAAGAAGTGCTTTTTAAAAATGTGGTTTAAAATGGAGCATAGAAATAAAAACACAGAGCTGATTGCTTGGAGTCAAAACCCCACGGGAACAAGGATAAAGTTGTGGGGTGCTTGTCTGGGGATGGTCAGAGGGAGCCTGGAAGTCTGCTCTGACCTGTGAGTGGTCACTCACTTGGTTTCACTTGCTGGTCCTGGAATCTGTCCCCCTTGCGTGGCTTATTGCCATTTCCAATTTTCAGCCCTGGAGGTGCCCTTGGTATCTAGCTGGAGGGCAATTTTATGTTTTTTTTTTTTTTAGGAGGGGCTTACATTTAACTATATCCTGAGAGCTCTCTAATTTTATTTTATATTACTATTGTAATAAAATCCAGATAGATGGCAGATGCTTAGGAAATTTTTCTTAAATGATTAAGTAAAATTAGGAGTCGGGGAGATGGTTAAAGTGCTTGCTACTCAACACGAGGACCTGAGTTTGATTCCCGGTACCTGTGGAAAAACCACGTGTGGTGGTAATGTGCCTGTCCCCCCAGTACAGGGAAATGGAGACAGAAGGCTCCCCGAGGCTTGCTGGCAAGCTGGTCTAGCCGAATCTGTCGAACCCCATGTTCAAGGAGAGACTCTGTCTCAAAAACAAGATGGAGTGAGCCATCAAGATGGCTCAGTGGAAGGCCAGGCATCATGGCACATACATGCTTTTAATCCCAGCGCCCCGGAGGCTGAAGCAGATCTCCGTGAGTTCAAAGCCGGCCAGGACTATGTAATGACCCTGTCTCAAAAAAAAGTCTCAGAATCACTTGCCACTTCCTGGTAACTTGAGTTTGACCCCCAGGTCCCACAAGGTGGAAAGAGAGAATTGATTCCCATGTGTACATGCCTCATCTCTCCTCTATTGATCTCCATCTTACTTTTGAATCAGTCTCTCTATGAAACTGGAGCTAACCGTTTTTAGAGACACTGGCTAGCCAGGGTCCCCCAGGGTCACCCTGTCTCTACTACTCAACACTAGGATTTCAGCTGAGCACCGCCATACCCAGACTTTACGTGGGTTCTCGGGATCTGAGCCCAAGTCTTCCTGCTTGCACTGACGTGAGCCGTCTCCCAGCTCGTCGCCATCATCATCTTCTACTGGAAGGACTAAGGAAACGATGCCAGGCCAGAAGAGTTCCGTGACAATGTCTGTCATCTGTTCAAGTCACAGTGTGGACATTGTGGGTATTAGAGTGCGTAGTCCATTATATTTTCTCCTTTGTTTTCATGTTGAGCCATGGTGTCTCTGGGATCTTGACCAAATCTTTCTTACCCAGGTGAACTGGCTTGTGTTGTACAGTCTCTGGAGGCAGGACAAGGGCCAAAAGCCTTATCCATAGTCACTTGTGTTTTGAATCAGCAAAGCTAATGGCCCAGGCCTTGAGGCAAAGAGGACACTGAAAGCCAGAAAGCTGATAAGCATATAGACTTCCAAAATTCGAGCAGGAAACCTTGCCCTTTCAGAGGTCTGAAGATGTTTGCTTATTTATTTATTTATTTATTTATTTATTTATTTATTTATTTATGTCTTATTTGTTATTTTTAATAGATAAGGTCTTGTATAGTCCAGACTGCTAACTTCAAACACCCTGTTTAACTGAGGATGACCTTGAACTTCTGATCCTCCTACCTCCACCTCCATGAGTACAGTACGCTCCACCATATCTGGTTTTATGTGCTGTTGGGAGATTGAAGCCGAGACTTCACACACGCTAGGCAAGCAGTTTACGAATAGGAGCTACGCTACGTCACAGCCTTCAGATACCCTCTTGATGACTGGCTTTGCTGGGTCTCGGCAGTGGTCTGATTAGTGGCTGTTTGCTCTTCCAGCTTTTATAGAACCAGGGGAAGGATTTTTGGTGATTCTGTCTTCTGTTCAACCACTTCTCCCTGGGAAGAAATCAGTGTGTACGGTCTTCACAGTCTTGGCGTCAACCAGTGTCACGTCAGAGGTGGGCAGGATTTACTGAAGGGCCTGGTAGTTTTAATCTGTGATCCCAGAACTTGAGACGCTGAGGCAGGAGGATTGATGCCAGTCTATGCCCAGCCTGGCAACATAGTGAGTTCTAAGAGTGAGGCAGTGTCTAGGAAAAACAAACAAAAAACCCAAAAGGATATTTGGAGAGAAAAATCTCATCTGTACAGACATTTTCCTTATCAATCTTTAACAATAAAACCACAGACATAGTATTTTACATTGTATTAAGTATTGGAAATAATCTAGAGAGGATGAGTATGTTGGGATCTGTGAAAGCACAATGCCATTTTATTATTATTATTATTAATTATTATATTATTATTAATATAAATTATTGATTTATTTTTTGCATGGGGCGCAAGTGCCTGAGCGCTGTGGCCCACCCCCGGCTCACTACCAAATCCTGTACTCACAGACACACTTGTTTCACGTTTTCTTCCTGCTGCGAACCTTGCTTCAATAAACACTTTTGAACATTCCACATCTATGCACATTGCTGTAGACACGTTTGTTTATATTTATAAGATGTGTTGGATAAATCCCTAGAAATTGGACTAGTAGTTCAGATTACATACATTTTTATTTTCTGGGTGGTGTTGCCAAAGAAACCCCGTCAGTTTACACTCCGCCCGTGCGCGCCTGCCTCTACAGACTCTTGCCAACCCTGGATGTCATCAAATGCTCCTTTTGCCAACCCAATAGTCACATATTGTATTTCATTAGCTACACTCCTTTCATTCTAAGTGGAACCAGGTATATTTTATAAATAGGTTTCTACTTCTTTGTCTGTTCAAATTCTTTACTCAAATTGACTTTTAAAGCCTCCAGTGCCGCAAGCAGAAGACCAACCAGAAACCAAGCGACCCTCATCTCTGTCGTGTGTGTTGGAAATGCCTTTCCCAACCCTTCGTTTATCATTTCTGAAACATGGACATTTCATGTTGGAGTTACCCCATTTATGGTCACCAGAACAATCTAGATGACTTTTTTGGACACAAATACAGTCATCTCTCTGTATCCACAGGGGATTGGTTCTAAAAGGCAGGAAATACCCAAATTGGTAGACACTCAAGTGCTTCATATAAAATGGCATTGTGAGGCTGGGCGGTGGTGGCACACGCCTTTAATCCCAGTACTTGGGAGGCAGAGGCAGGCAGATCTCTGTGAGTTTGAGGCCAGCCTGGACTACAGAGTGAGTTCCAGGACAGCCAGGGCTACACAGAGAAACCCTGTCTCAAAAAACAAAAACACACAAACAAAACAAAAGCTTAGGGTACTGCTGGGGAGACAGAAACATAATGTTCACAAAAAATGCTTTGAACAGTCACGAAGCTGCATAGCAAGTACAGAGCAATGAAATTGAACACATATGTACTGGGGGAACTCAGTCCTCTGAGAGTATGCAGACTGGAGTATATATACTGGCAAAACATACTTCTGAAAACGTTTTTAAAGCTAAAAAAGGTAAGAGTGAGAAGGGCTATTCCTTTAGATCCAGAGGCCTCAGAACGTGGACACTGGCCTCTCCAGGGTTTCTCTTGTCCAATGAGTTCTTCCGCCGTGCCACCGTTTGTGCTCAGGTAGGCTGTATGGGAAAGACAGAAAGCCCCGCCCACATCGCCAATTAGAGGACAGATCAGAGGGGCCCGGATGCACGTGGTGCGCGAGCACATACATACATACACACACACACACACACACACACACACACACACACACACACACCATTTCCACTTGGAAAAGCCATTCTTAATCTACAAGTGGCTAAAGATGAAGTGACCAAGGACAGATACGATTGAGCTGACCAGCACAGGCAATAGGATTGCCAGAAGAATCTGGAAACAATACTGACCACATTTGTTGGCATCCGTTCATCAAAGCAATAATACTGTATGTAGAAAGTATTTTTTGAAAACAGTCATCAATTCTGAGTATTTGTAGCAACTGAATACTTAACTTGGAACCAATGATAAATTCTTTAAAAAAAAAAAATGACAGCCTAACACTCTGGGGGCTTTAAAGACATCCTCACAGCATTTGGAAGACTTTTTATCATTGATCTGTGCCACGCAGAAAGATTAGAATTGGAGTCATGGGTTGTTTGATTTAAAAGATGTGACATGTGGTTACAACCTAGAACTGACCTTCTTAGAAGAAAAGCTGGTTTTTGTACCGTCTTCTCTAGGAGCGCTTCCCAGTGAGTAGGTAAAATGACATTTAAGATGATTTTTCTCTTGTCAAGTAACCTGCCTGTATGGTGGGAATATTTCACAGACATTCTTGTACTTATCTGTGTATAGATGTAGCCATTGAAGGGGCATCACTTGCTAACATCTCCTAAGACAGATGTCATTTGCTGTGAGCTGCTTTGTGTTAACCCTCTTCGTATGCGGTACCCACGGGAGTTCAGGACTCGTGTCCTGCAGAACACGAGCTATCAAGCCTTCCTGTTTCATGCCCGCAAAACCACAGCAGGAGCGGAGTAGTGCTGTTTTGTGTGCAGTCAGTATCACAGCAGGGTCCCCATGCCTTTATTGTTTCTCTCTTCCGTGCAGGGCTGTCAAAATGTTATTTAGAGGCTGCATTCAAAGGCACACAATAACTCCATCCCTTTGGTATCACTGAAAAGGGAATACAATGTCTTCTACTCTTTGATGCTGAATAGTGGCGCATTCTAGAATTCCACTAGAGTTGGGAGATACTTGTATTTGGGAGTATATTTCGTTGTTGTTAGTTTCCGGGTTTTGTTTTGTTTAGTTTTAGTCTCACTATGTAGTGCTGGCTGGTCTGGAACTTGCTGTATAGACATGGTTGGCCATGAATTCATAGAGATCTACCTGCCTGTGTCTCTCTTCCACAGTGCTGGAATTAAAGGCATGCGCCACAGCCTAGGCTTAGAACTTGCTCCATAGAGCTCAGGTTGGCCATGTTTTCATAATCCTCCTGCCTCTGCCTCCAGAGAGTTAGGATTATAAGGAAGGAGCACTTACAGTGTTAGATTTTGCCATGCTTTAATGATATTAAAACAGAAAGGCAAAATCCTTCAGGATATTTTAAAACTCTCTCTCTCTCTCTCTCTCTCTCTCTCTCTCTCTCTCTCTCTCTCTCTCTCTCTCTGTGTGTGTGTGTGTGTGTGTGTGTGTGTGTGTGTGTGTAGGGCAACCTGTGGGAATTGATTCTCTTCTTCCACCATGTGGTGGCGCACACCTTTAATTCCAGCACTCGGGAGGCAGAGATAGGTGGATCTCTGAGCTTGAGGCCAGCCTGGGCTACAGCGTGAGTGCCAGGACAGCCAAGGCTACACAAAGAAACCCTGTCTCAAAAACACCAAAAGCAAGGGTGGGGGTAGGCGGTGGGCGGGGGAGGAAGGCAGGGAGAGAGGGAGGTGGGGAGGAAGAGAGGGAGAGAGAGAGATTGAGTTTTAAAAACTGTAAGCCAGTCTAGAACTTTTAATGAATACACTCCCAGAAATTCCTCTGTCCAGAAGAGAACATATTTTGAAATAGTTTAAGTTACAGAAAAAAGAAATAAATTGTCCAAGTCTTAGATTTGGGACCAGTAAGATGGCTCAGCAGTTAAAGGTGCCTGCCACCAAGCCTGATGACCCGATCAATCCCCAAGACCTTAGTTAGTCAAAAAAAGATGTGTTCTCTAGCTATAGTTAAATTTTTCCTTTGTGGTATTGGGGGGCTGCTGTGCATGCTGGGCAAACAGTCTACCGCTGAGCACACTTCAGCCCTACAATTAATTCTTGGAGACAAAAAGCTTTCTCTTTTTCCTTCAAGTTACTCCTGATAAAATGATCAGCAGTCACTTAGGCACTTAATTGCTACTCCAAGCTCACACTGTTGTCTCTCTTCCATAAAAGATGGGCAGGGGATAGTAGGTCTTTTGTTCAGCTAGTAAGAAATATTTAGACATTTAATTCACTTCTCAGCCCTAAAATATTGCAGGCAGAAACAATCATCTCAATTAATAGGTAATTTTCTGGGTGTCTTAGGATGCAGAGGCAGCAGGAACAGGATGAGTAGGGGTGGGAGCAGATGTCTTTCTCCATCTTAATTAACTCCTTTCAGATGAGTTCTTTGTACAGCTATGCCCCCTGGACTAGCTCCCCCCAGAATTTGCTGACCATGACCAGCGGTATGCTTTTTAATCAAGATACTCTTGTTCTTTAAAAAAAAATTAATGTATTTTAAAATGTGTGTGTGTGTGTATGCATATGCATGTGTGCGCGCGCACCTGCTTGTCTGTATGTGCACCATATGCATACAGTACCCTGGGAGGCCAGAAGAGGGCACTAGATCCCCAGAGACGAGTTACAGGTGGTGCTGGGAACTGAAACTGGGTGTTCACAACAGCAAGTGCTCTTAACTGCTGAGCCATCATTCCTGCTCCTCCCTCCCCTCCCCCCTCCTTACTTCCTTCATCAGTTTGTTTACCGGCTTTCTGAGATAGAGTCTTGTTATATAGCTCTGGCTGGCATGGATATTATTATGTAGACCAGGCTGATGTAGAATTTGTGATGGTCCTCCTGCTTCTGCCCACAAAATGCCACCACACTCAGCCCCCAGGGCACTTATAACTATCCAACAACAACAAAAAACAAACAAACAAACAAACAAAAAACCAGTTTGAGAGTCTGGGGAGATAGCTAAGTGGTTAAGAGCTGGCCATTCTCCCCAAGGACCCTGGTTCAATTCCCAGCACCTACATCATGCAGATCACAGGAGCTCTGACACTTTCTTCTGGTTTCCACAGACCCCTGCACTGACATGCACATATGTAAGTGTAATTAAAAGATAACAGTTTGATTATCACTCAGACACCATAGTGGGGTTTTTCTTAGAAAGTGGGTTTCTGGCTTCTAATATGGTACCAATACTAGGGATTTGTTTGTTTGACAGGTTCTGACTTAGTTGCCCAGGCTAGCCTTGAACTTGAAATCCCCCTGCCTTGGGTATTCAGGCCTGTGTTTCCAAGTCTGGCTTGCTAGGGAACTGTTGACATTGGTTCTGTTTTTATGCTTTAGGAAAGGAAGTGCAGGTGTTTGGGAAGTGTTTGTAGAGCTCGGGGGGGGGGGGGCACTACTGACCTTTAAGGATACCCTCACTTAAGGCAGCCATAATATTGATCATCAGCCATACACAGCCCACAGAGCACTTTCGTGGCCATGACTGTGTATGCCCCTGCAGCATCTCTGAGGGGGACGCTGTCTTGACAGTTTCTTACTTTCCTTTAACTTTGCATTTGAAGAAGCTACTCAGAGCTGTTAAGTAGCAAATGGGTAGGCTGGATATGTATGTATGTATGTATGTATGTATGTATGTATGTATGTATGTGTATATATACATATATACACACATATATACATATATTTTTGCTGGGTATGATGCCATGCTTCTATTATCCCAGTACTCAGAAGGTGGAAGCAGGAGGATTGTGAGTTTGAGGCTTGTCTGAGCTACCTAGGGAGACTCTGTCTCAAAAACAAAAATGAACCCCCTTTTATTTTTGCTCCTCTGTGCTGGCGATGGAATCTAGGACTCTGCACATGGTACTACAGAAGCACACTGCTACTGAGCCACACTCCAGGCCTGTTCCTTATCACTTTAGTGTAATTCCTGTGACATGAGTAACATAGCCTTCCAGGAATTAGCTAGTCCACACTGTGCAAGTCGCTACCCCTTAACAAAATGCCACCGCGTGAACGCGTCCACTACTGTGTGCTGTACCAGAGTGGGGGAGAGGCTGAAATGGCCACCATAAAACACATCCTTTGTACCCACAGCTGGGGTAGGAAGACTGAGGAACGTGTGCTGCTCTATGACTGGCCCTTTAGTCTCTTCACCCATGTGGTCCTCCCCTTCACTCGCGTGGTCCTCCCTTTAGTCCCTTCACCCGCGTGATCCTCCCCTTTATCCGTGTGGTCCTCCCCTTCACCCACGTGGTCCTCCCCTTCACCCGCGTGGTCCTCCCCTTCACCCGCGTGGTCCTCCCCTTCACCCACGTGGTCCTCCCTTTAGTCCCTTCACCCGCGTGATCCTCCCCTTCTCCCGCGTGATCCTCCCCTTCACCCGCGTGGTCCTCCCCTTCACCCACATGGTCCTCCCTTTAGTCCCTTCACCCGCGTGATCCTCCCCTTCATCCGCGTGGTCCTCCCCTTCACCCACGTGGTCCTCCCTTTAGTCCCTTCACCCGCGTGATCCTCCCCTTCATCCGCGTGATCCTCCCCTTCACCCGCGTGGTCCTCCCCTTCACCCACATGGTCCTCCCTTTAGTCCCTTCACCCGCGTGATCCTCCCCTTCTCCCGCGTGGTCCTCCCCTTCACCCTCGTGGTCCTCCCCTTCACCCGCATGGTCCTCCCTTTAGTCGTGGTGGCTGTGGGAGAGGATGCTTTCTGCCCAGGTGTTAGTGGGGCGGAGGCTGAGATGCAGGTGGAAACTGGCAGGTGCTCTCAGGGTGCCCCGCAGTGCATGGTGTTCTCCAGGCCCGGCTGCAGTTTCCAGGGCCCCTGTCAGATCAGCAGATGTTGTTAGGCATGTACAGACAGAGGTTGAGCTAAGTCTGTCTAATTATTAAAATTCTTGGCAGGAATTCTATGTGAATCACTTCCAAAAAAATTTACATTAAAGTTAATGTTACAAGTCTGCTTGAGCCCACAAAACTGAGAAAGCTTGGAGTTCTGAGTCCTAACTCCTCATGTCCAGGGAGAACGGACTCTTCCACAAACAAGAGGCATGAAAGTTACCAAGTACTCATGGTGGGGGCGGGGTTCTGAGAGCTCAACCCAGGAGGGAGCTGTTCCAGTCTTTGAGTTAAGGCAGATGTCTGACCTCATGACTGTGGTAACAGTCTGGGTTCAAATCCTGCCAAACCACTCACAGGCTGACTTTAGTCAGGTCCATCCTCCTCCTCCTCAGCATCTTTTGTGGTATTTGGGGCCTTGTGCATACCCCCCAAGAAGCCCATTAATTTCTTAGCCTCTTTGAACCTTAGCGTTCCATCTAGAAAGTGGAGCTCATAGAGTTCCGGGAGTTGGCCTGTGTGTTAAATGAGCTATTGTTCAAAAACCATGGAGAGATGGCTCAATGGTTAAGCGCACTTGATGCTCTTGCAGAGGACCCGGGTTCAATATTTAACGCCCACAACCATTCATAACCCCAGTTCCAAGGGATTCAACAGGCACACATGTTGTGCACATACATGCGTGCAGACAAAACATTCAAATACGGAAAATAAAATAAACCTTAAAAAAAAAAAAAAACAGAGTAGAAGAGTAGGTACCTAATAACTGTGATGCTTTTATTACCTGGAGCTCAGCGATTAAGCTGGCCAACGAGTTTCAGGAATCCCCCTGTCTCTGCCTCTTTACCCCTGGGACTCTAGTGTGTACCCCCACACTCAGCATCTTCTGTGGGGTCTGTGGGTTGACTTCAGGTCCTTGTGCTTGGGAGGCAAGAATTTTTCTGACTGAGCAGTCGTTACAGCCCCAATATTATGATTTTTTCCTAAGGGGCCATAGGTGTAGCTCAGTGACAGAACACTTACCAAGGAGATGTGAGGGCCTGGGTTCCATCTCTGACACACAAGAAACATTTTCTGTTACCTTCCTGGTTCCAGAGTTACTGAGCTAATGTGGAGTATTACGTTGGCTGTGGAACAGAGCTATTTCTTCTTCGTGTCTGTGGGAGCTATGGGTAGTTTCAAGTCAATGAGGAGTGGGTTGACAGGAGACGTGCTTTCTCTGGTTTCCGGTTCAACCTTGACTCACAACCTGGAACTGAAAACCTAGGGATATTTTGGGAGATGGTGGAGGAAGCCTGGAGCCCTGCCTGGGTATCACTGCCCAGCTTCCAGACAGCTGGCGATGCCCTGGGACACCAAGTCCAGGGTGAAACTTCATGCTAAATGTTTCCAGAACACTGAGTTGCTTCAGACTGAACCTAACAGTTTCGGTGTGTCCACAACCTCCAGGCATTGTATTGGCTTCCCCTTCAGTGTGTGCTGCTGAAGTGGGGGACTGCTCTCTGTGTCTTAGCATCAGGGAAGGGGAGCCCAGGGAAGCTGGGGTGCTGGCATTAGAGTCTGGGCAGAGCTGGCTGTTGAATCTGGGTCTGGTGTAAGTCAGGCCAGGGTCCTTCCCTGGACTAAACTGACACATTTAATTTAGATGTCATTCCCGCTGGCTTTCCTGCATTTATGGATGGTGAGGTTGGGGCTTGAGAGCGGAAGGAAGGGTCCATCTCTTCCCGAAGACCACACTGTCCCCTTGCCTCTCAGATGTGTCCAGTCCAGCAACTGGAGTCCTTGAGAACATCACTGCAGAATGAGCCTGAGCGTTTAAACATGCCAGGCCTCTCTGTCCTTTAAGAGAAAAAAACATACATTTGTTGGCCACCTTCTCTACAGACACCAGTTTTGAGTGATTTATTTTTGGCCTTGTTAATAGTGCTAAAGTTGAGGCCCTTCCCAGTGACAAGAATCTGAAAAATGAAGGCCATTTGTTTTTCTTCTCCTTGAACTGGCAGATTCATTCTGCTTGTAAATAAACTCACCACCTTCCCTTTCCCACCGAGGGGGGCTCTCAAGCGCTACCCATGGCCTGCCAGCAGCCGGGGACAGAGAGAGCTCTCTGAACATTTTTTGCCTCGCCTACGTCAGTCTGTTCCTACAAGAGACCGTAATGTGTGGTGAGAAAGAACATGGACCCAGGAGCTCAGCTCCATGGCCATGAGCGAATCATTGTTTCCAAACCTCAGTTTCCCTATTTATTGACTGCCTTATGTATTTAAAATCTCAATCTCTCTCTCTCTCTCTCTCTCTCTCTCTCTCTCTCTCTCTCTCTCTCTCTCTCTCTCTGTGTGTGTGTGTGTGTGTGTGTGTGTGTGTGTGTGTGTGTGTGTGTGTGTGTGTTCGTATGTGTTCATGGATGCCACTGTTATGTGGAGGTCAATTCTTTCCTTCTACCTTTATGTAGGATCCAGGGATTGAACTCAGGTTGCCAGGCTCCGACACAAGCGCCCGTCCGAGCCCAGCCACCTCGCCAGCCCTTCTCTCTTCTTTCCAGCTCTAACTAACAGCCGCTGACCTCACGTATACTATTGTTTATTGACTCTCACCCCGAGAGCAGGAGCCCAAGTGTCCCCAACACTTCGCCATGTGTTAACACCATGAGCTAACCAATGGGCAGATCAGCTATTCCATGAGGGAAGGAGGTGATGGGGATGCTGGGACTGAGGCGCAGAGCCAGGAGCATGCGCAGAGAGAGCCAGGAGCATGCGCAGAGTAGGCATCCCAGCCCTGCCCTTTTTTTGGAAGGGAGAGTGGAGAAGAAACGGTGTTTTTCAAAGGAGGCGACTTCCTAACAAGTTTCTGTTGACTTGAGAGGCAAAGATGGGACCAGTGTGTCCCAGACTGTGGGGGACTGGGAGGAGTATGTTTTCCTAAAAGGCCGTAATGTGCAGAACCAGGTCAGCGCCTCTCAAGTTGCTCCTTGGGGATATTTGTCTAGACTCCGGGAGGCAAGGGTGATAAAAGACAGGAGTGCTGTAAATGCCCTACAATGTCCAGAGAGCCACTGCCACCAAGAACTGAGAAGCCCCGAGGCCTGTGTGAGGCCAACAGCCCACTCAGAGAGGCGTCGAGAGAGCCTGATAGACTGGGAGGCGCAGAGATGAATGCCAGGGAGGGAAGAAATTCCTGTCAGTAGGTGGGTAGTTATCTGAAAATTGCATATTGGCCATCAAGCGGAGCACTCAGAACTTTCTAGATGCAGAGTGTCAAGTTGTCCTTAAGTAATAGTGAGCGAGGAATCCATCTTTGCTGGTCACCAGGGACCAGGCATTAGGAAGCTAATAGGTTGCGCTGTCTGTAATTTCTCTATTCCCTTTCCGTGGCAGCGGAAGCATGCGGCTATCAGCGACGCTGCCCGGCTCTTCCTTCCCTCAGTAACTGATTGCTTTTCTCTGACTGTCTGATAAGCTAAAAAATGCAGCTGACCCTGCAAGGTACTTTTATGAAAAATTGAGCCCCCCCCCATCCCCAATCACATGATTTATTTTGCTAGTTGTTTGTCCTTTGTTAAAAAGCTAGCCCTGGGGCGGGGGCTGGAGAGATGGCTCAGTGGTTAAGAGCACTGACTGCTCTTGCAGAGGACCCTGGTTCAATTCCCAGCACCCACATGGTAGCTCACAACTGTCTGTAACTCCAGTTCCAGGGCATCTGATGCTCTCATACAGACATACATGCAGTTAAAATATCAATGCAGACATACATGCAGTTAAAATATCAATGCACATAATAAGTAAATAAATTTTAAAAATTATTCTGTTTAAAAAAAAAAAAAAGCCAGACCTGCATGTTATTGTTTGCCTGCCTTCCCCCACTGCAGTGACAGAATTTGGACTCAGAGTCTCAAACGTGCTAAACACGCTGAAGGAGTGCTCTCCCACCGAGGGAGTGCTCTCCCACCGAGGCACATGTTGCCCAGTGTGACTTCCCCTCCCAACTGCCTTTCCCACCAGAGCCCTCACTTCTGCCTCTCCTTCTCAAAGACTGAGCGTTCTCGCTCTCAGGTGAGCCTGGTTGGGCTTGCCCAGGGCCTGCCAAGAGCTGACGACGGTTCTCATTCTCCCACGGCAACTCGTTGTCCTTGGCACGGCAGCCCTGGCTTGCCAGTGGCTTTCCTGCAAGTTCACGTGTGTGGACAGTGGCACTGTTGTTGCGCGGGCCACAGTTTTTATTACTGATTAATATTTATCTCCTGTGGGGACTTCTCCATGAGAGATGTAAGTTAACCAGTCAATCCTAGAAAAGGAGAGAATGTTCTGTGAAAACTGGCATTTGGAGGTAAGAAGACTGTGTGTGAAGAGTCAGGACAGGTGGGTCCATCATTGTCTCAGAAGTCTGGGAAAGTCCCAGTGCCTGTGGGTCGAAGGTACAGAGTTTGAAACTGGATGATACATTGGATCGCTGGCAACAGTGTGCTCCAAAGACAGTGCCAGTTTCATAGAACTGACCTGGATTAGTGTGAGTGAGATGTGAAGTCGAGGACTGAATAGTTCCGTAACTTCAGATTTCAGTTTAAAGCGACGTTGGAACACTAGTTTTAAGCCTGTTCTGTGTGCCAGACTCCATGTTAAAAGGTAAATGTACACAAACCAACTTAACCTTCCCAACAGCCCTGGGAGGTAGGTATAGGAGTAGCCTGTATAGGCTTGTTACCCTAAAAGTTCCGTATTGGAAGGTATTAACAGTGTTGTGAAAAATGAGTGATCTTGGGGAAGATGAGTTCTCTCTGAGCTGTGTGTTAGTTTTTCATTGCTTTAACAAAAATACCTGACAGAATCAGCCTGAGTGCTCATTGGTGCTGCGGTTCCATTCTGTGGTCAGCCGGCACAGTTTCTGGTCCCGGAGTGAGGTGGAGCGTCCTGGAGAAAGGGTGTGGCGGAGGGAAAGTACTCAGGCAGCTATGAGCAGAATAGGTGTGTCTTTGCGGGTGGGCTTTGGTTTGGGTGGGTGGTTATTATTGTTATCCTCTTCCTTTCAGTCCACAATATGGGGGTGGGTGGGTACTGGCCCACATTCAGGGCCGGTCTTCCTCCCTAGAAATGCTTCCACACCCACACACATCTCTACAGGCCATCTCTTCTCCAGAGCCTGTAGGTAACTGAACACAAGGCAGCTCTCTCCTTGTGTTCCTCAGTTCCATTCTATCTGGAATGTCCCCAAGAGCCAAAGTGTCAAAGGCTGAACCCCAGCTGGGTACCACGTGAATGTAGGGAAATCTTTAAAAGGTAGGACCTAGTAGGGGGCCTGGGCTGGGGTGGAGCGCCCTTCAAGGAGATCTTTGTACTCTGGCCCTTCCTTTTTTCCTCTGGCTTCTCAGGCACCACAAGGTGAACTTCCTCCTTTATCCACTCTCACGATTGAAGTATTACCTCCCACAGGCCCAAAGCACAGGGCCGTCTGACCATTGTGTAATATCTCTAAGCCTGTGAGCCAAAGTAAACTTTCTTTTCTTTAGGTTGATTGTCGGAGGTGTTTGGTTATAGCAATGGAGAGCTAACACAAATAGCGTGTACTCACTGTGGCCATATACAGAGGAGTGTCCACTGTCACAGTCACCTGTGCTTGTGACACCACTTTTAGTTATCACAAAATGTCACAACTAGTGTCCGGGTAGAGGTCAGAGATGCTGCTAGGAGTTCTGTAATGCACAGGACAGCCCACCACAGCACAACGTCCCCAGTGCCAACACGGCGAGACCTTGCAGAGCAGGTCCCTGACCGGGAGGGTTGGGTGCACGGTGGGGGTGGAGATGAACAGTGCGAGGCTCCAGGGCTGATATGGCCACTTCAGGTCCCTGGTCTCTGGACTGCAGAAGAGAGCCTGGGGACAGACTAGGGAATCGTCAAGGAGAAAGTGACTGATTTGTGGGCAACATTCCAGCTGTAATCCATCACACATTCCCTTAAACTCAAGCCTAAGGTCCCAGTTCATTTAAAACACCCCAAATGATAATTAGTGAGTTGTGCATGGTGGTGTTTCTCAGGTTACTCTCAAATGAAATGCACTCTCTGGTCCATCGGTAGCCAGAGGCCCAAGCCGTAAGATCAAGTCCCCCATGTTTAAGCACCCTAGTTAGTTTCTCACTGCCTGGGCTCTCTTTTCCAGAAAGGAAGACCTTTGCCCTTCTCGTCTCCACGTGACTAGCTCCCTCATGGATTGACATCTGGAGTATATGACCATTAGCTTTGTGTTGTTCTGAGGCAGGGTCTCTCTATGTAGCCCTGACTGGCCTGCAACTTGCTATGTAGAGCAGGCTGGCCTGGAACATACAGGGATCCACTTGCCTCTGCCTCCCCAGCGCTGGGATTTAAGGTGTGAGCCACCACACCAGGCTTGACTATTAACTTTCATGGTGCCAGCCTTGTTGGGGGTAGATCTGGTACGTAAAACTATCCAAGAAGAGGTAGTTTTTCTGTGTGGGGAGTGGGCCACTAAGCTATCAGATGAGTGCTGTCAGAGAGGCTGGAGACGGGGGCACTCCCTGCCCCCCCCCCCCCCCCCCCCCCCCCCCCCGCAGCCTTCTGCATCAGCACTTCTTACAGCGTGCTGTGGAGGCGGAGGCCTTAGTCAGCGGTGGACCTCTCTTTGCTCTGTGAATCTTGTCAAATGGGAGCAAGGATTCCATTCCCCTGATGGGCATGGGAAGAGAGTCCAGAAAGCAAACTCCCTCCCTCATAGAATGTAAATATGAATAAAAAGAAATAGCCCTTTTCATAAATTACCTCCTCCACCCTCATCTGTCTCAAGTCATAAAACCCCAAATGTAACCAGAAAAACATTCTTTTGAGAGAGAGAGGAAAAAAAAAAAAAAAAAAAAACCCTTTCTTTATAGGTTCCTCTTTAGACCGGAGAGGGAAAAGCTTTATGGAACAGAAAGGTTCCAACCGAGGCATGTAAAACAAGTTTTATGAAAACTTTAATTATCTCCCACCTGCTGGCGCTTTGTGAAGTTCACAGAGAGAGAGAGGGGATAATTGAGAACAGCTTCCGATGCACACGAGACTCGCTGAGTTCTTTGCTCTTCTTAAGAGGGATTTGTTCTTAATCAAGTTTATTTCATAATAATCGGGTCTAGACACTGCGTTCGCGGTGGCATGTTTGACACTGCTTAATGAAGCCACTCTGCACACAAGGTGTTGACTTTTGTTGTTTGGAAGTCCCTGTCTTCCGGAGTTTAGGGAATTTAGTGAGAAGGATCATACACTAGCCATGTTCCCGATGCCCTTTGTGTGTAGGGCTTGGGGTGGGGAGTGTGTATTTTTTGTGCTATGTGGTGGAACAGAGACGGAACATTCTGGTGCTCTGCTTCTCACTGGCCTTAAACTTGAGATCCCGGGCACCACCCTCATTTTGCATTCTGTAGCCCCTACAGATGGAGCTGGCTGCCCCTTTCATCTCTGTCTTCCTCAAGTCTTTGCTTCGCCTTGAATTGCATCATCTCTACAGGCATCGTGGCTCAGAGCCTCTCTGCAGCAACAGTGGCTTCATCACTAATGCAGCATTTGCCACGTGTGGGGACCAGTCCTACCGCTCTGTATTTTCAGTTAGTTCTCCAGAGATGCCTAGGGTCACCTCGCAGGTGGGTTGAGCTGAGACTTGAACCTGATTCTCAACCAGAATCCGTCCATCAGTTGGAGCTGTATTACTTTCCTGTTTGTGATCCAAGAAGTGGAAAAACCCCTAGCCTTCTAGTTTTCCCTTTCTTTAGTTTTAATTTTTTAAAGATTCTTATTTATTTTTATGTGCATTGGTGTTTTTGCCTGCACATATGTCTGGGTAAGGGTGCTACATCCCCCGGAACTGGAATTACACACCAGTGTAAGCCGCCGTGTAGGTGCTGAGAATTGAACCCAGGACCTCTGGAAGAGCAGCCGGCATTCCTAACCACTGAGCCATCTCTGCAGCCCTGGTTTTAATTGTTTTGAGTCTGGGATTTCAAATGGATGTCAGTGATGTTATGTCAGTTTATGGGAAGTCCGCTGGCTTCTTGGCTGTATTTTTCAGTATAAATGATCATAGAACACTCCATGCTTTCTTGACTTTTCTTAAGTTAAAAAAAGAAAATCTTTTAAATTGTGCTGAGCTTCCCCCTACCCAATCCTGTTGTGAGATGAGTTGACCCTGCTTCTTGCAGTTTAAGTTCCGTGAGCCCAAACCCTGTCTCTTTTCACACTGTGCCATCCTTTACATATCCAGTGAGCCCAAGTTGAATCACTGAGACCATTCCTAAGTATGTATGCTGTGGACCACATGCTTTCTCCCCTGGGGACGAGCCCCCCCCCTCCCCCCAGTTACCTCAGTGACCTGAGTCAGGGTTACTGACTGTATCTAGTTTGTGAATGAGGGAGTGGATGCTTGGAAACAAAGGTTCAAACCCAGGCCCCTGTGGCATCAGAGCCCAGATGCTTTCCCACTCTACTTCCGTTCCCTGGACGGGAATTAGGTGAGAAGGACCCCTGCAGTTTTCCCATAGGGAGAATGGAGGCTTGGGAGGCCTGTTGTAGCAGAGCAGGGAAAGCCTCCTCCCCAGGCAAACGCAGTCGGCGTGGCTCACGCCCATGCGGTGAATGGAAAAACTGGGTCATGTCTCTGCCAGAGCCTGCATTCCTGCCTAATTGGCCAGCACACACTTTCTTTGTATTTGTTTACCTTATGGCTAGTTCTGACAAATAAACACCGGATTCTTTTCTTGGCCTCTTCACACAGGAGAAGCAAGCTCAGAGGGTTAATTTATTTATTTACTTCGGCATAAAAGTCTCACTCTGTAGACCAGGCTGGCCTCAGACTCACAGAGATCTGCCTGCCTCTGCCTCACAAGCTCTGGGATGAAAGGTGTGCGCCACCACTGTCCAGCCGACAAGCCCAAGACTTTCAGTAAAAGGAATAAAGGACGGACAGCTGTCTAGGATTTAGAAAATCGCCAAATAGATGGTGCGGAAGAAGGTATTGTTGATGACAGCACACACAGACACAGCCCTGTTACTGTGCAACTTTGTAGCATCTCCCTCAACCTCCCTCCCTCCCCCACTCTTCACTGCCGTCTTTTCCTGGAGAGGTCTTGCCAGTCAATCAGCCGGGTGGAGCTTCTCCTGGATAAAAGTTCAGTGGCTGCACCCAGATCACCGGGCAAAAATGTTACAATAAACAGAAGGAAATCAAGTTCCTTCTCCTTCTCTCTCTCTCTCTCTCTCTCTCTCTCTCTCTCTCTCTCTCTCTCTCTCTCTCTCTCTCTCTCTCTCTCTCTGTCTCCCCCTCCCCTCCCCTCCTGGGGAGTGGAACCCTGGACTTCATGTGTACCAGGCAAGTGTTCTACGCTGAGCCCCAGCCAGCCCTGGATTCCTTCATGTCTTATTAGGATTATTGGAAAGGGTTTCGGTATACCTTCTAGAACTGAAACTTGCAGCAGCCAGCGACTGCCTTTCAGTCTTTAAGGTCGTTGACCAGGTGGGGGTGTATTTCCTGTCCCCTCTTTCCTTTCTTCTGCTGATGTCTTCTCACCCCTCCTCCCCCATGTCCCTGGCTGTTCCTTAGCCACTGTGTCTGCTGGTAGCTTAGCAACATTGATTCTTGTGTAGCACAGCCTTCCTGGGCACCGCTGGCCTCCCAAGGAAAAACCCTGTGAAAGTGTCAGGTATCCAGCAGGCTGTATCTCCTTGGATTCAATATTCCCCTTGGCTCGGTAAAGGCCAAACCCTTTAGTTCAGCCTGGGTGTTAGGGGACCTTCTGCTTGCTTTATTTATTGACTTTCTAAAGCCAAAGCCATGTTAGCAGAGCCAAGAATAATGTTGGCGAGATTCCGTACAAGACCATAGCCTTGCATAGTTTTCGTGACTGCAGTCTGGCCAGCCTGACACTGGGGACCCTGAGCTGCGTTTGTAGAGAAGCCCGGCTTCTCTGGTCAGATGGGATGGGTCCTTGAAGCAGATGCTTTAAGTTGGGATGGGCCCCGCCTTGTCCCAGCCTCTTTCTGCCTTTCATGTGATCCTGTGCCAGGATTTTGAGCTATATTTGCAGCCCTGGTTTAAAACTGTCCAAGAGCATCAAAGGCTAGCATTGTAGTCCCCCAGGTGGGCAGGGAGCTCTTTCTTCAGAATGGGGCACGAGCAAAGGAAAAGGAAACAGCCATTCACCTCGAGTGATGGCTTGTGTCTTAAGACGTGAACAGGCGAAATAGAGGACTGGAGAAGAAAATGGGCTGCAAAGTCCTTAACCCTTTCTAGATCTTTCCTCCCACTCTGACACAAAGGACTGGATGTGTAGCTCAGGGACAGAACACTTGCTTAGCACGTTCAAGGCTCTGAACTCCATCTCCAGTACCACACATGCTTACAAAGCAATAGCAAAAGTGAAGTCACGCTTTTCTTGTTAATTTAGCTTTTATGCAAATCTTGACCAATCATTATGGGACGTGTTGTTCTGCACCAACCCCTGGTCCCAGAGTTCTCTCCCTTGTCCCTTTTCATCCCACCCAGGAGATGCAGTGCAGCGCTGCTTAGGCATGGCTATCCCTCATCCTTTCTACGTTTCTCGGCCCTTTTTATGGGTCCTCAGCTAAATATCCAAGAAACCCAGCAAACTTTGCCTACCCCTTTTTCTTTTAGATTAGCAGTTAGAGTATATATGCTGAAGAACTGTTTGCATTTTAGAAATGTGACTAGGACATCCAGAGATGCTGAGACATTTGGGGTCAGACATGACCTGAGTTTAGTTTATCAATTCTTATGGGCATGGGGGTGTCTCTCCTTTTTCTTTTCTTTTTTTTTTAAATTTTGTCTGTCTGTCTGCCTGCCTGTCTGTCTGCCTGCCTGTCCGTCCGTCCGTCCGTCCGTCCATCCATCCATCCATCCATCCACCATCCATCTATTTATTTATTTGGTTTTTAAAGACAGGGTTTCTCTGTGTAGCTTTGGAGCCTGTCCTGGAACTTAGTTGAACCCAGGACCTCTGGAAGAGCAGCCAGTGCTCATACCCGCTGAGCCGTCTCTCCAGCCCTGTCTCTCCTTTTTCTAGTACTCCTGCTCTAAGACATCACATTTCCCCTTTAGTTAGGTGTGTGGAAAGCCAAACTAAGAACCAGGACATGGGGCTCTAGAGATGGCTTGGTGATAAATAGCACTTGCTGCTCTTCCAGAGGACTCAAGCTGGGTTCTCAGTGCCCTGTCACGTGACTCACAACTATCTGAACTCCAGCTCCAGGGAGTTGCACTCATGTGCACATGTACATATACAGACACAGACATACACACATACCCCTGCATATTAACTAAAAACAATAAAGATAAATCTTGAAAAAAGAAGAACCAGAAAATATTTTTACACGTGGGTGGGCCTATTTTACATGAATCCCTGGGTTTGGTTTTCCAGCACTGAAGAAAAGCAGAAGTGTGTCTCTCCCTGAACAGTGTCCAGCAGGTGTCTACAACTTGCTTGTATAGCCCTTAGGGTCTGTCATGCTTTGCTGACCATGTCTGCCCTCATCCCGGCACCCCCCAGTCTGTCTTCAGGGCGCATGTTCACAGAGGAGCTCATGCCCCCGTGACTTGCCTGTCTCCATTTCAGTACGCTGACCTTTGTAGGACAGCGGCCTCTGTGTCTTTGGCAAGTGAGTTCCTCTGGACGCTTGTGTCTGTGGGCATTTCTTGTTGCTCCCAGCCTCCGCTGTGTCCAGCTTTTTGGGGAGCGCAGCAGAAAGTCACCCCAGTAGAAGAGCTCTGGGAGAGGCACTGCCTTGGCTTAGATGGCCTGCTCCTCTCTCTCTTTCGCCTGAGGTCACAAAGGTGGGGTAGGAAGCCTAGAGGGCTGGGGTGTCATGGAAACTTGAGGCCTGTGTTGGTTAAACTCCAAGAACAAAGGCTACTTATACCACAGCCGGCAAGGAGCAAGCTGCTTCTGCCAGGGTGGTAAGGGCAGGCAAGGGAAGCCTGGGCCAGGCTGTGGTGAACACAGTCAGCTCTCCATCTTTTTTCTCCAGCTTTCCCTCTCAGGCCTCCCTGGCACAGCCCTGCCTGTGCTCCGTGCAGAAGGAGCAGGAGAAGGTACCTGGCAACCTCACGGTTGGGTTTTGTTTTGTTTCTGTTTTGTACTTTTTAATTCTTTTGGTCTTTTCCATTTAAAAGTAGGGAGATAGGGGTTGTGTAGGTCGATAGATCCAGCACAGCTGTCAAGAGGCTGGGCCAGGCAGGAGCGGTTCTCACCCTGCCCTTCCTCAGGAGAGGGGAAGGGTGGAGCCCACACACACTCCAGTTTTCTCCTAGTGCTGTGTGGCCCTGGGGACCTGTGTCACTTTCCTCCCATTAGTATGGATGCCTAGCCTCTGTGTGCCCCGTGGTTTCCCTCACATTAGCACAGACCTCTCCTTCACCTCTCAGGAGGCCCCAAGCCCATCATGTCTCCTCCATGTCCTCGATGGCTGTCAGCCCAGCTCTGAGCTAAAGGCTCCCTGCAAGGGTCTCCAGGTCCTGTCACTTTGCATTCTCTCTCTGCAGAGCGGCCTGTGGCACATACACATATCCATCACCCAGGGCAGCTTTCATATAGCACATCCTGTTCTCGGTCCTGCATGCTTTAACTGCAGAGAGTTTGGCTTTTAAAGATTTTGTTATATTTTAATCCTGACCCATTGGAGATTAGAAACACACCGTGGTCTTTACCCCCGAACATTCCGATCAACTCTTCCCTGTGTTTGAACAGAATGGGCCTGTGCAGGTAACAGTGTGGCTTGTGCGGCCAAGCATTTGGTAGCAGGGTCTCTTGCTCCATTGCTGGCAGCTCTGTCCTTTGCCAGCTACGTGGCTCTGTGGACCCCAGTCCTGCCTCGCTGGCTACATGGACCCCACTTCCACCTCCCCTCCTGCCTCTGAGTTGCTCCAACAAGGCTGGAGTCACTGGAATCCTGGTTTCTATCCAAGTCTGTTTTGTACTGCGATGAAATACTTCAGGCTGAGGAACTTAGAAAGCATGGAGGTTTTGAGGCTGGGGAGCTGCCTTAGTGGGTAAGAGCACTTGCTCTGCTCATGTGAGAACCTGATGAGGAAATCCCATGATGAGGCAGACAGGCAAGGGTCAGCCCAGGCTGCTGCTCCATTTCATTCCTTAGTTTGTTTGTCTGTTTGTTTTGAGACAGGATCTCAGTCTCTGGCTGGCCTGCAGCTCTGCATGTAGACCAGGCTGACCTTGAATTCACAGAGATTCCCCTGCCTTTCCCTCCTAAGCATATCACCACATCTGGCTTTTCCTCCTTTTACAAGCCATCAAGGATGCCCTACCCTGGTCACCCTGTGGAATCTCAGTTGTCATCTGTAGCATATGAACTCAGAGGTTAACATTCTGGCATGAAGTTTGGGGGATATATTCCACCCATTGTAGAGTCCCACTCTGTAGGAAACAGATATGTCTGTATAACAGCAGCTCAGAAACACGTGGTGTCAGGGGAGGACAGAGGAGGCCCATGGGCTTTCTGGTGTGAGAACAGCTTCCGGTCCTTCCTGGAGTGGGACAGAGGCTCTGATGCCCACATCAGAGTTACTTAGCCTCTCTTTTCTCATGTGTGAAGCTGGGGGCGATGATGATGATGATGATGATGATGATGATGATGATGATGATGCCTCCTTTGGGGGCACTTAGGGATTAAATGAGATTATGTGTGAGAGGTCAGGACAATGCAATGTGTAGGGCAGGCTCTTCCTAAGAGGTGGTGTTAGGAGCTATAAAGCTAGAGAGGAAGTTAAGGCAGTTGAGACACTGGAAGTACTTTTGATACAGGGGGGTTTTGCTGAAGCCTGCTAGGTGGAAACCTCAGCACATCGCCTGTCCTAGATGGCCGCTCTGCTCATTGAGACGTCAGATGAAATGCAGGCCATTTTGTGCCTTGGCCATTATGACCTTCATTCATCCAGCAAGCATTTGTTAAGCGCTAGCACCTGCAATTTTCCTGGTGTCTGAGGAGATACTAGGGAAACATTGAACAAAGTGGTTTCTCCTTATGCTCTAGGCGGGGAGACAAATAGAAACCCGGTCATTACTCTGCAGAGCGATAATTGCTATTAAATGAGCTGACACATGTCATGTGGTTGTACCCAGAGCCTGGCCCTGTCACAGGAAGCCATCAGTTAAGTGGGTGAGCCCTCTATCAAGTGGAGGGGAGGGAGGGAGGGAGGGAGGGAGGGAGGGAGGCAGAGGGCACCTAGGAGAGAGACTCCTAAAATCGGGTCATGATCAAAGTCCTAAGGAAGGTTACAGGCAGGTAGGTGTGTTTGGGGGGGGGTAGGTGTGTTTATGGGGGTGGGGGGAGAACAGTAGGGGGAGGGTGGTTGGAGGGTGCTGTAGATGGCTTCAAGAAAGGGAAGGCACTGCTGTTGAACATCTGGCTAAGGAATTGGGTCATTATCCTTGAAGTGATGGAGAACAGCAGAAGAACCGTACCAGGGAGGCTGTGTTGTGTGTGACAGACGAGATGGTCAGGAGGCAGGGATAGCAACTCGGGTCCAGACTGGGATGGAGATGAGAAGAGTAGATTTAGGAGCTGCCCGTGGGATTGCAGCTGTGAGGGAGAGGAAAGTAGAGGGAATTCTAAGTTTCTGGTTTGGGAAACTGGGTGGAGTGTAATTGGTGTCATCACGGAGACAAAGGACAATAGCAAAGACAGACAAGGAGGTGGCATCCCTGTGGGAACAATACCCAGGGGACAGGCACCCTGCATACACTCTAGAATTCTTAGTTGCCTATATTCTTGGAGAGAGGAACAAATGTTTTTGTTGTTGGTTTTGAGACAGGGTCTCATGATGTAGCACTAGCTGGAACACGCTATGTTGGACCAGGTTGGCTTTGAACTTACAGAGATCCACCTGCTCCTGCCTCTCCAATGCAGGATTAGCTGTATACTTCACCATACCTTACAAAATCATAGTTCTTCAGTGTATTCAGTGTGTTTGGACAACTGGTATACCTATAGAAATATCCTCCCAAACAAGATACAAAATGTTCCATCTCTCTGCAAAATTCCCTCATGTTCCTTTCCAGTTTACTTACAAGACTCATTTTGCATCTTTTTACAGCTCATGACTATCTAAAGATAAAAGAGCCATTCAACCTTGCCTGTTTGCTCTTCGTCCCAAGTCCTGACCCCCATGTGTACTCCCCAAGCACAGGCCAGGGCACAGCTCCCTGGCTTCTGCAGAACAAAAAGAAAGGAGAGTTCTGGTGAGAGAGTGGTCCAGCCAGCCTCTTGGCACTTAAGCCCAGGCTGTAGGGTTTGTAGACAAGAACCCTCCTTTTGATTGTCTTTGCCATCGTTATCAGACCAATAGCCCTGCTTGCTTTGATTTGAAAGTTACCTGCCCTTCACAGCTTATAATGAGTTTACCCTCCCTCCCTCCCTCCCTCCCTCCCTCCTTCCTTTCCTTCTTTTGAGAAAGGGTCTTGCCGTGTAGTCCAGGCTACTCTGGGACCTGCTCTTACGCCCCAGCCTCTCCAGTGTTGAGACTATAGGCCCGCACCATGCTTGGCACAGTTACCCTTGACCATTGGCCCCAAAGATGTTCTGTTCAAAGCCTGTGTGAAGAAGTTGAGTGACAGATGCCTAGCTCCGTCCACTTAGTGAACCAGGTAGCTGCTCTTCCTTTTCTGCCTGCTTCCTTTGCCTCTCGGTAGATGGGGGTGGGGTCCTGCCAGCTTGGGGTCACTCCTTAGAGTCTGGGTTTTCTTTTGGTGGCCTCTCTATTCTGAGTCTGGTTAGCTTTAATTAGAAAATACTTACTTTTAATTTTCTTCCTGCCCTAGCTAAGCTAAATTCAAACAATTTTTTTTTTTTTTTTAAACTCTCCCGTGTGTGAATGATAGGAAACGCTGCCCTGTTGGGGAAATGGGTCATTTCCAAAATCTTCCCTCAAGGAAAAGTGTAACTCATTAGTTTACTAAGAAAGGCTCAAAAAAGCAACAAAGAAATAATTATTAGGATCCTTTCCTCCTTTCATGTGTTTCTAATCTCAGCTATCGTGGACCTCAGCTTTGGTAGTCAGTTCAGAGTTACTTCTATCATTTTACATATGAAGATGCAAAAAGACCCTTCCCCCGCCCCCCGGCAAAGAATGATACTCTCAAGGGAACAGGATTTGGGCCCTAAGGAAGCTGAAGACATTTTGATTTTTCATTAGCTGAATCACCTCTTAGGGTTAGGGGTGTAGTGGGGCGTTTGCCTGCGTGCACGAGGCCCTGGGTTCCACCACACCAGCGCTGGAAAAATCACTTGAGCAAAAACAGCTATGATCTCACTGCTTTTTATTTATTGGATTAAAGAAGACAAGTTCCTTCAGCGAAACCTCACCCTTGAACTTGGTACTTTGGAAAATGTGTTTGGGATGAAAGTCACGTTCCTTTTTAACCAAATCAAACATAACTGGGAAGTTCTTTGGCCAGCGTCTTTCCTTCTCAGTGTCTTTTGTTCGTCACTTTCTTCTTGGCTCAACACAGTACTTTACCACCACGGGGGTTGTGGTTGGATTCCATACCTGTGAGAAGTTTCTAGAGACTTTTGGCTTGGACCGTGCATACTTAGCCAGGTTCATTCTTTTTGCTGCCCCCTGCTGGTTTCCAGGAAGAGACGCCCGCAGACAAGGTCCCTTTAACCAGGAACCAAAGACCAAGTTCAGCCAACTCCAGCCAACTCGGGTGAGATTTTATTGTTGGGCATCCCTGTCATTAGTTACCAAGTGATGTCTTGTCAGCTTGCCAGAGGGACCTCGAGTTTGCTGAACCCCAAACCCAAATCATTTCCCACCATTTTCCCCCACAAAACACTGCTCACTTCTTCCCCCTCCCTCCCTATTCATTCATCATTCATTCATTCATCATTCATTCATTCATTCATCAATACATTCCAGAAATATAGGAGGTCTTGACTAGTGAACTGGTTAATCCTTTTTTTTTTTTTTCTAATTTAACCTTTATTTTTATGTTATGCTTATGGTTGGTTTGCCTGCTTGCCTATTTGTGCACAGTGTGTGCAAGGCCTGTGGAGGCCAGAAGGGGGCATTAGAGCCTCTGGGACTGGAGTTACAGATGGTTGCAAGCTGCCATGTGGGTGCTGGGAATCTAACCCTGGCCCTGGAAGAGTGGCCAGTGCTCTTAACCTCTGAGCCATCTCTTGGTTAGTTCTTATAAACAGAGTCACACTGATGCATTTATCAGAGCTCCGTACTGTACGGTTTTCTCAAATCACTTCTCCCCATTCTCTGAACATAAGTAGGTCAGGGCACAGGTCATTCAGTAGTTCCTTCATGAATCCACCAACCTTCACTCCACCTCTCTGCACTCTTTCCAAAGGACTTTTCTCTACCATCGTCGTCGTCTGTTTTGTTGCTTGACACAGAATTCACCCAGCTAGGTTTAAATACCAACCTCTTGGCCTAGACCTCAAGGCCTCCCATTACCAAGCCCATCTGGCTCTCTTCCTGCTCTCCCACGGACTCATCTTTGCCCTCCATACTCAGCCACACCGATCTGCTCCAGGGCTCCCCAAACATGCCGCCCACTCTCTCACCTGCCTGGCAGGCTGTCCCTTCTTTGTGGTGAGGTTGTGCTGTAGACAGTAGTCCTTCAGACACCCTTACAAGACCTTCTTTCCACTGTACGGTTGTCACATGGCTGCCAGATTTGTTGGGACATCCGTCACTGATACTGTTATTTTCACTTTTGCTTTGGTGGTTGGTTTTTTCGTCTTTCTTTCTTTCTTTCTTTCTCTCTCTCTCTCTCTCTTTCTTTCTTTCTTTCTTTCTTTCTTTCTTTTTTGAAATAGTGCCTCATGGTATCACCCAGGCTGGCCTCAAACTCATGATCTTCCTGCCTCTTGAGTGCTCAAAAACAAAAACTTACAAAACTACATTAATTGCCAGGCATGGTGGCACATGCTCTTAATCCCAGCACTCAGAGGCAGAGGCAGGCAGATCTCTGAGTTCAAGCCCAGCCTGGTTTACAGAGAGAGAGTTCTAGGACAGCCAAGGCAACAGGGAAAAACCATGTCTCGAAAAACAGAAATAATCAAACAACAAAAAATCCTATACCTATTTATTTGTGTGTTTTTGTGTATGTGTGTGTGTGTTGTGTTGTGTGTGCGTATGTTGTATCTGTGTGTTGTGTGTGTATGTTGTTTGTGTGTGTTGTGTGTGTATGTTGTGTCTGTGTGTTATATATGTGTGTGTATATGTGTGTGTATTATATCTGTGTGTTGTGTGTATGTTGTTTGTGTGTATATGTGTATGTGTGCTGTGTGTGTATGTGTTGTGTTGTATGTGTATGCCACAGCACATGTGTGGAGGTCAGGGGACAACTTGCAGGAGTCAGTCCTCTCTTTCCACTGTGTCAGTCCCGGGGATAGAACTCAGGTCATCAGGGTTAGTGGCAAGCGCCTTTAGCTGCTGAGCCTTCCCACTGGTCCAGCTTTTGACTTTCCCATTTTCTACTCCAGTGTCCCCAGGGTCCAGATCAAATTTTCTAGTCTAGGTCTGACCTTGTTTCCAATAGTTTCTATCAACAATGTCACAAATTAGTCACCATGGGCAGGCCACCTGGCCCCTGCCTGGCCATCTCCACGGCTCCCCTGCCATCTTTGACAGCCTCCGGGGCGTTTTATTCTGTAGTCCTCAGAAGTCTGCGGTTCCCCCAGTGCATGGGGCCCTCTGCCCCTTGCTCTGCCTTGGGTCCCTTCCCCTTCCTACGTCCCGATCAAATGCAGCAGCTCATTCTTGAAGAAGCAGTTCCGATGCTGTGGCTTCCTTCTTGCTTGCCTTGACTTGCTTTGGGATTGGATAGTGAAAAACAGCCGTTGCCTGTGTAACATGACTCATAAGCCCCAGACATTGTTCTCAGCATTTTAGGTGCATTAACTGATTTCCCTCGCATTACTACAGCATTGTAATGCTTACATTCCCCCGTGTCCTAATGGTTTATTCACACATTTCTTCCCTACAGGCTCAGGGCCTCCTTCAAGGCAAGACCCGTGTCTCAGTTCTTTTGATGGCCCAGCCTTTCACACAGGGGTTCCCATGTAGGAGGAACCCAGAAATGCTTGATAAAGCTATTTTTTAATACAGTCCCTGGCCACCTTGTCCTTGTTTAGCACAGTACGAAGTGTTTTTGATTATGCAGAGTGTGTGCGGTGGGCTGGAATTATCCCGTGTAAGTGAGGGACAGAGGCATAGTCAGTGGATGGGGCGGCAGGAGGGGTCGTCGCAGGCCTAGCCAGTGGAGTCGTCGATCCTCCAGCCAGAGACAGAACTTCAGAGGACACAGCTCTTATTTCCCACACTCATGTATGTACCTCCTCTGTGGAAGGAGAGCCAGGCATGAAGCATGTTTAGAGAACTGGACATGCAGTAGGAGAGCAGTGGCCGAAATAAGATGTATTCAAGACCCCAACCGAGGCCGAAACGCCTGGCCTGATCGAGTGTCTCGGTGTTCACCCTGAGTCTGTTTGCCTTGGGCCCTCCGTTTTTGTCTGCAGTTCCCCCTCCCAACAGAAGCCACTACCTCGTGGTTGCCCATCAATGTGTAATCCCCTCATGCCTCTTGTGTGTTTTCACGTGTACTGGCTTGTACTTAAAACTTCCACTTGAGTTCTGTGAACCACTGGAGCAAAATAGTTGACTGAGCCCAAGAAAGAGGGGTTCCTGGGAACCCCGTTTTATAGCCAGTCAGTCAGAAGCACAGGTAAAACAGTGTGGGGTTCTCAGATGGCATGGAGGGGTAGTCAGTCCTAGTCACTCTCTGTCTCTCACATCTCTCGCTCTCCCTCTCTCATGCTTCAGTATCTTGGCCGTCAGTGTTTGTCAGCGTGGCTGAAAGGCTACACCTCAATCCTGGAACTTTCCACCATGCCGGCTTCTTCTGCTTGCAGCTGGTATTACTTCAGGCCTCCTTTGTTCTGTATCGGAACCACAGCTCTCAACTCATTTACTCCCCCCACCCCACCCCACCCCCACCAACAGCACACATGGCATATAGAATTCCAGGCATAACATACTTCCATGGGCATGTCCAGATCTTCACATTCCTTCCTCATACCCCCACCCCCAAATATCCCTGGAAACAGAGCAAACGGCACCACAGATGCTTTGAGGCATATTGCTTGGAAAAGCATTTACAAGCCTGGGGTTAGCTGCTCAAGTGCAGCCCGGCTAGCCAGGCTGCAATGCAACTCTGGCTTAGCCATTGCAACATCCCCCCCCCCCCCCCCCCCCCCCCCCCCCGTCTAAGAAGCTTCCTGAAGCAAGCGCACGTGTTAGGGTTCATCGCTGGGGCTGCCCTTGGGTGATGGGTGGCTTATGGGTGACTATGAAGATTTTTGTGCTTAAAACCACAGCCTGAGAATTCGGGCGACTCCACACTGTTTCCTCAGAAGACCGTGGAGAGAGGGATTTGTATCCACTCAGCCGTTCTCATCCCACGATGTTCCTGCGGGATGAGTATAATAATTGAAAGAGAGACTGGTGGGGTCGCCCACGTGTATCTTCAGAACGGCACAGGAAGTTCAAAGTGCTTTTGCCGCCATCACGGAGGCACACGGAACCAGCCCCTGGCTGATGAACTTCCCCATTGTTTACTGGTCTATCAGTATTGTGCTGTCAGATTGGAACTAAAGATGTGGCCGGAGGCAGAATGGACCAAGGGTTCCAGGAGCTTAGATCCACTTTTGAACCTTTACCACTGCTGACATTTTGAGCCAGCTAATTTTCCACTGTGGATCCTGTGCTTTGTAGAATGTTTCCCAGCACCCCTAGCTCGTGCCTACCAGGTGCCAGGAACAGCCCCATCTCCAGCTGTGGCAAGCAGAAATTGCCCCCAGCCATTGCCAAATGCCCCCCCAAAACAAAATTGCCCCAGCTGAGAACCTATGACTTAAAGCATGCATCAAATTCCCCCCCTCATCCAGGACGGCCCCTCTGCCAGGGCCGTCGGAACGATGCTCCGGAGCAGCAGCTTTCCAGTTCATGGCTGAGATCAAAGGTGAAGCATGTGCTTCCAGAGGGACTCGGAGAGAACGGGAGGACTCGGAAGTTCAGTTCATTGTCCATAGCATGTAAACGCCTACAGAAATAAAGAAAAGAAAACAGGGTTTGATCTCACCTTGTTGACATGTTTTCACGTCTTCTTCCTTTTCACTAATTTGTCCACATCCTTTACAGAGCGGGTATCATCGCAAAGAGTCTTTCTAGCGGCTTCAGTGTTTCTGCTGAAATCTGCATATGGTAATTTTTAGGTCATCGTTCTTAAGAATGCCATTCAAATGCTGCAGAAATAGATCTCTGAGATGAAGAGGGCATGTGAAGAAGCGGGGCAGGGCCCTTTGCCAGGATTCCTTGAGCACATGTCCCATTGACAACTTGGGTACTTGAGGCTCCCACCAGCCTGCAATCGCTATGGGTTTGTGGCCCTTGCCAGAGCAGAACAGAACTGTGTCGGGCAGCCCCCTGGAACCCGAGCTGCTCCCAGAGCTCCCTGACCACAGAGCATGAGCTGGTGCCCAATGAGTCCCTCCCGGGTCAATGTAAAGAATGACAAGAGTAGCCGCCAGTGTCTGTCCTGGTGGCCTCTGCAAGGCATTCTGGCCTTTGATGTCACCCCGTGTGCCTCATGACTGCCTGCCCTTTAAAAAGAAGCAACTGTGTACCAGGGAGTTAACAAGTGATGGAATGGGAGGAGATGAGAAAGAAGGAGATGTTTGGATGGGACGCTCCAAATGTAGACATTCATCGGTCAGGAGGCCAAACTTGGCCAATGCCTTGCTTCTGGGGAGACTGAAGTGGGCTTGGCAGGACCTTCCACTTCCGGTTTTTGACACAGCAACCTGGGCCTATGTGTTCTGTACCCTGTGCTGACTGCAGTGACTTCTGGGATAAAGCAAAGTGTCTTCCTGATATGTCCTTTCTCGGTTCAGTTATTCCCACAATTGCTGTACCCGCTCCATGCCAGTAACAGCCTGTGTCTGCAGTAACAATAGCCAGAAATATTCTCAGATGTTGTCATCCCCTCTGCAGCAAAATCATTCTATTGAGTGAGGGCCAGTGCCTCAAAGCCAGCCCCAAGTACCCAGCTCCCTCTTTCCCTCTGGAAGACCTCTTCCCAGCTAGGCTGGTTGGATGGTGAGCCCAGTACAGGGCCTGTTCTGAAGACCCTCAGTCTGCTGGTGTGATGAGGATTTGAGGAAGGTGTGGAGTGGGGTAGGGTAGTCCCTGAAAGGCTCAACAAGTCTTGAGGAGGAAGGAAGGGCTGGGAAACAGGGCAGGGTATTTAGGTGGTGGACAGAGGGAGAAGTGAGTTCACTGGTTTTCATTGGAGTCCATCCATTTCAGAGGAAATGGTCTCCAGAGTCTAGCTGTGAAGCCCCCTCAAGCCTACAGCGCACACACATCCCCACTGTGCCCCTCAAAATGGGTCAGGGTCTTAGAACTCGGCAGGTAATTAATGACCAAATAGGATGTTCACTTAGGCGGTTTATTTTCTTCTGTTTGCCTCAGGAGTGTACTGTATAGTCCAGGCTGGCCCCAAACTTGGTGTGTTGCCTAGACTAGCCTTGTAACTCATGATCTTCCAGTTTCCACTTTCTTTTATTTTATTTTATTTATTTATTTATTTATTTACTTATTTATTTATTTATTTATTATGTATACAGTGTTCTGCCTACACACCAGAAGAGGGCACCAGATCTCATTACAGATGGTTGTGAGCCACCATGTGGGTGCTGGGAATTGAACTCAGGACCTCCGGAAGAGCTGCCGGTGCTCTTAACCTCTGAGCCATCTCTCCAGTCCCAGTTTCCACTTTCTTAATGCTGAAAGTTCAAGCCTGCACCAAGTCTAGATTCACTGACAGCACTATTTTTTGGTTTTGTTTGTTTGTTTGTTGTGGGGATATAGAAGTCAGTCCTGGGTATCTTCCTTGATTACTTTTCACCTTTTAAAAATAATTTTTAATGGCATTTTATTATGACAGACATGTTGGTGCACTCCTTTACTCCCAGCCAAGCTCTATGAGTTCAGGGCCAGCCTGGCCTAAGTAAAGTTTCAGCCAAGGCTATATCATAAGACCTTGTCTCAAAACAACAATAATACTTCTATTTATTCTTTGAAATTTTTATACGTGTATATAATGTATTTTGATCGTATTCATCTTTCACTACCTCCCTTCATCTCCTCCTGGGACTCACCAACCCATCTCCATCCTAAACTCATGTCTTTTGGGGGCGGGGCATGTTGGTTTTGGTTTTTGAAACAGAATCTTTTTACATAGCCCTGGCTGTCCTGGAACTCACTTTGTAGACACGGCTGGCCTTGAACTCACAGAGATCCGCCTGTCTCTGCCTACAAGTGCTAGGCCACATCTGGCCCACATCTTCTTTAAAAAACCTTTATTATTATTTTTAATAGCCTCTTAGATCCGATTAGTGCTATCATTTGTGAATGGATATAGAGCCATGCAATGGGACATGAGTAGTCTGCCAGTAATTCTCTCTCTATCAGCAACCATCATCTGCCAGTTCCTTAGAAGGGAGCGGGACCTTGGGAGCTCCTCCCCCATCCATGCTGAAATTTTGATTTGCTTGGCTTGATTTTGTGCATCAACCAAGGCTGCTGTGGGGTGATGAGTATATATCACCCATGTCATGACCAGAAGACAATGTTTCATAACTCTCCTGCCCACCCCCGGCTTCTTATATTCTTTCTGCCTCCTTTTCTGAGACATTCCCTGAGCCTTGGACAGGGGGAGGTTGATATAGATGAGCTATTTACCACTGAGCACTCAGTCACTTATTCTCAGTACTTCTACCGGTTATGAGTCTCTGCACTAACTACTACCTACTGCAAAAAGAAGTTATCAAGGTTCAGAGCAGTACAGATCATGGGTCTAAACAGTAAGAAGGCAGTTTGACATATGTCCATTTATTAAAAAGCACCAGTACATTCTCACCTAGAGCTTATGATCTCCTTAGTCATGTACGGGCTTTTGACCAGGGACATGCATCCCTCCTATGGAGCAGGCCTCAGATCCACTCAGAAAGTGGTTGGCTACCTTCATAACCATCATGCCACGATTGCACCAGTGGGGACAACTTGCTGGCCATGTCAGTGGGCACACAAGGTCCAGTACTGAATAAGACCATCACTCACCAGAGGGTCTCACTGAACCTAGAGCTCATGAATTCAGTTGATTGGCCTCTGAGCTCCAGGAATCCACCTGTCTCCTCTCCCAGTACTACGGTTGCAGACACCCAGCTTTTACATGAGTGCTGGGAATCCAGGTCCTCGTGCTTACTGACGAAGCCTTTTCTCCACTCCCTTTTCAGTCTTAAAGGTTCTGCCCATCGTTTCCCATTTAATTGGATGCTAAGGTACTTGTTTAGACTCTTTGGCCTCCAAGCATTTAAACTTCATCTTACTCTTAGGAATCACAAATTTGGGATTGTTCTGAAGATCAACTTTCCATTCCCTCAGGCTTGGAGAAAAAACCTTAGTGTTGCTTAGCTGTGTGGGTTTGCGAGATTTTCCTGCCAAGAAAGGGAGAAGCAAAGCCCAGTGCTGAGGATTGCTTTAAGGGCCTGGAAAGAATGCCCCGACACACCCAGGGAGCTTGCTGCTGAGGCATCCGTTTTCTGTCCTGTGAAATGCTTCCACAACGGTGTTCTGACTTCAGCCTGAGGCAGGCTGCAGCTGAGGTTTACAGAAAAGCAGCATCCGAATGCTGCCCTTGCTCTGACCCATGCTCAAATCATTTGTTTTGCTAAGAACATGTATTCTGAGATAGCAACCAGATTAGTTCACATCCAGCCTTTAATTGCTGATTCAGTCAAAGAGGAAGAAAAGAAATCTACTTGATAGGGATGAAGTGGAGTGACTTGAGGTGGTCAGGACCCTTCTTAAAGAGGCCTTCCTCCTACCCGAGTTTTTCTTTAATTATAAAAGCAGAACTACATGCACATGGCTAAACGTGGAAGCTGTGCAAGAGGAATAACAAGGCTTAACGTCTCAGATATCATCACTCAAGTCTCTTACACATCTTTCTGCTACATGGAGATGAATGGTGTCTGTTCTATTTATAAAAACACACTTGACTTTTTAAAATATTAATATAGTGCTGGAGAGATGGCTCCGTGGCTAAGATTGTGAACTGCTCTTGCAGAGGACCCAAGTTCAGTTCTCAACACCCACAACTGCCTGTAACTCTAGCTCCAGGGGCACACGACGCCTCTGCCTCTGCAGGCACTGGAACTTAAGCATACATGCACGCACACATGCACATTTATTCACCATTAAGAATAAACCTTAAAAATATTAATATAGGGACGGAGAGCTGGCTTAGCATTTAAGAACACTATCTGTTCTTTCAGAGGACCTAGGCTCGAGTCTCAACACCCATATGTAATGGTGGCTCACAACCATCTGTAACTTCATTTCCAGGGGATCTAATGCTATCCTCTGGCCTCAGTGAGCACCAGGAGATTACATGGTGTGCAGACATACCTGCAGACAAAACATCCACACACATACAATAAAATAAAACAAACCTTTGAAAACCTATTTCTACATTTTGCTGATCTTTGTCTAGCAGCGCGCAGTGATCCGCCTCCATCGTCACAATACCAACGTGTTTCACTGGATGAATGTAGTCCAATTTGCCTATCTGTGGCTGCTTCACCCCTTCCTCAGGCTTGTGCTATTTTAAATAATGCTACAATAAGCATTCTTGCACAGCCATGCATGCATATCTGTAGACTAGCTTTCCAGAATTGAAATTGCTAACCCAGAGGGTATGTACATTGTTAACTTTGAGAGACACTGCCAGGGTTCCTTCTTGCAGGGGACGAGTGGGGCTGTGTTACCCAAAAGTGTGTAATCCCTGCTTTAGACAGCCAGCATAAAATGCAAGTTTTTCTTCAGCTAGAAAAATGTTACTCCTTAATACAGAAGAAATAAGCAAATGGCGTACAGTGTAAGGGAACACGGGGCATGGACCATGAGTGGCATTTGGGAGGGTAGGACTTCTGGGCACCTCGACTTTCTTATCTTCTCAATAAATAATGGGCAAGATGACCTGTTTAGTCCTATTGAACGATTTCATATAAACCAATATGGCTGTACGTCTTGAGACTTAGGATATAAAATGCTGGGAAGAGCTCTGTAGTTTCCAGGTCTCTTTGTCCCTTCACTGCCCCCAATGTGGTAAGGCTTCATGGCATGAGGCCCCTCTCATCAGCAAGCAGACTGAACAGCTCCTGGGTCATGTCCATGCTCAGGAGATTATATTGCAGGGTGCTGGGCTGTGCATCTTTCCTCTGCTCCCTCAAGGCCACCCACATTCCTTGGATGCACAGTTCATTAGAAGGGCCTGCATGGGAGAGATTGGGAGAATTGTGGCTTCTTTTGCAAATACTCTCAGAAATTGTTTCAAGTAGGAGTGTGGTCAAAAGTCTTCTGAGACGCTGGACCAGAGAGTTCTCTAGAGAGCAGTGAATTACAAGCGGTGTCCCTCCGGAGCCTCCCACTCATCTCTAACAGACACTTAACGAGGGAAGACGGCCCAGACCAGAGACGGCAGCTCTTCTGTTTAGTTTCTGTGCTGTGAGCTGCCCTGACCTGGTTCCTTTCAGACTGATGTCATATCCCATGCCGTCCAGAGAACCAGAACACAGATGATTCTAATGTAGCATTCCCTTGGACTTCTACAAATTCAAGAATCAGCATTGTGATGAGCCGTGCTTAATTCCCTGAGAAGGAAAATTGATTAAGATGTACTCTGTGGGCTGGCAAAGTGGCTCAGTGGGTAAAGGCGTTTGTTGTGGAAGCCGGATGACTTTCTTTGTCCCTGGAACCCAAGTATAGGTAGAAGGAGAGAATTTACTTCAACTACTTCAAAACGTCATGTGATTTCCACTCATATGCCATGAGGCACACATGTCCCCAACACAGATAATAAATGAATGTTTAAGAAAAGATTAATTCTACCCACTCACAGCTTTTTTTAATACAAGGTCTCACTATGTATCCCTGGCTCTCCTGGAACTGAAAGATTCACCTACTTCTGCCTCCTGAGTGCTGGGGTTAAAGGTGTACGTTAACCTGCCCAGCACTCCCAACTTAAATTTTTTTTTTTTTTTGTTTTGTTTTTCAAGACAAGGTTTCTCTGTGTAGCTTTGCGCCTGTCCTGGAACTCACTTGGTAGCCCAGGCTGGCCTCGAACTCACAGAGATCCTCCTGGCTCTGCCTCCCGAGTGCTGGGATTAAAGGCGTGTGCCACCACCGCCCGGCAAATTTTTTTTTATTTATTGTTAATGTGTATATGTGGCATGTGTGTGTGCATGAGTGATGTGTATTCAGGCATGTGTGTACCATGTTGTATGTATATGTGGGGGTCAGAGGACAACTTGTAGGAGTCATTTTCTCCCTCCACCTTACGGGTCTAGAAGGTAGACCTCAGGTCTGAGCAGCCAGTACTTCACCCACGGAGCCGTCTTTCAAACCCGAGCAGCGTAAGCCCGTGATACACCCCACACTTCAGCTTACCTACACTTCTTTCTCAGATGCTGCTGTGCAAGGCCAGGGAACAAGTTCTCTGAACCTCTGGCTATGGCTTTCCCCTAAAGTCTGTGGAAATGGAATGCATACATCACGATATTTCATTTACGGTTTGCTTTTCTCCCTCCTGATTTTATCTTTGTGCTTATAATACTAAATATATATAAAGTTCAAAAGTCAAGGGGCTCACTGGTTAAGAGTGCTTGCTCCTCTCCCATAGGATCCGCGTTCAGTTCCCAGCACACTTCAGGCATCTCATAACTGCCTGTAACTCCAGCTCCAGTCAATCCCGTGCCTGCCGTGGGCATGTGTACATACAAGGCAGACACACACACATGCGTAAAAGTTTAAAATCTGTTGTTTAAGTCAAAACTGCATACAGCAATATGCTGATATGCTAAGAGAAATCTCCCTTCTGCTAGACATAACCACTGCTGTTCGTTTCTGGTTTATCTTCGGTAGCCTTATGTGTCGATCCCTGTGTAGGGAGGCCATTCTCTGCGGCACACACAAGTTCTGCCTCTTGAGTTCATTGGGGACCAGAGGAAACTTGCTAGAAATAGTTCTCCAGGTTACCCCACTCAGTCTGATAATTAGCTTCGTAACTGTTTTGTTTTTAAAAAGGCGAATTCTGTATGGTAGTCAATCCTGCAGGACAGTTGGAGAAGGCTAGGCAAGTGCTTCATTCAGGTAGAGCGAAGCTGTCTGGGTCTGGTTTGGGTGATGTCCCCTTTGATAAACTGGCTGGCAGGGCCCAGCAGATCGGGAGCTGGTGATGGGTTGTGACTGGTGGGGAAATGGCTTCTCCGAAGGGTGGGGGTGCAGCTGCTGCTTTGTCTTTGAGGAATTTAGGTTTCTCTTTCCTCCCCCTCCAGTGTCTACTTTAAATTCCCCCCTGCCTAAGTGTTACAGGGAACAACTTTTTATCTTTTGAGTAAACATCTCAGGGAAGTTAACTTTTCACATTCTTGTTCTTTATTTGACATTTAGGAACTCTTACAAGCCATTAAAACCCAAACCAAAAATCCCCTAAACTCCAAGTGACCTCATAGGAGACTGCCCCTTGTTTCTGATCTCAGCTTTTGGTGATTTAGGGAATGTCTTCATCCTCTTCCATATGACGCTTTCAACCATCAGTCCGTGTGGCTATCTATCTACATCTAAACAGGTTCCATTAAATATGGTTTGGGGCCAGCTGAGCATGGCGGTGCTTTAATCCCAGCACTTAGAGGCAGAGGCAGGTAGATCTCTATGAGTTCAAGGCCAGCCTGGTCTACATAGAGAGACTCAGGGCCTGGGGATCACATTCAGAAGTTCTCATTGTAAAAGCATAGTGGGGATGAGGTACTGCAGCTGAACGGATTTCCTGGAAGAATTTGGTCCTTTTCTTGAGTGACAAATTTTCTTTGTTAAAAATAAAATAAAACAGCAAGAAACCAAACTTGCCCAGTCCCCTTGGAGAAGACTGAAGGGCTGATTGCTTTCCTCCCTCTCCCTTCCCAGTCACGAGCTGAATGGCTGCGCTCTGCATGTACTCCGAGTGTCCCAGCTTCCACTCAGAATGACGTGGTATAAAACTGAACAGACTTTGAGTGTGGGGGCCACTGAGGTGACACAGCGGGCTGAGGGGCTTGCCATGCCAGCCTGATGACCTCAGTCTAATTTCTAGAACCCCAATGAAAACAGAAGGGGAGAATAATAAAAAAAAGAAAAATGTAGAGTGTAAAATGTTTGGCCACTTTCAGCAAGAAAGAAAACCCTTAAGAAACAGCCTAGCTCAGACCCTGGTTCCTTGTGGACTCTTAGAGATAAATTATCTATGGTGTGATTAGAGGAAGTAGGACGGACGCTGGTAAGATGGTACAGTGGGTAAAGGCGCTTGCAGCCAAGCCCGAGGACCTGTGATCAGTGGAGGAACCCACATGGTGGAAGGGAGAGAACAGACTCTCCAAAGTTGTCTTCTGATTCCCATGTGTGCACCATAGTGTGTGTGTGTGTGTGTGTGTGTGTGTGTGTGTGTGTGTGTGCAAAAGCCACTTTTTTTAGGCAAAGGAAAGAGCTTATGATATGGAGTTGTTGCTTCACTTGCAGCTTAAGCCAAAATCAAGTAAAAGTCGGGTAAATGTCAACTGAAAGTCATTACTCCACTTTAGAATAGTCGTGATGACCCTTTCTGACACAGTCGGCAGGGGCAGTTGTCCCCCAGAGATGACAAACTTTTTTCACACATGATAAAGGTTTGCCTGTAGATTTGGTTGTTGAATGGTGCCAGCTCTTGGATCATTGTGAACCAGTTTTGAAGAAGAGGAACTGGGATGGAAGCCTGTTTGAATCTGTTTGAGGCTGGCCCTCCAGGATAAACCTATGTGCCCACAGCTCTACAGAAGGATTGCATCATGGGTTGCAACCTCCATAGCTTGAGATGAATTCATACCCTCTGCTCATGACCTTTCCCTTCCCAAAGATGTAAAGAGCCACAAAATCTATAGCATAACCACAAGTTTCTGGGGGGGGGTCTCTCCAGTGTAGTTAAAAAGGGGGGTGGGTTGCCACAAAAGCATGAGGTAGCCTGTCCCATATAAAACATCAGCCTGGGAAACCCCCCCACTGACAAGGTGTGCACTCCAGTCAGGTCAGCACTTGGGGGGCGAGGGCAGGAGGATCGGGACTTGGAGGCCATGTCTCTTAAAAAAAAAAAATAACAACAAACTCACCAAAATAAAGAAGGGAAAAAAACCAAAAACAAAAAACCCCCCAAAACAAAAACACTCCCCCCGCCCACAAAAGAAAAAGAAACCATAATAAAATGGAAAAGAAACCATTCACAATCGACAGAGTAGCCAGTCAGTATTGCTGGTATCTCTTCTGTCAGGGATGGGTCCCCCTCCTGAGAGAAGTCCTGTGGATGATGTGGCTGGGCACCATCTACCTTGGTCCATGTAGACTTGACCACCCAGAGCCAGGGCAGGCTCCGTCCTGGAAATGTGAATTGCAAGAGAAAGCCAAAACTTAACAAGATCTGTGAAGCTGTACTTCCCATCTGGTAGGTTCCCATCCGAGACCCTGTCCTCCAGTGACTTTGGATTCTTCAGAAGACAATCCAATCTGAGTCCCAGGCTTCCCTAGAGCATCTTGTGTTGGCTTTGTGCTCACAAAGCCAGAGCCTTGGGCTGTCCATCTGCTCCTGGTCAGGGTTTGAGGCCTTTTCGTTCCTCAACCATCATGGGGAAGAACTTTGGCAGATGCGAGGTGACGTTGGCCCCGGTGTCTGCATCTCCCCAAGAAGCAGCCTCGAAGCTGTCTGCCTCTCTGACAGGAATCATTTTCTCTGGTTTTGATTGAGCTCTCTGGCTGGCTGGATAGATCTGTTGTAACACACACATTCCCCCTGCCAAGGTACACAGTCTGTAGGCGCAGAGGCTTGTTTTATGATTTTCCCCCCTAAACTTAATTTATTCTACATATCCCGTGGCAGAGCTAAACATTTGTGGGTATTTGGCTGCCAGAACCGGTGGTGGCCCCGAAGGGACCAGGCCTGTACTTGTCGAAGAATGAGAGGATTGCTTCCTTCTGGGGCATATTTTCAGAAAGAAAGAGAGAGACAGACAGACAGAGACTAATTCAACAAAGCTTATGGGATGTGGGGAAATTCTATCCATGTTTCAGTCCTGAGGTAATAGGCAAGTTTTCACTAGCCTGTGAGAGGCTGTCTTGGGGATAGACAAAGTGTTCACTTTCCTACTCTTGACTTGAGAGAGTGAGCTCCCAGCTCACCATAGGCCACTAAGCTTGAACTGTGTGCTCTCTTTCCACAAACTCTGAAGCCCCTTAGTGGACAATCAGACTAAGGGGATATAGTCAGGGGATGCCTCTCTGCTTCTAGCATGTAAAACACCTTGAATTCTTGAAGCCCTGCTCAGGAGCGCATGGGGGTATTGAAAATCTGTGAGACTCAAAACTCCCTCCACAGCAGGGTCCCTTCTCTCAGGGACTTTTCAAACACCTGAAGAGCTTTCCTGAGAACAGTAAGGCGTGAGTGGGCATGGTGGCTGGTATCTATAGTCTGAGCTACTCTGGAGGCAGAAACAGGGGGGAATCACAAAGTTGAGGCCAGCCTGGGCCACTTAGCAAGGTTCTGTCTCAAAATTAAAGTTTAAGGGTCTGGAGAGATGGCTCAGAGCATCCCTGTTCTTACAGAGAATTGGGTTCAGTTCCCAGCACCCACATGATGTCCCACAACTGCTTGTAACTCCTGTCCCGGGGGATCTGATGCCATCTTCTGACCTCCTCTGGCACCAGGCACACACATGGTGCACATACATGCATGAACACAAAACATTCATATGTGTAAAATAAAAAACAGATCTTTGTTTAAAATGTTAAAATAAAGGTATAGATTAAAATATGAAATAACATTTTCATTGGGCATGGTGGCACATGCCTTTAGTCCCAGCACTCAGGAGGCAGAGGCAGGTGGAAGGAACCGTGTGAATTCAAGCCATCCTGGTCTATACAGCAAATTCCGAGGCTACATAGTGAGACCCTGTCTAAAATGAGGACTTTAAAAGGGGCCAGGAGAAGGACTCGTGTAGAGCACCTGTTGGATGTGTGAGGCCCTGAGCTCGACTCCCAGCACTTGAGAGGTGGTGAGCTGGGGAAGTGGAGTAGAAACGGCCTCTTTGGACTGGTTCATCTCATGAGCAGGTATTTTCATTGTCTCAGTGGGCCTAGGCTGGGAGCTGAGACAACCGGGTGAGGAAAGGGTCCCCACAGGGTTCTGTAGCCCGGCAAGGAAGACACTGGTCCACCGACTCACTAGGCAGTAGAATCGCTATAAATAGAGACCAGGGCCTGAGCAGCCAATGGGGCCTGATCTGACTCAGGGCAGGCAGCAGGCAGGCAGAGGAGCCCCCCCCACCCAAGAAGGGGTACCTGATCTCAGATCTTCAGAGGGGTGGAAACTGACCAAGAGACAGGAAGCCAGGGACTGTTAAAGGGGCCCATGCACCAGAGAGCCCATGGGGCTCAAACTTAGTGGGTCTAAGACTCAGCTGGAACCTCACTTGCATTTTATAATTTTTGAGATTCACCCTGGCCCCAGAATGAGATTCAGGGGAGCTTAGAAATCTGTGTGCCCCATTCCTGGGGATAATGATGCCGGTACCCCTAGGAAAATACTGGGTTAAACATTATTAGTGAAACCCTTTCCTGCTCCTTTTGAGCTAGAGATAATGCCAAGCCTTGGGGTAGGGGAACACAGAGAGGTTTGGCATAGCCTCCAGTCTTCAGGGGTCCAGAACTCCGCTCTGGCCAGGGCTTCCTCCCTCCCTCTCTTCTCCACCCACCCCCAACCCTGCCTTCTGCTCCGCACACTTCCAACTCAGATGCCAGCTCTAAGGAGCCCACTGAGGGAAGAAGGGAAGTAGGATTTTTGCCCCTCAAACCTTTTGGACTTTAAGTAGAAGTTGGTCTGCATATTCCCTCCTAGATTTTTCTGGAAGTAGAGAGAACAGACAAGGAAGTGTTAGGTAACAAGACGCAGCTGTGGGCAGGAGGGACCCTGGCCGCCTTCCTGACAGGGCTGGGTTTATCAGGTCCCTTCAGGGTGACCTGACAGAGGCTGTGATGGGCTCTCAGTGACGTGGGGAGTCAGCGCTGGGATGCCTCAGGTGGGCAGCAGAACTCAGACTGAGTCTACAGGCTTGATTCGCTCCCAGGCCAGCCCACCAGATCCTCCTTCCCTTCACCGTCTTTGGCTGGCACAGGGCCTCAGGAGTTTAAGGTGGAAGGCTCTTACTAGGGTTGGCGCCCCTGCCTGGACTACGGCATGCTTTTTCCACTCTGCCTTTCCAAGTCTCTGCTTCTATCAGCAGAAAATCTTGATGGGCTGCTTCATCGTTGTTAAACTCCTGGAGAACTCAGCAATCTCTCCCTAGTTCGGAAAGGCAACTCCAGCGCCTTCTGCAGGCGACGGGAGCCAGACCCAACTTGAGAACCGCACGAGCTCTCCTATTTTTATTTTGACATTAACCCTCTTTTTAGGAGAAGCAGTGCAAAATTTTCTTTCAGATAAATTCGGCATTTTAGGAAGAGTCTATCTAAAGCAAAATAAGCCAGTGAGAGGGAGGGAGGGTCTTGGCACAGACTGTGCCTGTGACTGTGCCAGGTAACTGGGGCACTGGAGCGGGGGAGGGGGTGTCTGGAGTTTGCATCAGGCTTAAGTGGCATAGCAAGCCAATGAGAGATGATGCTTTCCCCTGCTGACGGGTATGGGGGGGGGTGCTGAGGGGAACGCTCTCAGGGAAGTGAAAAGATATTGAAGCGGGGTGGCTTCACCCCTCTGTCCTCCAGCCTGCCCTTCATGGAGAGGGCACAAGGGGACCCTGTTGGTGTTGGTTTTATTTTAACTTTTAATAGATTAATTTTTATGTGCGTGAGAGTTTCGTCCGTACCTATGTATGTACATCAGGTGAATGCCTGGTACCTGCAGAGGTCAGAAGGTGTCAGAACCTCTGGGACTGGAGTTATGGATGGTTGTGAGCCACCATATGGAAACTGGGAACCAAACCCAGGTCCTCTGCAAGAGTAGCAGAGGCCCTTCACCACGGAGCGGTCTCTCCAGCCCCTCACTGTTTTTCGATCACAGCCTCTCTCCTTTCTCCCGGCTCTCCAAGTGCCTCTTCTATGGGGGTCTGCCTAGGGCTTATCTCACCCTGCTTCCTGCCTGTTGGCGTTGCCATCTCAGCCCGAGAGTCAGGGGCGCTGTTGTTCAACCAGGAACAGAACGCGAGGACGCCCAAGCCCGGCTTTTCCACCAACTTTCCCTGCCTTGGGACACAAGACTCTCATGTGGGTGGTCCGGAGAGCGGTTGGAAATGTGTTGACATTTGACAGTTCGGTTCTGCTGAAGGCTGACAGGATTATTGTGCTCTTTAAAATGGCCAGCGTGTCCCAGAAAGCCGGCGCTCCTCATGGAGAACTCATTTGTGTGTGGTTTCTGTTCAGGAGGCCACAACACTTTGTTTGCTAAGCAACTGATTCTCGGCAACATCCAAGGTCTGATTCACGGGGACATTGCTCTCGTGAAGGAGAAAGTTGCTTCTGTCTCAGTCTCAGAAACCGTGTGCTGCCCATGTGGGTTCTGTGGCACCTAGGGCTTCTGGAACCCACTTATGGAAAGGTGCTGGCACACCTGGCCCGGACCATTGTTTAATACTGAAGCTGGGGACCTGCCGTGCCCGCCGCTGGATGTCCTGTGTGCTGTCACGTGCTGATAATATACTGGGCTGGGGGTGTCGCTGAGGGGTATAGCACACCCTCGTGGTATGTGCAAAGCTCTCTCTTCCATTCACAACAGAAACCACCTTGGGCATGTGTTGCAAATCAGACATGCACTGGTTTGATTTTTTTGCTGAGGAACGATCTTTCTAGATAGTCCTGGCTGACCTGGTACTCACTGTGTAGCCCAGGTTGGCTGAACTCATGGTTCTCCTGCTGTGTCAGCCTCCTTGAGTTGCTGGGATTATAGGCATGTGCCAACCTACCTGTGTTTTGGGTATTTTTTCTTAATCATCTATTCATCTTGTCTGTAGAAGAAGCCCAGCTTTTCTTCCCTACTCCCTCAGCTTTAGGGTGGCACACCTCAGAGACAGAGCTGTCTGGCTGGAGGAGGATCCGTAACTGGGGCACGCAAAGGAATCGATTTTCTTGGCAAGTTGGGGTTTGTTCACAGCCCCCTTCCCATGGAGCCACAGTCGAAGAGGCAGACCGATCTTTCTCACATCTGCATACATTTGACATGCAAACTGTATTTTCAGCTTACATTTTATTTATTTATTTATTTATTTTAGTTTTCGAGACAGGGTTTCTCTGTGTAGCTTTGCGCCTTTCCTGGAACTCACTTGGTAGCCCAGGCTGGCCTCGAACTCACAGAGATCCGCCTGGCTCTGCCTCCCGAGTGCTGGGATTAAAGGCGTGCGCCACCACCGCCCGGCTTCAGCTTACATTTTAAAAGTACTGCATTTCTAGGGCTGGTGATTGGCACAGAGTGACGCGGTCCTGGGACTAATTTGTTCTGTTGTCTTGGGCAAGTTATCTTGCACCCCCAGGATGAGGAAGGGTGTCTTCCTTAGAGCCACAGGCCCGCAGGAGAATAATATAGTGGTCCCTCCTTTCTGAAGTTTTGCCTTCCATAAGTTTCAGTTACCCATAATCTGTAAACATTACACGGAGAAGACTAAAAAGGAACAGCTGGTGGGTGTTAAACTGCACTCTGCTCTGAAGTTGTATGATGGCGTTCTGTACGATCTCATCTGTTATCCCGCATATCCACATTGTATATGCTACCTTCCCAACTGTTCTCTTCGAAATCCTCTTTGTTCACAGATTGTTGAGGGAGAGCCGTGCTTTTATTCAAGTAATAATACTTTAGATAATAATTGCCCCCAAAGCACAACAGTAGTAGTAATTCAGATAAGCCAAGTAGAAGCCTCATGATGCTTCTTTTAAGTGAAAAGGTGAAAAATCGTTAATAAGGAAAAAAAAAAACCCAAATCCTCAAGTTGCCGAGATCTATCATGTGAGTGAGTCTTCTGTTTGTGACGTTTTGAAGGGAAAAGAAATGTATAGTAGGTATTCTTTTGAACCTCAAATTGCAAAGCTGTGGACAAAGCATACGATAAGTTATTAGTTAAGATGGAAAGGGGGTTAGGTTTGTGTGCCAAAAGAAAAATATAATAAAAAACCTCATGTATACACAGGGCTTGGTGTGCTTAGGATGTGTCTGCCATGGATGGGGGAGAAGGGATGCTGGGAAGGCCTTTGAGAGCTCCCAGAGTGCTGGGAGTTTGGGTCTTCCTTCTCTTCTGTGTGAAGCAGGGAGGGCTTCTCCCTACACGGACATACCACATGTCTGTCTTAGGAGTTGTTTACAAGGAACAGAAATTCATCCAGGCTGGCATAAGCAGGTTGGGTTAGACTCCTAGTCGTTAATCCCACAGATCCAGGAAATGGAGGGCAGCTGGGATACAGCAGGACCAGACACCAGGTCTGGTGTAAGATGCTCTTGGGGTTGCAGACTCTGTCCTCTGCTCCTCCAAGGTCTTGATGGCACCCCTGCCTCCTGCCATTTCCTCTCTGTCTGTTCCTGGGCCAACACAGTACTCCTGCCTGCCCGCCCTCGGTAGGAGTGTTTAGCCTGTCTTCCTCTTCCCAGTATCTATCAGCATTCTCCTTGGTCCTGTCCCCGCCACACTTAGGAAATGATCCTTCTCCGGAGATAAAGGAACAAAGTATCTAGCTGCCAGAGGCCCAGAGCTTGAAGGGAGAGGTCGTCCCAAGGCCTAAGAGGATCCATGTGGTGTCCTCCGGTAGCCTGCAATGCCTCTGATTTTGTTTGTTTGTTTGTTTGTTTGTTTGTTTTTCGAGACAGGGTTTCTCTGTGTAGCTTTGTGCCTCTCCTGGAACTCACTTGGTAGCCCAGGCTGGCCTCGAACTCATAGAGATCCGCCTGGCTCTGCCTCCCGAGTGCTGGGATTAAAGGCGTGTGCCACCACCACCCGGCTTGATTTTTTTTTTTTAAAGATTTATTTACTTTTGTTTTATGTGTTTGAGTGCTTTGCCTGCATGTATGTATGTGTATCATTGGCAGTCAGAGGGTGATGAATCACTTAGAACAGGAATTACAGACAATTGTGAGCGCCATGTGTGTGTTGGGAACTGAACCCCGAGCCGTCTCCCCAGCAGTTAGCTACACCTCTGATCTTACTGAGTTCATCTCTGTATCCGGGTCTGCATTCCCAGGAGAGAGAATGATCACATTTAAGGCCAAGTGTCCATATGTGCCTGCTGTAGTCACCTATGGCCTAGGGCTGGAGCTCGGGGAAGAAGTGAGGGGCTGGGCTTTCAGCTGCTGGAGGAGTGGGTGGGGGCAGGAAGGATGCCTCCTGTAGAGTGACTGGAGACACTGGCTTGCATACTTATTAGGCTCTGCTCTTCCCTTAAAGGCTGGTCTTAATCTCCCTGTCCCCACACCATCTGGCACAAATAGTTGGATTTAGTTGTTCATTAAATATCTGTTGATGGCAAAGCACCAGGCGTTTGAGCCATGGCATGGACTGGAATTTCTGCCAACTGCATCCTGAAATGTGGTACTTGACCATCCAGGGGAACCCAATCCTCTCTTCTTGTCACCCTCATCCTAAACTGAGAGACATTAACCAGGAGGAACTGGCTACTTATGTTGTCTTTCTCCTCGTGAGGCATTTGGAGAAGGGGGAGGAGGGCTTTAAGTTAGCTGTTTAGAGGTAATACACACACTAATACCGCGTTGTAAAAATGGCTTTCCGGCCTCAGTCTCAAACGTTTGTGTTTTGATGGGAACGCCCATCTAAATTTCCTGCTTAATTTTTTTCTTAATGGCTAGGCATGAACCTGGCAAATGCTATTATTTGCATCAGTGCCTTTTAGAGATTAAAAACAACAACGCTCAGTAATTGGAAATAAATTGTTGGTGGTTGCTGTCCTCTCGAGAGTGACCGGGACTTCAGACAGCCTCTGCTTTCTTACTAGTGGTTCATCGTTGATCTTTCTCATACTCTGTTTTATGATGGCGTTAGTTAGCAAAAAGAGAGAAATAAATCGATGTTTCTTTGTGAGGAGAGGGAAGTGCAACACCACATTCCACGCTTACTCCTGTATTTATTTCTGTATTTCGTACGTGGCTCTTTCCCCCTTATTCTACACGAATCTTTTGGATGCATCAATTCAAGGACATATGTTTGTGGCTCGCACACATCTGTCTTGAATTTCATCTTTTCCACCCTGTCTTCTAGTTTCCAAACAATTTCCCTCCCTCTCTGTCTCCCCGCTGTTCCTTATTTCATTGTGCCGTGGCATCCTTTCAAGGGCTGGTGGAGGGACAATGCAGGCCACAATCTGTTTCTGTATACAGGCATCTTGGGACGTGGCGATCACAGCTTCTTAGGATGGGATCCGATCCTTTCACTCTGGACACAGCTGGCCCGTGGCAGTGTGGCTGATGCTGTTTGCAGAGCTGAGGAGGCGCCTAGTGTGCTGGCTTCCCAGTGAGGGGATGTTACCATCTTGGACCAATCCAGTCCAGTTTTTGGAGGGCCTTCCCATGCCAGGCTCCTTGCAGATCCAGCACTGGGGGTTATCTTTGTTCTCCCCTGCCCCCCAGACTGGGAATTTCTCACATCATTGTAAACGCTTCCTCTCCTTGTCATTTGGCCCGGGCTCAGTGGGGACTTCCTGAAGCAGGAAAGTGGTAACAAGGGATTTATAACTGGGCCTTCAGAAAGTTTTGCCAAGAAAACCCATAAGCAGCCAGAGAGGGGAGAGAGGACAGATTTTGTCCCCTGACGAAATAACAAGCAAAGAAGGAAATTGGAAAGAGTGCCGCGCCGAGTGCTAATGGCTCCGCGGTGGGACAGGTACGGGTGGCGCTGAAGTGATAAACATCGCCGCCATCTGAGCAAACCACACTTCCTGCTCTCCTTTTCGTTTTGGAGAGCCGACATGGAAAAGCTGGGCCCGCTGGCTTGTAATTTATAGCATTTGGTTCAGGAGGCGTTTATGCAATCGCATTCCTGATCTGCTGGAAGCTGTACAACTTTCTGAGGCTATCTGCTCGATTTCTGTTTTGGATTGCAACTTAGTGAGTAGCTGTTTAGGAACCATGATGAATGTGTGAAACACAATAGTGGCTCACTTGGTTCTCATGCTTCATCTGTGGAGTCACGTGTGAGAAGCAGCTAACACTCTGTCGGCCTGAAGACATCATCTTGTCTGTTTCTTAAGTACCTTCCACAGAAGGCTCTGAAGATAGAGGGTTTGGTTCCCTGCGGGCACTCCAGTGTGGACTGAAATGGGCTGTCGGTGGCAAGCCCTGCGTGGTGGTGGGCACGTTCTGGAAGAATAGAAATTCCCTCTTGCTCTTGACTTGGTGGATCACTTCTAAAAATCCCTCACCTCCAGTTTGTCTGGTCAGTGTCTCTTTCTCATTGGTGGTGGATTGGCCGATGTGCAGCAGTGTGTGAGAAGTGCTCCCTGCAAGTGGTGGGCTCTTTGAAGGTTCATAGGAAATCAGCCTGCAGCTGTGAGGCCCCTAGCTTGTCGGCCTGGTGAGAACTGAGGAATCTGGGAGAGCCCTGTTGTCCGTCTCCTGGGCTGACACTGTTTCTGAGAGGAAACAGATGGGTGTCTGTTTTCTGACACAGAGGTTTCTTGGTGTGATTTATTTTTCAATTTAAAATGCTAACAAGGGGCTGGAGAGACGGCTCAGAGGTTAAGAGCACTGGCTGCCTTTCTAGAAGACGAAGGTTTGATTCCCAGCACCCATATGGCGGCTTACAACTCCAGTTCCAGGAATCCGATGCCCTCTTCTGGCCCTTGGGCCACCAGGCACTCATGTGTTTCTTAGACATACATGCTGGCAAGACACCCATACACACAAAATAAAACTAAATTAAATCTTAAAAACAAAAACAACCAACTAACAGAGAAGCCTCACTGGTCCATTTTTGCAAAGCCTTTTTATCTGCTCTTGTAAATGATTGCCTTATTCCTACTATGGAGCCGCAAGGGCTGGTCAAGTGGGGTAAATTGGTTCCATCTACCACCTTCCAGCTAAGGGGGAGCAGATAGCAGGTAACCTTGCCTGGACAAGCAGATCTCCAAATCTGCAAGGTATGGTCCTCCTTCAAAATGGTCATCCATCATTCTCAGACTTCCTTCTGCCTCCCCTACCCACCTTGATTTTTCGAGACAAGGTTTCTCTGTGTAGCCTTGGCTGTCCTGGAACTCACTCTGTAGACCAAGCTGGCATCGAACTCAGAGGTCTGCCTCCCAAGTGCTGGGATTAAAGGTGTGCACCACTACACCCAGCTTCTGCCCTTTTCTTTTGTTTTAACCTTGTGGGCCCTGTCAGGATCTGGTATAGAAAATCTCCTCTAGGTTATAACACTAACAGTGTGGATTGAAAACAGGTGACATATTGTTTTGTTTTGTTTTTCGAGACAGGGTTTCTCTGTGTAGCTCTGGGTGTCCTGGAACTCCCTTTGTAGACCAGGCTGGCCTCAAACTCACAAAGATCCACCTGCCTCTGCCTCCCGAGTGCTGGGATTAAAGGCTTGCGCCATCACCGACCGGTGGTGACATGTCTTTTAAAGAAGGGTATAGACCAAGGTCCTTGTGTCTAAGCAAAAGCGTCCTGCTTGTTGTGGATGTGGGAAACATGAGCACCCCTCCAGTTCTATTGGTAGCTCCACAGTGACACAAGCCACAGAAACTTTATCCCCCACTAGCTGTGACTGCCTTTGGGGTTGGGACCCTGTCCCTCAGATTGGCTGTTTGTCCCCATGTCAGAGAAGACTCACAGCCATTTCTTTAGCTCTCCCAGCCTGTTATTAAAAGGGTGTTCCCAACCACTCTGCCCAGTGGAGGTTTAGGGACCAGATGGGCTGTAGGCAATCCCTCTGTCAGCTTGTGGGAATTGCAGCGTGGGGAAGCCCGGCCACTTCCCCGAGCCTGCATCTGCTGGTAGGGAAGATCCTGGAAGCCATATGCCCTTTGTAGTCTCAGAACACTGAGACTCCCCAGTCACCGAGTCATTCAGGCAGGAAATTGAACAGCTTGGTAAATGGCCCTCTTTAAATGGTGCTGGAAATGATGCCATATTCCAAGCATTAGGCACCGAGTATTCCAGGCCAGCCCCCAACTAGAGGAATTCAGAGGGGTTTTGAATTTTAGCATTTTGATTTTTTTTTTCCTTCCCCTGAGAAGGGTCTTCCTATAATAGCCTGGCTGTTCTGGAACTTGCCTTGTAGACCAAGATGGCCTCAGACTCACAGATACCTGCCTGCGCCTCCTAAGTACTGGGATCAAAGACACATGCCACCATGGCCCAGCAAATTTTAGCACTTTTAAAAGGGGACCTTTAGCCGGGTGTGGTGGTGCATGCCTTTAATCCCAGTACTCGGGAGGCAGAGTTCGAGGCCAGCCTAGTCTACAAAAAGCTAGTTCCAGGACGCCCAGGGCTGTTAGACAGAGAAACCCTGTCTCAAAAAAAAGGGGTGGGGCTTGTATTTGTAGACTTTAATCACACCAATTTATAGTTGTTGGTGAAAACCAGTCTGGATATGAGGCTTCCTGGTGAAGTTTGGTAATTAAGCTGCTTTTTGTGTGGTTCTTGAAGAAGGCTGAGGAGGGCTGCATTCTCCGAGCGTGCCTCACCTCCTTAGTTCCCTCTACCTAGTTCTTCCGTCTCTGGGATACAGACTAAGTTCATGCTCTGCCCTCGCTAGTATCCGTTGTAACCTCACCACCAAAGACACAAGCCCAGAATGGTGTGGGAGCCCTACTCCTATAATCATAGGACCTGGGCTACTGTGAAGTACACGGGAGCTGGGACAGGAAGATCTCAAGTTCAAGGCCTTGTCCATGCAGCCGGTGCTGCTGCTGGCCGTCAGATACAGGGCTCTGAGCCGCCAGAGGTCTGCCTCTTTACTTCTCAACTTCTGGTTCCTGTCAGATCGTGTCTCTGGTTGTGGCTGCAACTAGTGACCTGTCTTAGTGACTCCCCTGTCGTGAGGCAGGAGGAACAACAGATTGGAGCCGGCCTGGAAAGAATCTTCATGTCTGTAATAAAGCCAGGGTTCTTTGGGTGGGCTGCAGTTTTATCCGATGTATGCTTTTTGCTCCTTTCAAACCTATCACTGCCACCACCTTCTCCTCCATTTTTCTAAAGGTAGGCCATTACTTTGTAGCCCGGCCTGTCTATTGTGGGGGGCCAGCTCCCACATTTATTTACCCCAAGGACTCTTGAGGAGTGAGGGATAAGAGATTTAGATAGAAATATAGAGGAGAGAGACAGAAAACACAGGATAGCCTCGGGAGGGCCTGGGTCAAAACCCACCAGCCTCTTCTGTCTCTACTAAAGGGCTTTTAAAAGAATATGCCAAGGGGTGGAGCAAAAGACCCCCCCACCAGCACAGCCAAGTGCAGCCCATCCCAAGCACCTGGTGACCATGCACGTGGTCAATCCATCCCCTAATGCAGCCCTGCTGTGTAAAGCAAGCGCGGATCTCACTTGGAAACCTTTGTGGACTCCCACAGTCTATCAGCTCCCCTTTTCTTGATCTGAATTCCTGAGCCTACCCTCTGGCAGGAAGTCCCTCATAAAGGGTCTGTGTTTATGTGGGTGGTGCAGGGTCCCAGGCCTGCCAGGGCTAGTGGCACCTAAGCCCATGGTCTAGAGCTCCGTCCTCAGCGCTTGTGAGTTTGAGGACCACAGGCACATTGCCCTAGCATGGACTCCTGAGTGGACCATGTGCCCAAGACATTTCTAAGCACTTCCTGTGTGTGGCCTGCTCTCCGTTCTGGGCAGTTGGGACCACAAGGCCAGCTAATGGTTGGACTAGAATGAAGCCTGGGGAGGATAAGTAATTTTCCCAGGGTGGCAGAGACGGGGTCTAAACCCTGGAGCATGTGTTGCCATTCTCTGCCCTCTGCTTCCTGCCTCAGTGTAGCTGAAGTACAGTGGTCTTCTTGGAGCGGGTTATAAGGGGCATGGTTGCCGAGCATCGTGTGTGGCCCCTGCCATCACCTGGGACTGAGGTGTGACTATGGACGCAAAGCTTCCCATGCACCAGCAAGGTGTGGGAGACTGGCCGCCGGGGGCAGGTGAAGAGACAGAAGTAGCATGTGAAGCTTCACCCTCTCTACCTGCAGTGGTTTGTTGTAGGAAGTATCTCGCAAGAATAGCAAAGCTTTGAGACGTCCGTGCCTACACCCCAGGTAGGAAGGATCTGGTGTTTACCAGGTGTCATCCTGTCTGTGGGGCTGAAGGAATCCCAAGTGGATACAAGGCCTAAGAGGTCATGTCCTTCCTTCCCTCCCCACCAGACTGGGAACCTGCAGCTGACCTGGGTGCTAGGCCAAGGTTAGAGAGGACATCGTAGTTCCAGTTATGGTCTGTAGAAGCGGCCATATTCTTTTGTGACATCATCATCTGTTCCTTCCCTTCATCCTCTCTTCCCTTCCTCTTTTTTTTTTTTTTTTTTTTTTTTGGTGGTTCTGGGTATAGAACCTAGCAAGTGTTCTAATCACCGAGCTACATCCCCACTTTTCTCATGATTTCTGACACTGATGGAGTCCTTACTGTGCACCAAGCTGTACTCTAAAATCTTAATTTTCACAGTGTGGTCTGAGGCAATATGATAATCCCCAGTTTTCTCCCGAGGAACCTGAGGCTCTGAGAGATGATGTAACAGATACAAAGATCACCCACCTACTGTGCCACAGGGTCAAGATTTGGGCCCAGGCAGGATGGCTCTAGAACACCTTCCTGACCATTTTACTATCCCATACTGTCCTCCCACAAACAGGCCGCTGACTAAAGATTGGGTTGGCTGCCGAGGACTAAATCAGCCATGAGTGGCGGTTCGAGTGAGCCCTCACCTTTCACAGTGGGGGTGCTCATGTGCAGGAGGTGTATTAACATGGGGAGCTCTTCCTGGCATGGTCGCTTCATTAAGCCAGTGTCCTTCTGGTCTCTTTTGCTCGTTTCTCTGGCAGGTGGCACCGTCAGCTTTGTGTTGTACCTGTACATACTCGGTCAGAGCCCCACATAACCTTATTATATACTCAGGAGACTGGGGCAGGAAGATCTCAAATGCACAGAGAGCCTGGGCTACACAGAGAGTTCTCCATCAGCCTGGATTACCCAATGAGACCCTGGCACTCCCTCCGTCCTCCAAATCCTGTGCTGTAATAACCGTGCAGTGGGAGGCCACTGAGTTCTCATAAGGCAGCCTGGCCCAATCTACAGGCATCTTTTCCTTGGTCTCACTTGCTGGTTTTTTTGTTTGTTTGTTTGGTTGGTTTTTTTTTTTTTGGTTTTTCAAGACAGGGTTTCTCCGTGTAGTTTTGGTGCCTGTCCTGGATCTCGCTCTGTAGACCAGGCTGGCCTGGAACTCACAGAGATCCGCCTTCCTCTGCCTCCTGAGTGCTGGGATTAAAGGCATGGGCCACCACTGCCAGGCCTCACATGCTGTTTTGTTCTCTGGGCCTACTCCAGGCAAAGGAAGGATGGGAAGGGGGGCGGGAACAGGGGCAAAGGCATTCTTAGGCAAAGGGAGAGGAGCCCTGATTCCACTGGCATTTGAAACAGTCATTCATGTGTGATTTAGAAAATGTTCCCTGCAAGAAATTAGGGGGATGCCGAATCATGAAGCCATTTAAACAGCCTGATGGACTGCTCAGCTGGGCAGCTGGGCTAGCTGACCAAGAACCCTGGTATCCGTATCCCTCCCTCTTCCCTCCCTCCCTCCCTCCCTCCCTCCCTCCCTCCCTCCATCTATTCTATTCCTCTGTCAGTTCACCTCCCTTTCATTGAATATGTAACACACTGAACACTATCCTTGGCCATTAGCTCTACAGGCTGTTCAAATCCCAGCACAGTCCAGATTGCATCCTGGGAATCACGTTGTAGGAGCAAGGGGATCAAAAAGCTGGTCTGGCCAGGCGGTGGTGGCGCACACCTTTAATCCCAGCACTCGGGAGGCAGAGGCAGGCGGATCTCTGTGAGTTCGAGGCCAGCCTGGTCTCCAAAGCGAGTTCCAGGAAAGGCGCAAAGCTACACAGAGAAACCCTGTCTCAAAAACCAATATATATATATTACATATTAATACATATATATATGTAGTTACTCAGAGTAACTCATTGTTCTTCACCACAGTCCGTGACTGCGGTTCTATTAACCCATTTTACAGACGAAGACGCTCAGGGAGACGTTAGCTGTCTCGCCCTGGGATCACTGAGCAGTGGTAGCTGACTCAGACACAGGCATCCTGGCTCCAGAGCCTGGAAGGTAGGGGGGAGGAGGGGGTTTTACCCCTGGCTGTCTTTGATGGCCTTGAGTTGTGTTTGTTTAGGAAGGTGGGACGCATTCAAAGATCTATTTCTGAGTGCCACCACACTGAAAGGGTGGAAGGGCAGGGGGCGTCCGCCTGAGAAGGCTCCAGCCGACCTGACCACGCAGCTTGCTGATTAATCCCACATCTGTGTTAGCTTTGGCTCCTTCCCACAGATTTGCCGCAGCTGTTGAGAAATAAAAGCTTTAGCCCCTCGGTCAAGTGCGAGAGCCGGTCCTCAGCCTGGGAGCAGATCTGGGGTCACACTGTGGGGCCGGGCCTTCTCAGAAATCACCAAGTCACCTTTCCCGGAAGCATCTTCGGTGCTGGCTGGTGGAGTGCTTTAGATGAGCCTCGCTTTCGGCTCGCGTCTTGACAGTTGACCAGTTCCGGGCCCGTCCTTTGTGATAGCTGCTGCATTGTTCATGGCTCACTATCACAGATTTTCTGGCCAGCATCCCTGGGCTGACTGTTCCAACCACAACCTTGGAACCAGAACCTGCCATCGGGCCCAGGATTGGAATTTTCTGGAAACTGGATCGCCTGTTTGGTCATCATCCTTGTGATTTCTGCCAAGTTGAGCTAATGTTTCTTTTCCTGTGCGCTGCTTTTTTGTTTGTTTCCTTGCTTCTGAATCTGGCAAACTAATCGTCAATATTTGTTTATTTGTGGGGAGAGTAAGGATGAAGTCTTCAGGTGGTGTCTGTACGTGTGGGAAGGAGGGGTGGCATGTGCCTGTGTGCCTGTGTGTGTGTGTGTGTCTGAGTACGTGCACATGTGCGTGTGTGCCTGTGTAGGTCAGAGAAAGCTGTCAGGTGTCCTGCTCCATCACATCCCACCTTATTCTCTTAAGTCTGGATCTCTCCCTTAACATAGATCATGCAGGTTTTTTGGCTAGGCTGGCTGGCCCATGAGACCCAGTGATCCTCTGTGGCTCTGCCATGCTGAAACTGCACCTGCCTGTCATTCCGTGGATGCTGGGGGTCCTGTGGCAGGCCTGTCATCCCGTGGATGCTGGAGGTCCTGTGGCAGGCTGTCACGCTTATGCAGCAAGCACTGTTGACCAGTGAGCCATCTGCCCAGTCCTAACCGGTAATGTTTTAACACTTAGATCTCTAAGCGTTAGGGGTTTGCTGTGACATATTCTATTGCAGTCACCTGGACTTTAGGAGACCGGAAGAAAAAGACCCTGTGAGTAGCAGGCGCCATCGGAATGAACCTTGGGTGGGCTCTTTGCCAGGATAGTCACTGGAGAGCGGGCAGATGTGGGTGTGAAAGCCCCTTGCACTTTCCAGCTGTAGCAGTGACCACCAATGTGACCCTTTTTAACATTCCTGAGTTGCACTGGGGATGTAGCTCAGGAATACTGTTGTCCGACATAGCCAAGGCCCCAGTTTGACGCCCCCCCCCCAGTACCACCTTAAAAGATGAAAATGCTCACTTTGCCACTGACCGCTTCCAAAAATCTGAGCCCAGTGGACCGCGAGCTCTTGCCCTCCCTCTGGTCTTCTGGTTCAAAGGCAGCTGGAGGGGAAGAGCCTGACTCAGCGCCCCCTCCCTCCTCCCTCCCCCGCCTGCCTGCATCAGATTGCACTGTTTCCCCTGCTTTTAGTCCTTCAAGCCAGAGGCAGGAAACCAAGGAGGAATTCCTTCCAGAGTCAGATGTGGTGTCAGGGTTCTCTTAGCAAAACCACAGAGACAAAAGCCAAAACGATTCCAGCAGGGCATGAGGACACACGCCTGTAGTCCCAGCCACGTGGGAGGATGAGGCAGGAGGATGGATAGCTTGAGGCCCGGAGTTCAAGATTAGCCTGAGCAAAACACACACACACACACACACACACACACACACACACACACACACACACACACGTGCGTGCGCACATCAGAAAATCTGAAAGTAAGGCTGAGGAGTTAAGAGACAGCCATAAACAGCTGACATAGAACAGGGTCTCCGAGTGACTAGTGTTGCATAAGGTGCTTATGGCAAAATCTCCGCTTTCGGAAGGAAACCCCGGTTCCGTAAATCATCTCATTTACAGCCTACTAACTGAGCACTTGATTGATTCACTGTAAAACAAAGCTGACAAGGAAACGTTCTTTGAAGAGGATGCTGACAAGACAAGGTGGAAGGAAGCATAAATTGGATTCCAGTATTAATGAAGCATCTCATGTGCATCCGGCTTTTACATTTCAAGTGTTCCCACATGTGACACCTGCCTTGGGCTCAGACACCCTGCGGTGTGGGTATGATGTACTCTGAGTAAGGTGTGACCTGCCCACAGAAGTCTAGTGAGGTTTGGGGCCAGGAGGTGGCCTGTTTTCTTTCCATGCTGACATGTTTCCTCCCAGACAAAACTTTTAGATGATGAAGTGCTGATGGTTAAATCTGGGAGTTCTGGGCTTGGTGGCAGAGTACTTGGTCTGGAGTGCATGAAACCCTCAGTTCAAACCTCAGTAACCCCCTCCCCCGCCCCGCCCCGCTCCCCGAAAGCTCAATTGTAATACCAAGAGGAATATGAGCTCACTTTTGGAGGTGTTTTTTGGGGGATGGTGGGTTTGGAGATAGGGTCTCTCTATGTAGCCTTGGCTATCCTGGAACTCTCTGTGTAGACCAGGGCTAGACTCAGACTCACAGAATCCACCTGCTTCTACCTCCTGAGTACTGGGATCAGAGATGTGCGCCACTACTTGTGGCTGCTTGGGGTGCTTTTTAAAAAGCGCACTTAGCTTGAAGCGCTACCTTATCTAGATAGCACCATTGCCCTAAGATGAAGGTGATCTGGATGCTGTAGCCATTCATTAGTCTAAAAAGGACTCGGGACTCTGGCAGCAGGACCTTGGCATTTACCAACCACTTCACCATGCTGGTGGCTTAGATTTTCGGCAGGTCTTGCTTCTTTTTGACATTTGAATGGCAGGCGTAAAGGTAGTTGGTATCAAAGCTCTCCCTGTTGTTTCCAAGTCAAGATTGGTACAGTATGAACTCTTTTAAGGCCAAAGGTCTGTATTTGGGACCCACAAACATGCTGCAGTTCTGTAGGTCCCACTAATGGGCTTCAGGATTCATGAGCTCCATGATATCACACACACTTTCTATATATGTACTTCTTCCTTCCTTCTGCCCTCCTTCCCCTCCCTTTCTCTCTCTCTTTCTTTCTTTTTTTTTTCTTTTTCTTTCTTTCTTTTTTTTTTTTTTTGAGACAGGGTTTCTCTGTGTAGCCTGGATGTCCTGGAACTCACTCTGTAGACCAGACTGGCCTCGGGCTGAGATCTGCCTGCCTCTGCCTCCCAAATGCTGGGATTAAAGGCGTGTGCCACCACCTCCCAGTTTATCTCTACATTTTTCTACAACAGAAATGTATGTGTGACCCTTCCTCCAGTGGTTAAGAAGCCTGTTTTTAGAGGCCTCTGGGAAACCTTTAGTGGACTTGAAGGCAGAGTGAATGATTCTTGCCGCACAAGCATTTCTCATATCCATTCAGTGTGATAGAGTCCTCAGCTTAGGCAAAGATGCCGCTCCAACCTAAGGGCCAACTTTCTGGTTCAGGTACTAAGATCTAATCAAGTATCAGGGGTGAGGTGCTGGAAAGAAGGCACATTGGTTAAGAGGGTGTCCTCTTCTGGAGGACGTTGAGTGTGGCTCCAGCATCCACATCAGAAGACCCACAACCCCCTGTACTCCAGCTCCAGGGCATCTGATGCCCTCTTCAGGCCTCTGTGGGTACCTGCACACAAGTAGTGAACACTCACACAGATATGTACCTATGTGTGGAAATTTTAAAAAGGGATAAGAACAGCTGGAGAGATGGCTCAGCAGTTAAGAGCTTTGCCTGCTCTTCCAGAGGAGCCGGGTTTGATTCCCAGCACCCTCATAGAGGCACATTACATTCTGGAACTCCAGTTCCTAGGCATCTGGTACCCTCTTCTCCAAGGGGAATCAGGCACATATGTTGTGCACAGGCATAAATGCAAGCAAAAAAAAAAAAACAAACAAACACTCATACACATATAAATAAATAAATATTTAAATATTAAAAAAGAAAAGGTCCGTATGATTGTTTCTGGGCCTTCCACACTATTTCTGAGTCGAGTAACCTTGATCTACAGCCTGAGAAAGTCTGTGCCCAGCCACAGACAGAGCTCGCTAATGAATAAGTTCCTAAATAAATCACTGTCATAAAATTAGACCATGATGGGTTAGACTATAAAAGGCTGAACTTTTCAGTGTCCCTTATAAGCACAGAAGCAACAAATGTTTCCCCTAAGCCAGTGGACTGGTACTTGGAAGCAAAGATCCAACAATCATTGGAAATAGGAGTCATGAGCTGCTACCCTCCTGAGACCCAAGGAGGAAGGAGCACTCCCCTCTAGGTAGGAGGGCAGACAAGGGCTATTGAAGTTCTTACTTCCCCATGGTAGATCCTTCAGGAAAAACTATCTGTGCTGACCTGGGGCGGAACAGTCTGCATTGAGTCCTTGTCCTCTAGCAGAGGCAGCATCTCTAACAAGCATCTAGAGCCCAGGCTGCCTGGACACTGATCTCACTATTTCTTTTTGCTATCATTGTTAGTTTCTTTCTTTCTTTCTTTCTTTTTTTTTTTTTTTATAATCCCCCTTTAATCCCAGCATGGGAGGCAGAGGCAGGCAGATCTCTGTGAGTTCGAGGTCAGCCTGGTCTACAGAGTGAGTTCCAGGAAAGGTGCAAAGCTACACAGAGAAACCCTGTCTCGAAAACAAACAAACAAACAAACAAACAAAAAGTCTGTGTCCCATGTCATTCATCATAAATGTGTGCTTGTGTGTGTGTGTGTATGTGTATGTATATGTATATATGTACATGTGTGTGTCTTATTGGGCCATTCTTCTAAGCACACCTTTGCGCTTTCCCTGCAGGGGTTTCTTTCTAGTCCCTAGAAGTGTCTGAAGTTATTGCTCCATTTCTATTTTTATTTATTGTCTTTTTCACCCATGAGAGCAGAAGCTCTACCAGGGCAGTAACTTCATCTGCCTTGTTCTTTCTCATTCCTCTTGTGTTTAAAAGAGGCTTAGCATGTAGTAGGCATTCAGTTTATAGCTGCATAGTGAATCTCAGCACTTGCTGGTTCTAAAACATGTACAAGAAGAAAACCTGATGTGTCGTTAACTGTATATGAGCTGACAATATATTACTAGCTATGTGTATGCTAACATCAGTGAGTATAAGATAGCTGCAGGCAGGCTTTGCTGTCCTGCCAGCCAGTTACCAAATAACCACATAGAGACAACTTATTAATTATAAATGCTTGGCTGCTAGCTTAGGCTTATAACTTAAATGAACCCATAGTTCTTATCTACTACCATCTGCCACATGGCAGTACCTTCTTTCAGCACGGCATGCTTCTTTCCACGTCTACTTGAGATTCTGAGACTCCTCCCTTTCTTCTTCATGCTCTTCTTGTCTGCAAGTCCTACAGAACCTCTACTTGCCCAGCTGTTGGCCAGTCACCTTCTTATTAACCCAACCACAGTGACATGTATTCACACAGTGTAAAGGAATAGTCCACAGATAGCCAGGAAATCGAGGTGCATCTTCTCCATCAGATCTGAAGAACTGGCATCTGTGATAACGTTGGCAAGGGAGCTAGGAAATGGGCTCTCTCCCTTGCTGCTGGAGGGAGCAGAGCATGGTCTCAGCTTTCCCAAGAAACGGATCCTGGGTTAACTCTTTTCATTTTTGTGATTTGCTGTTTCCCAAATTTTTGAAGTAGCAGCTTTTTTCCTCCTCAAGAATTATATCTTAAACAACAAAAATTCAATTCAGTGATCTCAATCTTCCTGTTTAAAATTTTTTCTCCTTCCTTCCTTCCTTCCTTCCTTCCTTCCTTCCTTCCTTCCTTCTTCCCTCCCTTCCTTTCTTCCTTCTTTCCTTCCTTTGTGTATGGGGGGGCAGAAAATGTACATGTATGTGTACCCACAAGGAAGAGGGTATTGTGTGCCCTCCTCTGATGCTCACTTATTTCTTTGAGGCAGGGTCTCTCTCTATACCTGGGTCTTGAGTCTCAGCAAGCCCCAGTGATGCTCGTATCTGCTCCTGTTGGAACTAGGGTTACAGGCATTTGTATAAGGATGACAGGCTTGTTACATGGGTGCTAGGATCTGAACTCCAGTCCTCATGATTGTGGAGCAAGTACTCTTAATTGCTGAACTATCTCTCCAGTGCACAACCCTCCCCCTGCCTTGGACACCTTTAAGTAACCTGGTTGGATTCGGGCACTGCAAATTTAAGTTATTAATTTCAGTGGAATGTCTTGTTTGTTGTCAGACCTCTGAAGTGTTTCATGAATATGCTGGGTGCCACTTAAGAGGCAGAGGCAGGCAGATCTCAGAATTCCAGTCCAGCCTGGTCTGTAGAGTGAGTTCCAGGACAGCCAGGGCTACACAGAGGAACCCTGTCTCAAAAAGCTGGGGGGGGGGGGAGTTTCATCAAAGGCTAGGACTGGTGCAGGAGGATCAGAGTTCAAGGGTAGCCTGAGTTTCATAGCTAACGCTGTCAACCTCAGCTACATATGTGGTGAGGCCTGGTCTTAAAACAATTAACAATAAACAGATGCTTGATCTGAGCCCAGCATCAGGCTTCTGTGGAATGATGCAATGGTGGTCCTGAAGCTGCACACAGCCGCTCACAGCCACTCTTGTTAAGAGGCTGTTTTGTGAGCCCACTGGAAATGTGGGGCTGGTAAGCAATCAAGCATGGCCACCCAGTTTGAAGCAGGGATCCAACAAGCCTTCCGCCAAGCCTTGTGTCTCTATAGACTGAGAAGCCTCCAGTTTCTTGGCAAATACTCTGCCTGGAATTGCATGAAATACCATCAGAGCCCCAGCCACATGCTCCTTCCCCTTCTGGAGTCTGTTGCCCTTTCACATACCCTTGTACTGTTTGGCCAGTGCCTAAGCCTCCCTGCCTGGACTCCCAGGTCCCCCAGAAGGGAGTCCTACAACCCTCGAGCATCTGTCTTTTGCTTCTTTCCGTTTGTAGCTATGTAGCTAACCCAACAGTTCCCTTCGTGGTTTTGGTGCTAGGACGACTTGGTGGTTACATTTCCGAGAACACAGCAGCCCACCGAAAGAGTCTTCGCCCCATGGCCATGAACAAGCAATAGAGCCTGGGAAAATCTGGCTTCTGCCAGGACTTGGATGTTCCCAGGTTCTCAGCGTCCTTCTTCTTAGACCTAATAGTTCTCCCTGCCAACGCCAACATCTGCCAGCAGACTGGAGGCTGTTTGGAGTGGCACCGAGGGCTGAGGGTTGGGGCAGGTTTTTTGCCTGCGTTCAGCAAGACAAATGGCACAAATATATAGCAAAGATGCTATTCCAATCACAGGCCTGGACAAGTGTAGAGAGCAGCACATTCTAACGACTTCTTCTTGTTAGGAAGCCTGTCCCCTTCTCCTTGCTTGGTGACTGGCTGCTGCTGGGTGGAGGCCCTTCTTTCCCAAGTCACCTGGGAAGTAGAGGTCCCATTGTTCTCCAAAGATGGCAGTTCTGTAAATTGCCTTTATTATGTTTAGGAATGTTCCTTCTATTCCTGATCTCTCCAAGACCTTTATCATGAAGGGGTGTTGGATTTTGTCAAAGGCTTTTTCAGCATCTAATGAGATGATCATGTGGTTTTTTCTTTCAGTTTGTTTATATGGTATATTACATTGACAGATTTTCGTATGTTGAACCATCCTTGCATCCCTGGGATGAATCCTACCTACTTGGCCGTGATGGATAATTTTTTTTGATGTATCTTGGATTCGGTTTGCCAATATTTTGTTGAGCATTTTTGCATCAATGTTCATGAGGGAGATTGGTCTGTAATTCTCTTTCTTTGTTGCATCTTTTTGTGGTTTAAGATGGCAGTTCTTTATTGTGACTTTCAGGTGTTCCCTGGGGACTGGTAAGAGACTAAATGTCCCTCTGTCAACCACCTCTGTCACAGCATGAACCTTTCTAGGCCTCAGGGTCCTCCACACCTACAAGAACATAGGGGCACGTGGAGTTATAATTTAACATCCCTGTTGCCCGGCAGCTCTGATTTGAGCCAGTTATTCCCGTATCGTTTTTCCTTTCTAAAGCTTTTCCACTCATCTCCTCCTGGGGCTGAGGGACTTGAAAGAACACTGCAATTAATTTCATTTGTGTTTAACCACCTTATCATACTTTTCTTTTTATAGCTTAAACTTTGGAACAAATACCGAATCTCCAACATTCCGTCGCTAATATTCCTAGATGCTACAACAGGAAAGGTCGTGTGCAGGAATGGGCTCCTGGTGATCCGAGATGACCCAGAAGGTAAGTTGGGTGTGCTTGACTTTCCAACCCCCACCCCATCTCCCCCCCCCCCCCGCCCCCCGACAGCAATACTAATGAAGTACTGTAAGTAGGTTTACATGGCTAGAGAATTTCTTGATGAAATTACTGTATTCTCCAGGTCGTGGTTAAGATTTTTAAAGGCTCAGAATGTCCCTCCAGGGGGCATTAATTCTTGGCCCAAAGCAGATGGGATCTGGGAAGGAATGTTGAGCTTTGAGGGCTGGGGAGGCTGTTGAAAGGCAGCAAGGACCCAAATACTGACCTCCAGTGCTGTTTCAGGGACAGCAGCTGCCTTGGCAATAAGAGTCTGCGATGTGCATGTGTGTAGCGGGGAGTCCTCTTCTAGAATATAGAGAAGCTGGGCGTGGCGATGTGCACCTTTAATCCCAGCACTCAGGGGGCAGAGGCAGGTAGGTTTCTGTGAGTTCAAGACCAGCCTGGTCTACACAAGCAAGTTCCAGACTAGCCAGCGATACACAGGGACACCCTGTCTCCACAAAAACAAGAAATATACACAGACAGAGGAGAGAGCAGAAGGCTTAGTGGGTAAAGGCACTTGCTGCCAAGCCTGACAACCTGAGTTCCATTCCTAGAACCAGCCTCTACAAGCTGTCCACTGACCTTCCACATGCACAGTAGACAGATACGTGTAAATAAACCAGAGAGCATCCTTTATCCAAAAGGTCCTTGAGTGTGCAGCCGGCACCCTTATCTGCTCAGCAATCCCACTGGCCCTCCCCAGTGAGTTCTCACGTACATTTGGATTTGAGACTCGTGGGCTGGCGGGGTAGAATTGAATCCCTCCTGGGGAGTACCTGAGGCAGGTATTCCTAGACTCTGTCCTCAGTTGGGATGAGAACAGAAAGACTTCAGAGTTTGGAGTTTTTCAGATTTGGGGATATTTGCATATATGTTACCAACTGACTGTCCTTAACCTCCAAATCTGAAACTTTTTGTTTTTATTTATTGGGTTTCTTGTTTTGTTTTGTTTTCGAGATAGGGTTTCTCTATGTAACAGTCCTGGCTGTCCTGGAACTCCCTTTGTAGACCAGGCTGGCCTCAAACTCACAGAGATCTGCCTGCCTCTGCCTCCTGAGTGCCGGGATTAAAGGCGTGAACCACCATAACCAGCAAGATTTATTTATATATTTATTTGTTTGTTTATGTATTTATTTGAGTCAGGAATTCCCTGTTTGCCCAGGCTACCTTGAAACTTGCTACATAGACCAGGCTGCTCCGAATCTGTGCCCTTTTCCTGTCTCAGCCTCTTGAGTGCTGAGGCCTGAAATCTGAAATTTCTTGACTGTCAAAAAAGTTGGGAGCCAGACGGTGGTGTCATATGCATTTAACCTCAGTACTCAGGAGGCAGAGGCAGGCGGATCTCATGTGATTTTGAGGCTAGCCTGGTCTATAGAGTGAGCTACAGGACAGCCAGGGCCACACAGAAAGAAACTTGTCTTGAAAAAAAAAAAAAAGTTTGGATCTCGGATTTGGGGGTTCAGATGGTTCCACCATGTCATCCAGCGAAGTCTTCGTCTCTGGGTTGTTCTCTTGGCCTCTGGTGAGTGCACCGCCTGGCCTGCTGCAGTTTATGTCCCAGGTCCCGGTGGCCTTGCTCATGCTGACCCGCTAGCTGCTGTGTACTGGAAGTCTGCCTGGACCACCTACTCGGGGTCTGGCCAAGGTCTGCGCTTTCCCCCTCGCACTGCTGGAAAATGAGTTGCAATATCTCCGCTGCCTTGCTTACTGCCCCAGCTGGAGGATTCTTCCCTAGTTACAATAAAAAAAAACCACACACACACACACACACACACACACACACACACACCTGGATATAGTAGTGTATACCTGAAGCCCCAATATTCTGGAGGCTCAGAAGGTTCTGCGTTCAAAGCCAACCTGAGCTACTCTCAAAAAAATGGATAGCAAGGCCAGTGTGGTGGGACACGCCTTTAATCCCAGCACTTGGGAGGCAGACGCATGTATGTGGTGGCACTCTGTCAGTTGAGGCCAACTTGATCTACATAGTGAGGTCCAGGCTAGTCAGAGCTGTTTTGGGAGACTTGAGAGAGGAAGGGGGTTAGGGGGTTGAGGGGGATATCCTATGTAGAAGGATTGCCCTTTGTAAGTCAAGACATTGTGAACTCACACCTCACCAACTCCCAAGATTGTTAACAGTATAGGCAGCCTAGCCACTGTCTCCATAGTGTTTTGTATCCTCTGGTTTCTGGGTGGGCTTGGACACCTGTATTTTTATCTGGACTCTCATCCCTGACCCCTCAGGCAATGTTGAGGCAGTGGGCCATGGACCACCCTGTGAGAGAATAATGTGTTGAGCTGGGAACATGTTAGTTCCTCTTCCTGCTGGGAGCCTGAGTATTGTCTGAATGCTGACCGTCTAGGCTTTGGAGATTTCCATTTTTATTACATTTCAATCTTCACTTGGTTCCCTAGGCCCCAGTGCAGGCCTGTTGTTGCTTTAGGATCTCTGGGGCCCAGAAGCATCATACTTGAAAATCCCACAGTGGGTTCCAGTATCCATTCTGGGTTGGGAACCGTGAGGCGGGCAGGATGGAATTAAATGGCGGTCTGGGTAGGGTAGTATCCGATGCAGGTACTAGAGACCCAGCCGTTTGTCAGTTACCTAGGAGGTCTGCTCTGGTCTCCTCTCTCCTCTGCTTGTTCATCTTTAACCTTGCTTCTGCATCCAGAGATAGCCCTCTGGAGAGGGGCCTTCTCATCCTCCGGGCGTGGGAACCTCTGCCTAGGTGGTAATGAGGCTGTGCCACGGATGAGTTCTTTGGTTTTTTTAAATTACATTTTCTAAAAACTTGTTTTGTGTATGTTGTGTGTATTTGTTGGCACACACATGCCCCAGCATACATGTAGATTCCATCAGAGCCTGTTCACTCCTTCCTTTGCACATCCCAGGGACTGAACTGTGAGGCCTGGCTCCAGACACCCTTAGCCCCGGAACCCTCTTGCTAGCCTGAGTTCTTTTGTTTCTGCGTTAGCTGCAGATCCTGTGGCTGGGCTCATAAACACTACATGGTGACAAAGTTGTGCCTACAGTTCTGAGGACTCCCAGATCCCAGGCCATCGCAAAGAGCCTTGACATTCTCGCAATCTGTTGCCTGTTCCAGGTCTGGAATTCCCTTGGGGACCTAAGCCCTTCCGGGAGGTCGTTGCAGGGCCCTTGCTTAGAAATAACGGGCAGTCACTGGAGAGCAGCAGCCTGGAGGGGTCTCACGTGGGAGTCTATTTCTCTGCACATTGGGTGAGTGTTTGGTCTCTCCTTAGTTTGGACTGAGGGAAGCAGGACTGTCACTACTGTGCCTGAGAGCTTGGCTTCCCGGGGTGGGGGACTCTGGCAGAAGTTCCCAGGCTTTGCTCATTGATGACAGTAAATGCTCATGCTATGAATGATGGTAACAGCAAGAAAACGACCTCTCGGGCTGGAGAGGTGGCTCAGAGGTTAAGAGCACCGGCTGTTCTTCCCGAGGTCCTGAGTTCAATTCCCAGCAACCACATGGTGGCTCCCAACAATCTATAATGAGATCTAGTGCCTTGTTATGGCCTGCAGGCATCCATGCAGGCTGAACACTGTACACATAATAAATAAATAAAGCTTTAAAGAAAAGAAAAAAGAAAACGACCTCTCCACAGCCATTTCTGGAAGTAGAGAAGGCTCATAACACGGCAGGGGGTCTTGTCTTTCAGTGTCCACCCTGCCGAAGCCTCACCCGAGTGCTGGTGGAATCCTACCGGAAGATCAAGGAAGCAGGCCAGAAGTTTGAGATCATCTTTGTCAGCGCAGACAGGTACTGTGTACCCCTGAAGTGTGAGCTCCACCGCTTTCCCAATGACGGCTTAGACCCGCTTCTTTCACCTCATATTTCTTCCTCAGTGGAGCCCACAGAGTAGGGCTCGGGGGAAGACAGATCTGGGATGTTAACTGAGGTAAACCTCGCTGCAAATACTGAGGCCCATTTCAGTCTAGGTTGTGGTCAGCTGAAATCAAGATGCAGTTTTGGTTCAGCTCTCGAGATGGTGAAGGGGAAATCTAGGGTGGAGGGTGGAAGCGAGCTGGAGGCTGGCACGGTGCTGACGGTTTTGCATGGATATGTATTCATTTTCTTCAATCTGGTCACAAACTCTGTCTAAGACTATTGTAATGCACATGGATAAGAAATCACACAAGCCGGGCAGTGGTGGTGGCACACCTTTAATCCCAGCACTCTGGGAGGCAGAGGCAGGCGGATCTCTGAATCTAAGGCCAGCTTGGTCATCCCAGCCCTCGGGAGGCAGAGGCATGCGGCTCTCTGTGAGTTCGAGGCCAGCCTGGTCTCCAAAGCGAGTTCCAGGAAAGGCGCAAAGCTACACAGAGAAACCCTGTCTCGAAAAACCAAAAAATAAAATAAAATAAAATAAAATAAAATAAAATAAAATAAAATAAAATGTGTCTGCACTGATGATGAAGAATTGCACACAGATATAATTGGTGGGATGCCAAGGGGATGTGGGCGTGGTCTGGCTGCCATCTACCTTGTGGATGGAGTATTTGCTTCTTGGTGAACAGCAGAATGGGTAGAGTATCAAACACCTCTATCTTGGTGTCTGCGGAGCTAGGTTAGGAACCTGAGGTTAGGAACCCTAACCCTGTAGGAGCTGTACAACTTGGTGATAGCAGAAGGACCAAGTAGAAATACACACAGGATAAAGAAATTTTCTCCACATCTTTCTGTAGGTCAGAGGAGTCTTTCAAACAGTACTTTAGTGAGATGCCATGGCTCGCTGTCCCCTACACCGATGAGGCCCGACGGTCGCGTCTCAACCGACTGTATGGAATCCAAGGTAGGCATCCCAGGCCGGGACTCTGTGTGACCTGGATGGAGACCTGCCCGTCTGGGCTTCCACGTCCATGCCCTCCTTTTTAGCAGAGAAACAACAGCTTTGAAACAAAGCACAGTGATGCAAGCCTGTAATCCTAGTATCTGGGGATAAAGGCAGGTAGAGTGCCAGTACCATGCTAGTTTAAGCTATATAGGGAGACTCTGTGTCAATAGGACCAAACCAACCAAACAGATCATTTTAAAAATTACTTGGGCCGCCGGGCAGTGGTGGCGCACGCCTTTAATCCCAGCACTCGGGAGGCAGAGCCAGGTGGTTTTCTGTGAGTTTGAGGCCAGTCTGGGCTACAGAGTGAGTTCCAGAAAAGGCTCCAAAGATACACAGAAAAACCCTGTCTCAAAAAAAACAGAAAAGGCCTGGCGGTGGTGGTGCACACCTTTAATCCCAGCACTCGGGAGGCAGAGCCAGGAGGATCTCTGTGAGTTCGAGGCCAGCCTGGGCTACCAAGTGAGTTCCAGGAAAGGCGCAAAGCTACACAGAGAAATCCTGTCTCGAAAAACCAAAAAAAAAAAAAAAAAAAAAAAAAAAATTACTTGGGCCAGGTAGTAGTGGCGCATGCCCTTAATCCCAGCACTCGGGAGGCAGAGGCAGGCGGATCTCTGGATCACTTGGGGACTGGAAAGATGGCTCATAAGTTAAGAGCTTACACTGCTCTTGCGGAGGGTCCAAGTTCAATTCCCAGAATCCATGTCAAGAGCTTCACAGCGACCTGTAACTCCAGCTCCAGGGAATCTGATGGCTCCTCCAGCTTCCTTGGGTACCCACATAAACATGCTCGTCCATGTACACACACACACGCACAAAACCACACACAATTTAAAAAATAAAATAAAGCTGTTAAAGATGACTTGGGGTGAATTTTATGGCATATAACATGACTTACACCTCATTACTGCTGCTTGCTTTGGGGGTTCAGGTGGGGGGGGTGGTGTTTGTAAGTGCTTGCTCTGGTACGACAGTGGCTTTTCGTCCCAGCGAATGGTGGCTTCTGACGTGGATGGCCTGTGGAGCACGTGCTTCCACGTCGCTGGACCAGAACTGCCCTCCAAGGCTTCACTGTCATGACTAAAAGGATAATCTTTGGTTCCGTCACTTGGGGTCCTTGAGCTTCGGTTTCCTCCTCTGCAGACTGGGCGTGATGAACCTCTGACAGAAAATTGATGAGGAGTGATATAGATGAAGCGCTTCTGACATGTATGTGTCTGTGTGTGCGTGTGTGCCTCTGTGTGTGTCTGTGTGTGTGCGTGTGCCTGTGTGTGTATGTGTGCGTGTGCCTGTGTGTGTGTGCGCGTGCATGTATTGCACTCATACTATCTTTCAGTTGAAGACATTTCATCAGAGCGTTGATCATTGGATTTGCGTTACAGTGTTGTCCAGAAATAAGTAATATCACAGACACAAGCTAGATGCCTCCCTTTGCTAGATGAACACCTCCTTCCCATAACCAAATGGGTCTTTCGTGGGAAAGACCAGGGTAGGTGCTTGCTTTGGTTCCATCCCCACACCGTAAAAACAAACAAATGTATGGGGTGGGGCTTTGACTTTTCCACCAATGGGATTCAGTTTCCTCACTCTAAAAGTGACTCAGTTTTCTACTTAAAAGAGACACATCTCTCTGTGACTGCTCGGTGGACAAGAGGCTTCTCCCAGCATCATAGTCCTCAAGGCCATCCATAGGCTCCCTAGCTTGTGACTAAAGGCCTTTCGACAGGCAAGTCATACTGGTGGGCTGGTTGAGACCCAGGGCTTCCCTAGCGGTTAGGCTTTACTGTCCTTCAGTGGCAGGCTCTTCTGATGACAATGGGTTTCCCATCTTCACTGTGTGAGCAGTTCGTCACCGTGACACAGTACCTAACAAACAACTTGAAGGAGGAAAGTTTACCCAGGGTCTCTGCTTCAGAGGTGTGATGAGGAAGGCGTGGCCGAAGCTCTCAGTTCACAGCCCGATGGCTCAGATGGCAGAGAAGGGGATGGCGACACTCTGCTGACTTGTGTCCCTTCTCCACTTCATTCTGTCCTGGCCATAGCCCATGGGATGGAGAGTGAGTCTTCTCTTTCGGTTAGCCCTCCACAGAAATGCCCTCACAGATACACTGGGTCATTCCAAACCCAGTCAGGTTGATGGTGAAGATTACTGTCACATGGCTTTAGCAATATAGGGACATCAAGTTTTCAAGAATTCCTGTTCCTCATACACAGCAGTGAGTCTGGATGAATAATTTTTAAAACATAATAATAATAAATTAAAAATGAAGAAATCCCACCTTATAGGGATTTATCCATAGGAAATTATCTCATAGCACCATTTAGAAGCTTAGCATCTCAAGCAGATGGTGTATTTGACCTTTCATTTATTTATTTATTTTTTATTTTTTAGGAGGGTTTTTTTTTAAGTTTTATTGTATATTTGTGGGTATTTTGCCTGTATGCATGTCTGTGCATCACATACGTGCTTGGTGCCTTCAGAGGCCAGCAGAAGGTGTCAGATTCTGTGGAACCGGAGTTGCAGATGGTTGGGAATCACCATGTGGGTTCTGGGAGTCAAATCCAGGTTCACTGCAATTACAGCTAGTGCTCTTAACCGCTGAGCCATCTCTCCAGCCCCTTGGTGGTTTTGTTTTGAGACAAAGTCTCACTGTATGGCCTGGGCTGGACTGGAATTCACTATGTAACCCAGGCTGGCCTCGAACTAGTAACCCTCCTACCTCAGCCTTCCAGTGCTGAGATTGCAGGCACAGGGCACATACCTTTATCAATTTATTTATTTGCTTTGAAAGAGGATCTCACTATGTAGCTTTAGCTGGCCTGGAACTTGCTATGTAGCCCAGGCTGGCCTCAAACTTACTTACAGTAATATTCCACTTGCTTCTGCCTCCCAGGTGCTAGGATCATAGTTCCATGCAGCCATGCCATGCCAGGCTGGTGAAGTAGCTTTCCAGAGAAGTGCTAGGAGCATCCCTGAGCTATACCCGGGCTGAGTTACTGCCACCTGGTCTTTGTTTCTTGGGGAATGGGGGAGGGAGGGAGGGGGAGAGAGAGAGGAGAGAGAGGAGAGAGGAGAGAGAGAGAGGAGAGAGAGGAGAGAGAGGAGAGAGAGAGAGAGAGAGAGAGAGAGAGAGAGAGAGAGAGAGAGAGAGACTGACTTGATCTGACCGTCACCTGGGTCCTCCCTATCTCCCTATTGTCTTTTTTTTTTTTTAAAGATTTATTTATTTATTATGTATACAGTGTTCTGCCTGCATGTATCCCTGCAGGCCAGAAGAGGGCACCAGATCTCATTACAGATGGTTGTGAGCCACCATGTGGTTGCTGGGAATTGAACTCAGGACCTCTGGAAGAGCAGCCAGTGCTCTTAACTGCTGAGCCATCTCTCCAGCTCCCTCCCTATTGTCTTGACTTGAGTGAAAATATATAATGCAAAAGGACCGTGTTCTCTGAGTGTCTTGGGTCTAGGCCCAGAGCGCCCCTACACCAGAGATTTTCCCTCCAGAGTTAGCTGCGGTGTCACAGGGAGTGAGGCACCCCTGTCACAGGGTAGCTGTGCCACAAGTCTTGACAAGATTGCCCTAAGCTAGATGGACCAAATTTGGCAGCTGCCAGTGGCCTGCCTGGTCACTGGCTCCCTGTAGATGCCTTGGACTCAGCCCTGAGTTTGTGCAAAGCTGTCGTCATCGTGGGGCCACCCTGGCTCACTGAGGATCTGGCATTTGGCTTTCCTCCATCTCCTTTGTCTCTCTGAAAGAGCTGGGTTCCCCATAGTCCTCCCTGCTCCCAGTACTCTGTGCAGACTGGGGAATTGGGGCCCTATAAGCTGTTTAAAAATGCCTTTCTAAGGGAACCATTTAGACACACTTGGCAAAAGGCAAATCTCATTAGCCATTGTCTAAGTAACCCCGGGCTGCGGAGAGTATTGCAGAACACCGTGTTCTTTTGCAGGGAGGCTTAGGGGCCCTTCTGTCCTGGGTGAGGGACCCAGACGCTTTTGTCCTTCCTCTCTCCTTCATCTCCAGCCCGTGGGAGGGCAGGAGCTGGCTCTGGCTGGGTGGCTATAATGTAGAGCCTTGCCGTCCCCAACATAGAGCTTTCCGTTTCTTTTTCCCCTCTTGCTCAATCCATCTCTTACTCTTTCTTCTCTTCTAGTCCCTGCTTTCCTCCTCTCCCATTTCCCATTTCCCTCCTCCCCTCTCTGCCCCTTCCTTTGCCCTCTTCCTTACTTCCCTCAGAAAATGGATTTGAAGCATTCTATAAACATAAAAACGGCATTTTCAGAGCTGTGCCTTTTCAATCAGTAGAGGGCAAGTGGCTGATGCTGGCTGGGTTTTGTTTTGTTTTGTTTTGTTTTTGCTAGATAAATCTTCGTATTCAAAGGGCTGGCACCTCTGTGTAGAGCTGTCTGTCTGCTGGTGGAGGGCGGCCGGGGCAGCCGGGGAATCCACTGAGTGGCCTTGGTGTTCTGTTTTGTTTGTTGCATTTAATTGTGAGCACATTAAAAAAAAAAAAAAAAAAAAAAAGATAGAGGAGAGAACAGAGGATAATGCAATAAACACCCATACTACACCAAGAAGACTTTGTTCAGATATTTAGAATAGAACCCAGGTCCTGTGTCCATTCCTCAGCACTCCCAACTGTCAAAAAAAAAAAAAAAAACGAGGAGAAAGGAAGGAAGGACGAGCAGAGAAGCATTACAAACAAAGACAAGGCCCCCGCGCGCCTGCTTTCCTTCCCCCTGGGAATCACCACCATATATCTGCTCGCTCGCAACCTCCTAAGCTGCTTCCGCATTTCCCTGCATGCATATGAACCCATGAATAATGTAACGTTTCCTTAGTGTGTCTTTTGGAAGCATACTTTAAATGCTGTCATAATGTAATTCTCCAACTTGATTTTTTTTTTTTCACTTCCATTATGGTTTTGAAATGTGTCCCCACTAATACTCATGTCTAGTCGGTTTATCTTCAGGCCTGGGAAGTGCTGCACTGCTTAGCTGTGCTGACTGACTTGTCTGCTCCCGTGTGGACGGGCAGTTTGACTCTGCCAGCTGGCAGATCTGCCCCACTGATGATTGACAGCTGGCCCCTGGATTTATGAGAACATAGCCACGCATGTCTCTCGCTGCAGACTGAGCCGCTTTTGCATCTTCTGACCAAGTCCGTGTTGGTCCAGGCCCATCTCTCTGACCTGGATTGAGTTTTTCTGAGCTTCGCCCACTCAGAAAGAAGCCAGCTCCTTCTGCCCGCTCCTTCGCTCTCTTAGCACAAGCGAGCTTTTGAGGGTGGGGGCATCAGGAGGAGAGAGAGCTGACGAGTGGAACTGGCTGCTGATCTTGCCAGGGTGTGGTTTGGGTTGTCATCTCCATGCCAGCCCTACTGCCCTTCAGTTCTGATTTTCATTTTAAACATAAAAGTTGACACATCCCATCACTTGAAATTCAAACTTAACCTATATCTGCTCTGAACTCCTATCTTACTCTATAACTGTCTCCACTATTCTGAGTCCCTTTGCTCGCTGCTCACATACTTACACACGCTGTGATGTACTTGTACATGCAGCACTGTGCCATCTGAGTTCTTCTCTTAGCGGTGTATCGCAACCCTTTCCAATTGGCTGCACCCTCCATGGTGGCCATTTTCACTGTCTCTCAGTGCCGTGCCCTGCAATGTGCCCTAGCTCACATTTCCTTTTTCTCCATTTTCTCCTCCTGCTTCCATTGGTCTTTGGGGTCTGGGAGCACCTTGGGATGCTGCCATCCAGATGCAGACAGAGCTAGGTGCTACTCCTCCTGGCTCCTTTCTTCCCCAAGTTCCTGGACCACTTCAGGTTCTTTACCCCACCTCCAGCCTCCCATCCCCACCGTTTCCTTAGCAACAGAGAAAGAAGCAGACTAAACTCTAGGGTGGACTCTGTGCATTGTCTTGAGGTTGTTCTGAACACCGGTGGGTCTCCTTAATAGGAAGGTGCGGGCCTTGTTCTTCTCTGTGCTTTGAGGGGGATAGCGGAAGGGACTCAGCACTGATGGGTACTCCAGCTCCCTAGAGCTGAAGGCTTAGGCCGAGTCCTCTTTGGGAATGGGAGTGTATATGCTCTGAGCTCGCAAGGTAAGCTTGGGAGCCGCCTGCCCTCTTGCTGGGCGGACATTGCTGTTGCTGGGCCTCTTACTCATATCTCCCGTTCCATAGCGAACATCCTCCACCCTGGCTTGAGGTTTCTGCTTCTCTACTACACGGCTCCCACCCTCTGTGCCTCTGCCTTCCCAGGGAGGACTTTTTAAAACATGAGTGGATTTATAATATTTGCTATTACTTATGGAACACTTACAGTATCCCCAGGACTCTGCTGAAACATTTTACATTTCCATTTTTTTATTCCTCCCCATAATCAAGTAAGATAGAATCTGACATCCCCATTTGGCAGCTTTTGGAAATGAGGCTGAAAGAAGTTGAGGGACTGCGGGATCTTCCTTAGAACTCCCCCCACCGTCCCAGCTGGCTTTGCTGGGAAATAAGTCTGGGCCAAGCAGCGGTACTGCCCCCTTCGTTCCCACAAGAAGCCCCTCCCCTCGCTGGTGTGGAAGGTGTTTTGCATGACTGCACTGACGAGAAATTTGCTGTTCCCTTGACGTTTCCTGAGGCTTCGCCCTGTTTTCTCTCAAGTATTGACTTGGGAAAACCTGCTTCAGGGACTGAATGCCCAGGAGGGGAACGATGGGGTGCTGACACCCTCAACATTGGCCACTGCTCTGGGGAGGGAAGAAAAGAGAGGAAGGTAGCTTAGGGATCTGTGGCTCCAAGAACCTCCCTGGCCCAAACCAGGTGCTGGGAGGAGTCCCTGGCAAAGGCCATGTCCTGGAAACAGCCACAGCTCTCCCCACAGGCAGGCAGGCCAGTGCCCCTATCCCGCTGGGACTGGCTGGGTGGTCTTGTAGTGGTCCCCGAGCCTGTGAGAATGACGGACTAGGTGGCAGTTACGTTGTACCAGGCAGAGCAGACAACTGCAGAGACAAGCTCCCCTTCTCTTTGCCGGCCCTCTGACTCAGCAGAAGAGCCCACCCTTAGAGGGATCTGAGGTCAAACCCAAGGTCACCTGAAGGGAAAGGTGGACACAGAGGTGAACATGGAGCACAGGTACCCTCCAGGGCCTCTCCAGTTCCAGGTCTGATTGGGTGTATTCCATGCACTGTACTCACATCCCTGACACTGCCCTGTCCCTGTGGACCTCACGCCCTTGAGTTCCTAGACATGAGCTTTGGCGCTCAAAGCACCAGAGCTAAGAGAGGACTTTTTAGTTTTTCACAGCTAAGGGGATGGAGTGGAGAGAGCCTGGCCAGAGGATCTGTGCCTCCGTGGACCCGGCAGTGGGCTCTGGGGCAGCTGGCCTGAGTCCTCGCTCTCCTGCTCTGGTCCCCACAGGACAAAGAGAGCAACAAATAAATCCCCTCACAGTGATTTGATGGCGAGACAAAGGAAGCAGACTTCCCTCACAAGCACAAGCTCGTCTTCCCTTCCCTTCCCAGAGCTCTGTGCCTGTCTGTCCTTCCTCGACCAGCTCTGCATCCCGAGTCAGGCTAAAAACAGGCCCACTGCCTGTGTCTAATCATAGCAGTAGGCGGGCTCTGGTTTACCCAGTGCTCAGAACTGCCCAGTTTCAGAAATACCAGTTCAGATGAAAGACCTGTGCCAAGGCTTTTTAGAGATGGGGACGTGGCAGTGGGGATCACTCATGCCCCAGGCTGCCCTGTGTGGCCTTCAGCCCCAAGCTTTCTTTGGGCTACTGACTTTTAAGTCCTGTGTGTGTGGAGACATAGCCAACGTGAGTCCAGGTCTCGGGGGGAGAGGCAGCCATTAAGACAACTTCCCAAGACTCCTGTTCAAGACTTAAAAGTCCACAGGAGTGAGGGCGGGCACAGAAGCGGGGTTCTCTTCACCTGTTCCTTGTCACGCCCATCTAGCTACTTCTTCTAATAGATGTGAACCAAATGGATTCGTTTATTCCTTTTGAAGATAGGCCCACCACGGTGTGCCCACTGGGCCCACAGCCACAGCAGGTTACAAAGCACTAGGGACATACTTCTGGTACCTCGCTGTACCCCCCATGGAGAAGTAAAATGTCAGTGGAGCAAATTACTGACCAAATACTTCAGAACCTATAAATATTAAATTGCTCTGGCTTTCATATAGAATTCAGGCTCTGGTCTGCCCCCAAGGGGAAGTACCTGGAGAGCGCTACTGGGGAGGGGACCAGCTACCAGTGGAGAGACAAGTGTCCCCAAAGGTCAGGGCAGAGGCAGACTCTGTGTGAGTGGCAGCTCTGGCCAGCAGAGAAGCAGTGGGGAGCGGGGTACAAAGAGCAATGAGGTGGCAAGCCCAGATGCAGCTATAAACCAGGTTAGGATTTTCCCCGGATGTTCATTTGGGGATTGATAGGTGAGTACATGTGCTCCACTGGCAAGCGTTCTGTGTATTCTTACTCCAGGCCAGACTTGCGTGTCCTGCTCCTTCTGGGGACTGCTCCTCTTAGAGTGTATTGGATTCTCCACAGGCAGCAGGGCTGTGGCTGGAGATGGAGAATGCCAAAGGCCTGCACTGGCTCAGCTCTCCTCTGCCTCCCTAATTTGTGCTGCCGGCCTGAACCAGGCTCCTCCCTTTCCCGTACATCCCTGCTCACTGGGGCTGTGTTCCTTGTGCTTGCTCTGGGGGTGGCCTTGGTGGCTGTGTAAGGACTCTGCTCATATCTATTGTCTTGCTCTGTGTGTGTACCCATGCACTGTGAGGGAGGGTCTGCGTATGTCTTTATGCCACCTCTGTCTGCTTTAGACTCTGCCTGCTGTACCTTTGGAGGTCTCTTTAGGGTGTGCCCACCACTGACTGACTGGCTGCACCTATGTGCCAAGACCCTATGCCCAGTTGTGTGTGTGTGTGTGTGTGTGTGTGTGTGTGTGTGTGTGTGCACTTGTGTACCCTGTCTCCTGTGTTCTGTTCTCTAAGTTGATCACTCAGTTGCTGTTGATGGAGCTGAAAAGATGGGGACTCCAGCTCCTCCCCAGCATTACCTCCCAAGAACCCCAAGTCATAGGCTTGCTCAGCATTCCATGGAGTGACGCCACACAAACCCAGAGCTGTCCTGTAGCTAGTCAACAACTGGGCTTAGTTTCAGCCCAGGACTTCCTAGACTGGATATTCTCTCTCTCTCTCTCTCTCTCTCTCTCTCTCTCTCTCTCTCTCTCTCTCTCTCTCTCTCTCGTTTTGTTTTTTGAGACAGGGTTTCTCTATGTAGCTTTGGAGCCTTTCCTGGAACTTGATCTGTAGCCCAGGCTGGCCTCGAACTCACAGAGATCCTCCTGCCTCTGTCTGCCTCCCAAGTGCTGGGATTAAAGGCGTGTGCCGCCACCACAGCCCTGCCTGGCCTGAATTCTTACTGTGACTATGTGAATGTCCCCAGTCTGGAAGCTGGGCTCCACGCTGTCTCAGGGTAGTGGCCGAGTGTTGCTCTGTCTTTCTTGCAGGCATCCCCACGCTCATCGTGCTGGACCCTCAGGGGGAGGTGATCACTCGGCAGGGCCGAGTGGAGGTGCTCAATGACGAGGACTGCAGGGAGTTCCCCTGGCACCCGAAGCCTGTGCTGGAGCTCTCTGACTCTAACGCTGTGCAGCTCAATGAAGGCCCCTGCCTCGTCCTCTTTGTAGGTACGGAGGGAGCCGAGGGGGCCGTGGGGGACGGACGGGTCCGAATGGACTGCTCCTGGGAGGTGGCTATCCCTGCAGCCTCTTCCTGGCATTAGCCGTGCTCAGCTGGGGGCCTTCGTCTCCCCTGCAGCCTTGCTTGTGACCCCAGTGATTTATTCATGACCATCCCCCTGTGGGCAGTGGTCTGGAGCAGCGACTGCTCAGCTTCCCCTCTGTGCTGCTTCTGCTGCCAGCTGGGCAAACAGGTCAGGCAGGAGGATGCCCCAGCCCCCCATGAACAGAACCTTTGTTGGGAAGGGAGAGGGGGATTGCTGGCATGGCAGCTGCAGGGGGTGGGGCCCCCTCAGGCTAAGGCTCATCCAGGGCTGCTCCTGCCACTCTCCCATGCTCTAATGAACAACTCCAGGAGGCCACTCACTAGAGCCGGCCCAGGTCCACGGGGGTGGGGGTGGGGGGTGCCCCTGCTCCTCCAACCCTCAGAAGCTGTGCCCCTCGGCCAAGGCCAAGTCAAAGGACAGAAAAGTATCCCTGCACTCTGATGGAGTGACTCAGGATGCTCTCACAACCTACGGCCAAGAACTGCGGGCCTTTGCTGGTCACCTCCAAACTGAACTGCTCTATTAAGTCCATGTTTGGTATGGTCCCCACCAACTTCACTGAGGGCCTGGGGAGTACACTCAGCACCCTACTCCGTTCTCTGGGGTCTGGTTGTCGGGTCCCCAGCACGGGAACTGCTAAGCAGACTCATCTGGTCTTGGGTAGGAAGGGCTGCTGGAGCTAAGCAGCCTTGAGGAATATTGGCTGTGGGCTATGGAGCTGTGGAGCCTGCTGTGGGTCCTCACACCCACATCCTGGAGCCCATTTGGAAAGAGCTCTGAACTTGTGGTTCTTCTGGTCTTTTGGTCTTCTCCAAGGATGTGGAAACAAAGTCCCAGCGAGGCAAACAAGTTGGGTAGCATCACAAAGTGAATTAGACGGGTGTGTGTGTGTGTGTGTGTGTGTGTGTGTGTGTGTGTGTGTGTGTCTCCCAGTGTTAGTCTGCGCACCGTGAGCCTCTTGGGCAGCATGGCGTAGTGTTAGTCTGAGCACTATGAGCCTCTTGGGCAGCATGGCGTTTCTGGGTAGACGCCTGCCCTCTCCCTGCTTTTACCATTTGAGGATGTTGCGCTGGCTCTTGACCACAGGCTCCAGCAGCCTGAGCCTTGTGTGTGGTATCCTCGTGTTCTCCTGTGCACCCTCCCGGGCAGGTCTGCCTACCAGTTGTGGAGGTGGCTTTGTAGCAACTGTGGTGTCCCATCGCCACCAGAGGGGACCACGGTGCTCGCTTCCCTGCGGCAGTCCTGGGTCTCTCTGTGACTGGGAGAAAAACTACCAAGGGCTCAGGTGTTGGCATGGAAGCGGCACAGCTTCCTGGATAGGTTTGTGACGAACTCCATGACGAGGTCTGCGTGCCGACAGGTGGGCTTAGACCTGTTCACAGAGCCTAGCTGTGCCTAATAAGCCCGGCGAGGCTCAGGCCTAGCCCTCAGGTCGTCCCGGGTTACCACTCCTCGACAATCCAGAGTTTCTTGTCCTTTGTCGTCTCCTCCCATGTCACAGATTCTGAGGACGATGGAGAGTCCGAGGCAGCCAAACAGCTGATCCAGCCAATAGCTGAGAAAATCATTGCCAAGTACAAAGCCAAAGAGGAGGAGGCACCACTGTTGTTCTTTGTGGCCGGGGAGGTGAGTACAGGGACCTGGCCGGTCCCCTGGCAGGGCCGACAGTGGGGACTTTCAGGACACGAGTAACCTTGGCTTCCAGAGGTTTGAAGGAACCTCTGGGTCTGAGCTGATTGTGCCACATACACATGTAGGAGGAAAGGTGTGTCCTTAGTCATCAAAGAACATTTCCTATCCCTGCTCTCCCCCACCCTTCCTTCTCACTCAGCGGCCTCGGAATGTTAGGAAACCCTCCCAGGGCTGTTCCCCACACACTGCCGGGAGAGCTGTGTCACAAACATTAGTCAGCCACCCTCACTCCCATCCATGGTGCTGGGTCAGAATCGGCCCCAGTGCTTTGCAGAGTGTCAGCTTGCCTAGTCCCACTGCCCCAGCCTGCAACGTGGGCTTAGCCATCCCAGGGATCCTGGCTTAGGACGCAGCTGGGACCCGAGGTCACTCACGACGCCACTGAAGGTGCTTGGGGAGGTTGGAAGTTGCTGCTCTTCCCCGGCTCTCGCACCCAAGGGCATAGTCCTGGAAGGCCCTCACTGTGCCGGACTGAGCAAGGGACTTTGCCAGGGTCAGAAAGTGGGTCCTCAGAGTAGAGACTCCCTGTGCAGGTAGGTGACTGGCCACCCTGGAGCTGGGGAGCTTGCGTCCTACAGGCACCCGTGTTCTGCAAGATGGCCGTGGTCAGCAGCGCAGGCGCTCTTCCGGCTCCTTCTGCACATGCTCATTGCTTCTCTGCCCCACCCCAGCACCCCTCTGAGGCTTACATCAAGGGACTCTGTGAGACCACCCCTGCAGCCCCTCCTGCACAGGTCTGAGCCATCAGTTGGTCAGAGGCTGTACACTGTGTCTGGATCCCAGCAGAAGCACAGGAGACAAACAGAAGCCAGACACCCTAAGCCACCCATTCATCAGCTCCTCAATAGCCGCCCCTGGCTGCCCTGCTGGGCCCCCTGCGGGCAGCTCCCGTGGCCCTGCTCGGCCCTGGGGTGGAGGGGAACAAAGGGGGTTCACAGTCTCCTGCCCGGGGGCTCCCAGCCGCTCCATACAAAGCACAGCCAGACTGCTCTGCATGGATTAAACTCTAACCCCTGGAGAATGGCTCCTAAGAAAGGATGGGTGCAGAAGAGAAAGGGCCGGGCTGGGGGCAGGGCAGGGATTCGGGAGCACAGCTGAAAAGCTTTTGAGAGTTTTCTGGACCCTAGGCGCCTCGCCAGGATCTTCACCTGCTAGTCACCTCTCTGACAGGAACATAGACTTACCACCTTGTTTCATAGAGGAGGAGAGTGAAGGATGGACTCTCCCTAGGCAGGGCTGGGAGCACAGAGGACTGGTTTCCTCTCATAGCATCCAGGGCAGTAGGGATAGGGCCTGGGCTCCATGGTGCCCCTTGCCAAGGCCACACGGAAAGTAGTAGCAGAGAAAGAACCGCTGAGGTTGCTGTGAGTCCAGGGGCAGGGCCCTTCTGCTTCTGACAGATGGGCCAGTTCATGCCTAGAAGGACAGGTACTGGGGGCATTGCCCATGGATCAGAAAGCTAGGCAGAGGTCCCTGTGTCGTCCATTGCTCCACCCAGACTCTAGTCTCGGCAGCTGACTTGGTCCAGCCCTCTGTTCTTCTGCAAGATAACCTGGAGCAGGGTGAGAGTTGGGGGGTGCGGGACAGGGAGATGGACCGTGGACATCAATTAACTGAGCCCAGCACTGTGGCCCAGGGCTAGGAGAGTCCTGGAGGTGTTGTTTTCCTGTCCTAATCCTATCCCTTGGGATAAGAAGTGGTTAATCTGAAGCCTTCGTGGACATTAAAATTCATCTCTCTCTGGTTTCCTCAGAGGGAGCTAGAGGAGGTACTGGAGCTCTTGGCTTGGTCCAAGCCTCCTAAAGGGGTAAGATGAATAGTATTTGTCCAGGTGCTTCCCTCTTTATCATGAAGGGTTTTTATTAACCCGTGAGGGCTGAATCTGGTGATCAGTACCCAAGATGTGGGAACACCCGGCCTTGCCAGGAGGCACATGCTATTTTATGAGGAAGGAAGGTGTCACCAACAGCCCTCCTTAGTGTCTGGGCACGGAATGGATTCTGTCTGAGGAACCAGTGAGCTTAGGTTTTATGTCTCCTGTTCACCCCCACTGAAAGCTAGGAAGACCCCAAGTCCTTTCTCTGCAGGGCTACTCAAAATATTTCATTAGAGGGACTGGAGAGATGGCTCAGTGGTTAACAGCACTGGCTGTTCTTTTAGAGGACCCAGGTTCAATTCCCAGCACCCACATGGCAGCTCACAACTGTCTGTAACTCCAGTTCCAGGGGATCTGACACCTTCACACAGACACACATTCAGGCAAGACACCAGTGCACATAAAATACAAATAAATAAATTTAAAAAGTATATAGTCTTTAAAAATTTTTTCATTAGAATTAGAATATTATATATTGTATAGTGTGAAGTCCCATTATCCACTAACTGTGGTCTGAAGCATGAAAGGTCACCTCAAATAGTTGCTTCTCTATAAAAGCTTTTCCTTTGCCTGGCAGTGTTGGCACATGCCTTTAATCCCAGTACTCAGTAGGCAGAGGCAGGCAGATCTCTGTGAGTTCGAGGCCAGCCTGGTCTACAAATTGAGTTCCAGGATAGCCAGAGCTGCAACAGAGAAACCCTGTCTGAAAAAAGAAACAAACAAACAAACAACAACAACAACAGAAAAGCGTTTCCTTGTCTTGTGTTTGCCTGTTTGGATGAGGGGTATCTGTTCCCAGGGAACTCACCTGGACAGCATCTGGGGATACATGGCAAATCCCTGGCTTCCTTCTCAGACAAATGCATTGAAGTAGCCTCCAGGTTGGCTGGGCATCCCTGCCTTCCTTCCACCTAGGGTACAGGAGACAGTAAGCTGTTTTTGTTGAAAAACATTCCAGAGTTGAAATCCTGACTGGCCTCAGGTAATCCACAGTGGAGCTGCGAAGAACTGAGAGCCGATTGCTAAACCAAGCAATTAGGACTTGATAATCTTAAGAAGCAGAGGGCATGTTAAAGCTGCTTTTGCGCTCATGAAGAAAGATAGCTTGCCTCCTGGGTGGGGGGATGCAGGAAATTGAATGGCCCTCTCCCTAAGGCTGGGTGGAGTCCTTATCCTTCCCATAGGAGCCCATCACTCCAGGATGCTGGCGCTGTGCCTTTCCCATGCTCTCTGGAGACTGGGTTCAGAAGACTCCTGTTAAAACTTACTGGTTTTCTTGCCCCTCTGGTGACTTCCAGGATGACATGACCGACTCCCTGCGAGATTACACCAACCTGCCTGAGGCCGCACCTTTGCTCACCATTCTGGACATGTCAGCCCGGGCCAAGTACGTGATGGATGTAGAGGAGATCACCCCAGCCATTGTGGAGACTTTTGTGAATGACTTCCTAGCAGAAAAACTCAAACCAGAGCCCATCTAGTGGGCTCTGGCCTCCTGAGACAGTATTTAAGACTCAGTCTTCTCCCCTTCCTTCCCTCTGCCCTTGGACTTTTCCAGTGTGTCCTGAGTCACACAACCCAAGTGTCCAACCTCTGTGGTGCCTTGTTTCTGCATTAACAACTCAGCCAGCACCCAAGGGTGCACCTCCTCACAGCAGCAGCAGAACCCACTCTGTCTGGAGACTGCTTGGGATGTGTGAGGTTGGCATGACCAGCTAGCACCGGGACTGCCACACTCTCCTGGTCACTAGGTCTTGGTGAAGGGCCTTCCAGGGTCTTCTGCAGAGTGAGCAAGCAGGGACAATGGATTGGGGCTCTGACTCTGGGGTCAGAACACATACCCCAAGCCAGAGTTCCTGTGACATTCATACCTATGGGAGTTACAGAGGAAGGACCATGGCCTCCGGACATCAGCTGAAAGCCGTCGGTGAAAACATGCTTTGGAAGGACATATTCTTTCTTGGTCTGAGGGGAAAACAGCGTATCAGTGGGTTCTTGGTCTGGGGACCTTCAAATCTCTAAGGAAACTTGTGGGTGTTTGTTTGGTGGGAAAATGAATAGCCGCGCTCACAGTTCATAGAGTGCTTACTGTGTGCTTAGTTTCTTGATCTCTCTCTTTTTTCTTTGCCCTTGCCCATCCCCACGTTTCTGCCCATACAAACAGCCCCCACCGGCTTAGAATTTTAGTAATGGATTCTCCCCCCTTGGACATCTTCCCAAGACAGCCCTGAGTTCAGGAGAAGTGCCGCCAGCTGCCAGGGGCCTCTCTGGGCTGGTTCTCTACCCGAGGCCACTGGACCTCTGCAGACGCACCTGCAGCTCCTTCCTATTCCATTTTCTTTTCAACTTGGATCCAAAAGGCAATGAGAATTTTCTTTTCCCTAGGAACTTGCAGAAGGGGCTGTGTGCTAGTGGAATGAGGACAGAGGGCATGTCAGCCGGAGTCGGCCCTGACCTCCTGTGCTCAGCCCAGGTAGCCAACTGACCACAAGAAGGGTCACGTTCTTAGGATCTGGGCTTTGGCCTAGAGAGTCCCAGGAGTTTAGTCTGTCACAGTTGGGTGCCGGGGCTTTCAAAGCGCCTGGACCTCACCCTCAGCCCCACTCAACACTTTACCAGCCCAAACCGTTTATTTTGCAAAACCCAGCCGTCTTCCCCCAACAAGCTATTGACACTGTTGCTCCTTGCTGAATTGGATTGTCGATTTGTAGGTCAGAGGTACAACGGTAGTTGGTACTTAGTCTATTGGATGCTGCCAGCCTGAAATGCAATCACCTAGAAAGAAATAAAGCAGGCCTCTCTGGACCTCATCCTTCATGCCGTTCTTCCTGTCCTTAATGATGAGTCTGTTTTCACTGGAGTGCTCTATTTGGGATGGGGAGGGGAATGTGCTAGAACCTTCAGGAATCTAATGAACTGGGGTTGGGGACAGAGTTTGGTGGTAGGATGCTTGTCAAGCATGCATAAGGCCCTGACTTCAATACACACACACACACATACACACACACACACACACACCTTAAACATAAGCATGGCCATCTGTTTCTCTAATTGGTTTTTAGAAGGCAGGAAGCTGATTGGAGGCTCCGTTCTCAGACTGAAGACCTTGTCACGCACTTTGCTGTGTCCTTCCTTACAGGGAAGCTGAGCGCTGACCCCTCCGAGGGGAGACAGGGGAGTCACCATGGACTTCACTTCCAAGAGTAGGGCAAGGGATGGGATGCCCACACTCAGCTCTTTCCTAGGGTTAGGGGCTTTTCTGCCAGTGTCGCTGAGGGGGATGAGGAATAAGATGAACTCCCTCCCTTGGAAAATGAACAGGTTTCTGTCTGTGCCCTGTGTCCTGACTGCTTGGAAGGAAAGGATGGTGTTCCTCCCGAGGGCAAAAGGAAGCAGGCCAGAAGGAGATGCCATTAGTCACTGCAAGAGAAACAGGCTCTCTGTTGTATCTTGGCGGCCTGTACTGGGCTGCTTCTTCTGAACCACTAGCCACCCCTATCAGTTGGATGCAATGCCAGAACTTCCTTTCAGAGTGGATGTGTGGGTTAGTCAGGACCACTGGGGAAGGTTTAGTGCTGTACAGCTGCCACAGTGGGAGGAAAGTGCCGTGGAAGGATCTCATCGCATCAGTGAACATCCCCTAAAGGTTACTGCAGCCGACCAAGTGGGTGGCATGCTAGCTCCCACCAAGCAGCTCCAAGATACCTTCCAATTCTCCTTGCTAATTGGAAACAGGCTAAAACACCAGCTGTGGCGTATCCACAGGCTTCCGCCAGCAGCAAGGGAAACACCATGCCCTGCAGTTCCATGTGGGAAGGTAGCTATAAAAATGCCACTGTATAATTCCCAGGTTTGTGTTCAAAATGACCTCCAGAGCCCATTCACACAATAGACATTTTGTTTGTTTGTTTGTTTTTGTTTTTGTTTTTTGTTTTTTGAGACAGAGTTTCTCGGTGCAGCCTTGGCTGTCCTGGAACTTACTCTGTAGACCAGGCTGGCCTTGAACTCACAGAGATCCACCTGCCTCTGCCTCTTGAGTGCTGGGATTAAAGGCATGGGCCACCACTGTTGGGCACATTTTTTTTTTTCTTGAGACCAAGTCTTACTCCAAAGCCTAGGCTGGTCTAGAAAACACTGTGTAGCCTCAGCCACTGTATAGACTTACCTCAAATTCATGACCATGTTCCTGCTGCAGGCTCCCAAGTGTTGGGACTAGAGACATGAGCTAACGTGCCCAGCAAGAGAAGACATTTCACTTGCCTTCATACATAAAAGATCAAAGGATAGCCTGGAATCCGAGCACGAGGGAGGAAGGGAAGTGGGTCATAAGTTCAAAACCAGCCTGGGCTTCATGGCAAGCCTGTGTCGGGACACCAAAAATAATAAACAAATCCATACAAGGAAAAGGACATGTGTTAGGATAATGATGGAAAGGGGCAGATGGAACCAGCTTCCTGTCTAAGAGTCAGGTGGTGTCTGCTCTGTCCTGCCCACCACGTGTGCTTGAAAACAGTGGCCGCCACTTATTCCGGCATACGGAGCCCCACTGCTCTTTTGGCGAGCTTCAAGTGGTAATTTTCAGCCAGACTTTGTTTTTTCCTGTTGCCTAATTAAAGACACTAAAAAGCTGTTCCCCCTCCTGCTCCCGTGCTCAGGGCGGCAAACTGAAGCCAGCGAGGAGATAGACAGCAGAATATGGCTTGGAAACAGGTCCGTGGGACTTGCAATGGCATTATTTAAGGGGAGCAGGGAGAAAACATGGGCATGTGAGGACATGGGGAAATGCTACACATAGTTGACACACAGGGAGTGGCCTGAGCTAACATCTGGCCCCACGTGCAGAAGTGGTCACATTCTGTACACAGGGACATTTCTTCGGCCAGCCTGGGCAGACCTGTGCCTGCCTCATAGCACCAGAACACCAACGAGGTAAAACTGTTAGGGTGGCAATGCCCGGGGGCTGCCAAGGTTCAAGAGTGCCTCTCTCCACTCCGTCTTGTGGGGCTAGGGGCTGAGACCCCAAGCTCACCGGATCTTACAAAGTTTCCCGAATTGACAGAGCTTCCAGGCAGGCTGCTTAGGGAACTTTCTAGGGGACCACTGTTTACTGACTTCATTATTAATGGCAGCAGCCTGGGGGCGTATGTGGCAGACTCCAGGAACAAACGGTTGTATATGGAATTACAGGGTGGTTCTGCTTTGTGGCTGGGCACTCTGCTTCGGCGGAAATCAGAACAGAAGAGTGTTCTCCATGTACCTTACAGTGGAAAGATGGAGGCAAGTTTTCTGGCTTCATTCCTGTTGCTGTGGTAAAAAACACCCTGACAAAACCCCTACAGGAGAGTTCCAGGGTGCAGTCCCCCAGAAGTCACTCCGATGACAGGATCCCATGGGCGGGTCTGGACATGCACATAGGCCAGCCTTGTCTAGGCAGACTTCATTGAGATTCCTTTCCCAGGTGATCATAGCCAGCGCTGTTAACAATGAAAACTAAGCACTGTGTGGGTCACCCTTGTAGTGTTTTGGAATACTAGGGGCTGGAGAGATGGCTCAGAGGTTAAGAGCACCGATTGCTCTTCCAGAGGTCCTGAGTTCAATTCCCAGCACCCACATGGTGGCTCACAACCATCTGTAATGAGATCTGGCAACCTCTTCTGTGTACATAATAAATAAACAAATCTTTAAGGAATACTACAGGAAATGTATTAAGTGATGTGGGTAGAATTCATTCTGAAGAACAGTTGAGATTTCCTTTGAAAGCACGGACTCTTAAAAGCCACCATCCCTACAGGCAAATGTGCTGCCCAAAGTAAGCTTCAGTGGCCTCAGGGCCAGGCTCTGGATGCTCATGTATCAAATAACAACCAGACAGAGGGGAGTTAAAAATGCAGCCTTGCCCATCTACTCAGGCTAGTCAGTGCGAATGTCCCTCAACCCAGATGAGCCAGGAAGGCGGAGTGACCCCTGGTGCTAGCTCTCCTCCTAACCTTTGTCTCCACTCATCAAGCAGCAATACTGGTGCTGGACCACCCCAACTCTGGCCTTCCTGAGTATAACGACACAGCTGGGGATCTCTATACAAAGAGGAGGAAGCCCAGGCCAGTCCCCAGAACACTGGGCCACTGAGCATCCACAGTGTCTCCTGAGGCTTCAGTGAAAACTTGGCTTGCAGCTGTGACCTCAGCTGCTCAGATGTGCCATGGATCTGTTCAGAAACAGTTCCTCTGTTAATCCGTCTCCTAGTTTAGTTCGTTTGTGTATTCACTCATTCACGGAGTAAAGGGGAAAGAGGACAAGGTGGCAGTTTAAAAGCAACATTCTTCCTTAAAGCAAACAAGATGAGCCCAAGAGGCAGGAGCTCCACGGAGCAGCTGGGGAGGCAGGTGGGCGGAGGTAGGAGCCCCGTGGAGCAGGGGAGGCAGGTGGGCGGAGGTAGGAGCCCCGTGGCCTACAGCAACCCATGGTCAGAGAATCCTGGGTAGATGCTGGTATCTGGGACTTTGTGTGGCCTGAGATGAAGTTCAGCTGGGTGGCAGAGAATCAGGAGTTTCTGTGAATTCCAGAGCAAGCGGTGGAAGATCTCCAGTGGTGTTTGCCCCACATGCCCAAGTGACCAGGATTCTCACCAGTTAGCAGCTGGATGAGGGAAGGATGAAGGAGAAGAACGCTTCCCTCCCCCTGCCCTGCAGCACTGGCTAAGGCTGTGTGTGACAAGAGCACATCGGGACACCAGAGTTCTCCCAAGACTGGACATTCTGCCACTTCTTGTTAATGTCCACATCTCTTGAACTTCCGATTCTGACTTCTGCTGAGCTGAGACCCAAGCTTGCAATGCTCTTTGGCAGAGGGAGACAGGACTCCACTTGAACTGAAGCCCAGGGCAAGTCCCAAATCTTTAACTTGAGGAACCCTTTCTGAGGTAAGGAATCTTTCTGAGGTGAGGCTCGCCACCTTGTGGCCAAAGCCACTGCTATAGCAAAGGTAGGCTGGAGCCTTGGCCAGACTGTCCCAACGCTGCTCTTCCAGCCTTTGGCAGTTCCCCTATCACGGACTGCTGCTCAGTTTTATTCCTGTTTCCTAGGGAAACAGTGATAGAAGCATTCCTTGTTCTCAAAAGTGAGAATTCATGGTAGTGATTTTCCATTTTCAATCAGCAAGAACTATTTTTTTTTTTCAAAAGGCAATTTTGTTGTTTTCCTAGACAGGATTTCTCTATGTAGCCCTGGCTGTCCTGAAACTATCTGTAGACCTGGCTGGCCTCAAACTCACAGAGATCCCCCTGCCTCTGCCTCCTGAGTCTGAGATTAAAGGCTTGTGCCACCACCTCCTGGCTCCAAAACACAATTTTATCTAGACAGAAACCTTCAAAGAACATAGAGAAATTGGGCATCATTAAAATGCACTCTTGCCAAGTGATTTAACATTAGAATGTAATGGAGGGCGAGACACACAAAGCAACTCATCCATGGCAGGGTGAATGAGACCCTGTAGGACTGCCATGTGTGGGTGAAGGTTACCTTTTTCCCCACAACGTCTACCTCCACCCATCCCTACTCTTCCCCAGCACCCTCCAGAGCAAGGAAAACAGGCAGCACCAGGCCATTTATTCCACCTCAAGTGCCAGCAACAGACTGGATCTGTGCTGTCCGGGGGCTCTGGGTTGGAGAGGTCTGTGGCAGCAGGAAAATTACATGGGCAGGCCACTCCAGGGGGAGTGAGCCCTCTGGCCAGCAGTATCCAGAGAAATCGGCAGGTACACCAGCCAGTGGTGATTTTGGAAGACATAGTAGACACCCTTCCCCATATTCAGCAAGAACTTCACCACAAGTACTCACTCCCCTGTAGTCACAGTCACTTAAAAGGACAATTTGCCCCCTCCTCTGCCCCACCCCCAGGCTAACTCCTAACACCGAGCACAAAGCAGATGACAAGGACGCTTCTTACCCCTCTTGCAGCCAGGATGGCAAAAGGGCTTCACATTGCACCAAGCCAGTGGTTTTACATTCTCCCATTCCTCTTGAAGATGTAGGACGTTCTATCATTGATTTTTATTTTGTAACACAATGCAGGGAGACAAATTACAGGAAAGTGGCTTAATGCTAGCAAGATGTGCTTGCTTCCTGGTAGAGCCTTCTGTTTCTTCAGCCATTTCTAAGGTGCTGAGGGGGAGAGCTGGTGGAGTGGTATGAATCTGCTGCCTTCTAGACCCAGCCTGCTGGGACAGTCATTACAGTCCTCCTCAGTTCCTATTGTCTGCCAACGGTGTTCCAGCCTTTGTGGGCAACAGTAAAGTAAAAGGCTCTGGGCTCTTCTGGTTTCTAAAAGCTGACTGGAGACTGGGGGCCTCAAGAATCCGTGGGCCACCCACATCAAACGTGTACAGTACCCTGGGCAGGCAGGGACAAACTGTTCATCCTGGGAGGACACAGCCAACGAAACTGAAAAATACCAATATTCTCTCCTAAAACACCCCAAGCATGCCATCTGCCACCTAGCACATGGAATAAGCTTGCCCATTTGGTTCTCCCAAGAGTTTTACTGGAGTTGAAGGATTAGAAAGGGAAGGGGCTGGCTCTGATTTCTCTTGGGCATGTGGCACCTTGTCCAGCCTCTCTTAGTAAGTAGCTAAAGGAATCCAGTCATTGGAACCACCGTGCCTGAGGGATGTGTACAACTATTTTCTGTGATTCTCAACTCCAAACCTATTCTTTTTTTTTTTTTTTTCTTTTTTGAGACAGGGTTTCTCTGTGTATACTTGGCTGTCCTGGAACTCACTCTGTAGACCAGGCTGGCCTGGGACTCAGACATCCTCTTGCCTCAGCCTTCCAGGTGCTGGGATTAGAGGTGTGCACCACCACCGCCCTGCTCAAATCTATTCTTTGAGGTTGCAGAGTAGTGTTTAGAATGCATCCCAATCTCCAGCACACCTGCCCTTCCCATGGTCACTCAGCACACGCTACCACCTGCTTTGGCCTTCTCCTCTCTGGCTGTCCTCTGGAGGTTAGGGACCCGGCTTGTCCCTGGAGATCTGAGAGCATGGCACTGAGGCAGTATGATCAGGACCTCGGCATCCTGACCTTGCAGGACCTTCAGTTCACAGAACCCAGTGATTGCTTCTTGATTTAAAAACTAAAGATTCATTTAATTTTTAATTGCATGTATATGTATGTCTGTGTTTGTACACAAGTGAGTACAGACACCTGAGGAGGCCAGAAGAGGGATCAGAACATTTGGAGATGAAGTTAGAGGTGGTTGTGATCCACCCAACATGAGTGCTGGAAACTGAACTTAGGTCCAGTTAAGTGCTCTTAACTGCTTAGCCATTTCTCCAGTTCCTTAAATCATCATCATCACCATCACCATCACCATCACCATCATCATCATCGTGTATGTGGAGGTCAGAGGACAACTCTGTGGAGTTGGTTCTCTCCTTCCACCTTTATGTGGGTTCCAGGGATTGAACTCAAGTTACCAGGTGTAGCTAAAGTTTTCCTGCCTGGCCCACAGTCAGGGCAAATCTCTCTCACCTGCTAGTCCCACAGCCACTCAGACCCGACCAAGTAAACACAGAGATTTATAACGCTTACAAACTGTATGGCCATGGCAGGCTTCTAGTGGTGATATTTTATTTTATTTGTATCAAAATGTTATTTATATGTTAATAAATAAAGTTGCCCGGGGGTCAGAGCTATTAGCAAGCCATAGGAAAGCAGGGCAGTGGTGGCGTACACTTGTAATCCCAGCACTTGGTAGGCAGAGCTGGGTAAGTCTCTGTGTGTTCAGGGATACAGCCATTATTGGACACACATGCCTTTAATCTCAATACCAAGCAAGGAAAACCTGGAGGCCTATACAGACAGGCTGTGACGAGGCGGTCATGTGGTTGGGTTTACAACCAATGAGAAGGCAGAACAGGAACACTATATAAAGACTTTAACACAGGGGTAGCTGTGGTTCGGAGAGGTAGGACCACTGCAGGAGGAAGCGTAAGGTTTTAGCTCTTAGCTCTGACCTCTTGGCTTTCTTCTTTGCATTGGTTCTGTGTTTCTTATTTAATAAGGTTGGTTACATCTACAACCGGGCTTGTATAGCAAATGCCTCTCTGAACCATCTTGTTGTCCCCCTAAATCACAGCATTTAATCAGGTGTCACATAAACATCAATTAGCAAGGAACTGGTGAGCAAGCTGGCTCGTCCCCAACAGTGGCAGGTTATGCTGCAAATTTCAAGACTCAGTTTCTAGTCTTTCTTCATAGAGTCCTCAAAAAGATGTCTGTGCCAGGCGGTGGTGGCATGTACCTTTAACCGAGCACTGGGGAGGCAGAGGCAGGCAGATCTCTGTGAGTTCGAGGCCAGCCTGACCTACACAATGAGTTCCAGGACAGGCTCCAGAGCTACACAGAGAAACCCTGTCTTGAAAAACAAAAAAAAAACAAAACAAAAAAATGTCTGTAAAGGCAAACATGGTGATGCACACCTTGTCTCAGCACTCAGGAGCAGAGGTAGGCAGATCTCTGTTCAAGGCCACTCTGGTCTATAAGTTCCAGACTATCCAGGGCTATATAGCGAGACCCTGTCTCAAAACAACTTTGCAGAGATGCTGTGCTAAGAAGGCATGACACTACCTGAGGAATTAACTGCTTCTATTGCCTCACCAGAAAGGGGGAAATACACATCAGCTGCCTGTGGGATGCCATACCCTGCGCCCCGCCTTCTTGGGTTCTGTCAGCAATGTACTTACCACTACAAGATGAAAGGAGACACTAAGGGGCTGTGAACGTGGCTCAGTAGGCAGAGTGCTTACCTAGTACACATGGAAGCCCCGTGTTTGAGCCCCTGCACTGCATAGTATCGGCATGGTGTTCCCACGTCTGTAATCTCAGCACTCAGAGGCGGAGTCAGGAGGACTAGGAGTTGAAGGAGGCCATCCTTAGATACTCAGTCTTTGAAGCCAGCCTGGGCTACATCACATTCTATATCAAACTGAAGGGAGGGCAGGGAGGGTATCTATTGGCCACACTAAAATGTAACTTTTTTTGGTTGTGAGTCTAGCCTCTAACAGCTGAGTCACCTCTCCAGCCCTAAATGTAACTTTTTATGTAATCTGGTTCTGTATTTATTAGCAATTTATTTTCCACTCCCCAGCAATCAGACACAGAGACAGTGACTAGGCCATGACCTATACACAGAATCCCATGATTGCAGAGCACCTTCCAGCTGGTTCAAAAGGTCATCTTTGCTCTAGAGCAAAGCACTTGGGAATTTCCTTAGAAAAATGTTCCCTAGTGGCCATTATTTTTGCCCCGATGGTATAGGTGGAACCTGGGAGAGTGCTCAACCACTAAGCTACATGCCTATCCCTAGTGGTTTTAAAAACAGGTACACACAAAGCCATGGGTCCACCATCTATTGGTACTGTCACCCTTATTCAGCCTCAGCACTAATGGAGATGGGAGATCTTAGGAAGACTTCTGATGGGGCTGGAGAGTTGCCTCAATGGTTAAGAGTACCTGTTGCTCTTCCAGAGGACACAGCTTGGTTCCTAGCACCAACATGGTAGTTCACCATAGTTCCAGGGGACCTGACACCCTCTTCTGCCTTCTGCCAGGTACCAGGCATACACGTGGTGCACATACATGCAGACATACACTCATATAAGAAAAGTAAAAAAGAATTTTGATCTCTGTTGTTTAATGAAGAGCAGCAGAAACTGATAGAAATTACTATTTTTCCGGTAACCACACAATGGCGGCAATGCCTACCCCCTGGTTCTACGTTAGCACCTTGGCCAGCCTCCTAGCATCACTCCATTATAGCAGGAGCTGGAGGAACCCTCCCACTGAGGACTTCTGGGTTCCTTCAGTGGTAACTCCTGTCCCTGCTCAAGTCCTCCACCTTTATCCTCAGCTGCCTTTTCCCTTCAAAGAGCAGGATGCTTGCAGCCATGGCGGAATTCAGGCTGTCCACTCCAGGTACCACGGGGATCAGCAGCCTCTTGCCACCAGTGCTCTCAGCCAATTGCAGGGATTCCAGGCTCACCCCATGCGTCTCCCCACCTATCACCACAGCTGCTGGTGCTTCTGTCCAGTCCAAATCGTAACTCTGGACCTCAAGTGTGGGAAGCCAGTCTTTGCTGGTTTCAGTGTCTGGGTCCTCTTCTTCATACTTGTGAAACTTCAGGAATCGTCGGTCACATGCCCATTCACGGTCACTAATTTTATTAGACAGCTGAACCTGAGCATAGAGACCACAGTTGTCTGCCACGTAGACTCGGGTGTCAGGGGGCAAGTGATTGGGCACTGTTTCCCATTCCAGATTGTTCACAATGGGCACCTGGAAATGTGCTCCCATGCCTGCCCGAAGCACTTTAGGCTCCCAGGCATCCACACAGCCTAGAAAACAAAAGATAAAATTGAGACTTTATCAGCCTTCCTAGACTACAAAGGGAACTCTGAAGTAAATCCCTTTAATTCTAACCAGGAGATAAACCAAGAGTTTTTCCATGAGAGCCTTCGCCATTGCTGGGACCAAGAGCCTCCTGCTCGATGACACTGACCAGCAAAGGGACTGGAAGACTGACTGCTGCTACTGCTGGAAACAGACTTTACTCATCTCATCCGTACACAGGGGCCAGGCATTGCAGGGATGCAATGGGGATTAGAATACCACCAAGGACCTCTGGGAACTCGAGATGTCAACTGGGTGATGGTACTGGAAAGACACTGAATAGGTGACTGCAGTATCAGTGCTAACTGGTGAGAAAGAAGCATGGATGGGGTAAAAGACAACCCTATACAAAGCTAGGTTTTCCAGAAAAAACACTAAACATCTAAGAGACACTGAGCTGGCTCCTTTGGGACAAGAGAATCTTGCTGGAGAGAGGTCCAGGCAGAGGACAAAGAGACAGGGAGTGTGAGCAAGCATGCCTGATAGGCAGGCAGGGTGAGGTGGAATAGGAGCGGGAGCCAGACCAGTGGCCAGAATAATGGAAACAGTGTACTAGACTGAAGATGGTAAAATTTTAGCAAGGATATGCTACCTAAGGATTTAAGCAAACCAGTGACAGAAGCTGACTGTTTTTTTTTAGAAATACCCATTTGACTTCAGTGTTCAATCTGGATGAGAGCAGCCTCCCTCTACTAACAATGGGGAAATCAGGGAGGAAGTTCATGCAGCAGTCCAGGAGGAAGCAGGAGCCCAAACTAGGTGGTAGCCCTGTCCCTGCCTCCGGCCCTCCCTCATATTGCAGTGAGAAGGCCAGAGGAGCCTATTCTGACACAGTAACATCCAGTAAGAGCTCCTCTGTGCTGGCTGCCCAGCAGATCATGACCTCTCTTTGTGCCTATTCTCACCACAGGCAAGCTGAAGGAGGGCATCTCACCTTGTCACAAGGTTTCCTTATTTTAAAAGTTAACTTGTCAGACTTAGGATAGTATCAGTCAGACCAACTCTGAGAGGAGGCTAAGACACACAGCATGTACTCATCCCTAGACATATCCCCACCTATGGGCTTTCCCATGCATTGCATGGAACCAGAGATGGGAGCTGGGCTATAGGCCAAGAGGAAGGAAGGGACTAGATGGGTCTAGATTTGTGAGAGCAGCTGTCTAGTTTCACTCCTTCATCCAGTAAGGAGGAAGGAAAAGATGAGAGTTCCCGTCTCCTCATATTCTTGACACTGGGCATCATACCAACTATGTCCTATTCTTCCCCTACCTCCTGACACCAGCCAATGCTAACAAGTGGAAACTATATAGGCTATATGAACACATTTCCAAAACCACACTGCTGTCAGAGCACTCAACAGTGGAGTGAGTGAGGTACTGAAAAACGGAACATCAACAACTGGGTCTCACGCTGCCAGAGAACTGTACTTGGACAGAGTGAGTCAGGGGAGAGTTGAAAGGAGCAATTTAGGCAAGTCTCAGCAATGGCCACACTATTAGTTTATATTTAATAGTAGCTTTGGTGTTTCTGATGAGTGATATGCTCCCTCCCCTCCACTCCCAGGGTTTAAGAGGTATTTTTGACATGTCTCAACTGCTAGTCAGGTATGTTTAGAACCAAGCCTATTAATCCCCTTCTGGTGAGAAAAGATACACATGTAATAAGGCTAATTTGTGAGTGGCTTGTGTAACTACATTTCCCCAAGGCTAAGAAAGATGTACCAGGACACATAATCACTCTGGTGACAACTTTCCTTCCACAGGATTCATAACTCAAGGGAAGTTAGGAAGGGTATTGTGGGATATTTGTACACTGTGAAGACTCTGAGAACTCAAGATAAACACAGGATCTGAAACCAAGTGTTAAATTTGGCATAAACAATTAATGTACATTCATAAAATTGGAATCTATTTCTTCCCCAAAATGACTTAAAATTCTGAAACAGCTCAGCAGGTCTCAAAATAATTTTAAAAGATGAGCAACATTTCCTGAATCCTTATTTGCATCATTTTAAGTAATCTTAAAAAATAAAAACCAACCATGAAGAAAAAAGATTCTTATTATTCCCACTTTACAGATGAGGGGATTGACATTTAGCATATTGTTTATGGGCATGTAGTTAGTTCAGGGCAGATCAAAGAACCAGAGCCATGAATGTCTGTCCTGAACCCCAACTCACTTAAAGGTGTCCAGCGAAACCACTGGGGAGAAGATGCTTTTACTAGGATGGAGAGAGAGAGATGGCCAGCACTTAAGAGTGTGTACTGCTCCTACAGAGAACCTTACAAACAAGGGTTTAACTCCCAGAACCCAAGCGGACAGCTCACAGCTGCCTGTAACTACAGCTCCAGGGGATCCTGCACCTCTGACCTCTGTAGGTACCTGCACATGCCCACACACAGACACACACATGTGCACATAATTAAAAATAAAATAAACCTAAAAAAAAAAAAGGTGTTCTTACCTTTGGTGAGTAAGACTTTACTGCAGCCTGCTCCAGCTGCAGATCTCAGAATTGTCCCCAGGTTCCCAGGGTCACGGAGATTGTCACAAATCAACACTAAGGGCAGTGAATGGTGAAGCTGAGTCTTTGGATATGTCATCTTAACAGGGTCAGGTTTGGCGAAAATCCCTGAGGAAACAACACAAGAGATTTGCTTGAGTGGACACGAGAATGGTTTGACTTTTTTGTTTATTTATCTTTCTTTATGTATTATTCACAATCACCCAGTGAAGACTGTGTAGTGGCATTTGCTCCACCCATGACCAAAGGCGGTGGTGCTTCCTGCTGTTGTTGGTGACCTCTTATTAGGAGTTGAGATGGGTCACATGCCCCTTCTCCCTGCTCCTACCTGTGAGGTAGATTCACTCCTGGTCAGATCAGAGGACAACTTCAGCTGTCTACTCTGTTCCGTATTCGTGAGTGTATTTTCTCAATTTATATCTTAATGAATCCTGTTACCCATTTAATAGACTCACGTGGATTGATTGGCATAAGACAGGAATACATTATGACCACAAAACTTCAAACAATAGAATTTCTACCAGTGCTCTGCCCATCCTACTTGATTTGCTTCTAAACTGTTTCCTTCCTGAACTCTACGCACACACCTGTTTCGGCACATTTCCCATGCTTTCTCAGCACTGACAAAAGCCACTGTGGGTGTGGTGGCAGATGGCTGGAAGCAAGAGGGCTGAGAGTTTAAGGTCATCATAATCTACAGAGTAACACTGCCACACACAGAAGAACAAGGGTTTGGGATGTCCTCAGTGGTACCGCACTTGCCTAGCATACTTACAGCTGATCTCTAGCACTTCTACAGGACCCAAAACCAAATGTTAAAGCTGACATACAGGGGTTGGAGAGTTGGCTCAGCAGTTAAGAATCCTTGCTGCTCTTGAGAACCTGGGTTCAATTCCCAGCACCTACACAGTGGCTCACAAGTCCAGTCTCAGGAGATCTGACACCCTCTTCTGACCTCAGTAGGCCCAGGCATACACATGGTGCACATACATACATGCAGGCAAAACACTCATACATATAACATTTCAAATTAAAAACTGGCATCTATATAACCTATATCTATAAGCAAATAAAAAAAAACTCCGTTTTGTAATCTGCTCATCTTACTCAATGTATCTTTAGAAAATTTACCATGTCAGTATATTTGCAGCTACTGTATATTTTCTACATAGTGTAATATTTTGTAATATGTGTCAAAGTTTAGCTCTTTCCATATTGATGTTAAAGATTTAAATTTTCCTCATTTCAAAAAAAGCACTACAGTGAGTAACCAGAGGCCTCTCTCTGTAGATAACTGAAAACTTCTCTGGGACAAACTCCTGTAAGTGAAATAAACATACAGTGTACGAATACTCTTAATGTTAACAGATGACATGGAACTGCCCTCCTCACAGGCTATGGTACTCTATCCATACCTAGAATGATAAATATATGCCTCCTCCCTTGAAGCCTGCTTAACGGAGCACATATTTACTTTTAACTTTTGCTACTTTGATAGAAAAAAAATAGCATTTCATTATTTTAATTTGCATTTTCCCTGATTACTAGGGAGGTGAACATCTTTTGCACTCACCTGGTTACTTGTGACCCCTTTACACTAGTATCTTTGTTTACGTTTTCTTTTTCTCTTTCTCCTTTTTCCCACTGGGGTTTTGTTTTAATTTGCAGGCTTAACCTAAATATTTAAACACTAGCCACACAGCTGTCCTTCACTGCGTTGTCTTAAAATTAAAAAAAAAAAAAAATTCCCAGGAAATAAATTCATTAAAGTAATGACTCTTCTTCCAAACAGCTCAGCCCAGAGAAGTACTGCCTTGGAGTCATGTGCAAGGACTGTGGGGGTGTGAGGAGCGAGCCATTTGTGAGGTCTCCTGCTGAGGGCAGAAGAATGCATGGCAAGTTTAGATGGGGCAGAATCACTTACCTAGTGACCCTTCTCTCCTCACAAATAGGCTGGGGTGTTAGAAAAATGAAAACCCTGAGTGGCTTCCTTGATGAAAAATGCTCTCATTTAATGATCTCTGCACTGTTTCTGAAAGCATATAGTTTTCAGGGCAGTATCTGGGGGAAAGAGAGGAACTGGGCAAGAAGCTGAAGATGAACCTGTAGTAATTCTCCGAGATGGCTCAGCAGGTAAAGGGACCTGCTGTCATGCCTGATGACCGGAGATGGATGTCCAGGACTCACAGAGTAGAGACAAAAAACGGATTCCCACAGATTGTCTTCTGACCCACGAATATATGCTCACAAAATAAGTAAAGTGGTTTTTTGAGATAGTGTTTCACTATGTAGCTCTAGCTATCCTGGAACTCACTCTGTAGACCAAGCTGGCCTCAAACTCATAGAGATCCGCCTGCCTCTGCCTCCCAAGTGCTGGGATTAAAGGTGTGCACCACCAAGGCCAGCCCGTAAAATGTATTAACAAACCATAAAACAAACAAACAAAAAACTGGGCATGGTGGTGGTACACATGACTGTAATCCCAACAGGAAGTATGTGGAAGCCGCAGCATCAGTGGTTCAAAGTTATCCTCAGCTACATACAGAGTTTTAAACCAGCCTGGATTACACAAGACTTTGTCAAAAGTAAACAAAAAGTATAATAAAAATCAGTGAGAAAGCCGGGTGGTGATGCATGCCTTTAATCCTAGCACTTGGGAGGCAGAGGCAGGCAGATCACTGAGTTCGAGGCCAGCCTGGTCTACAGATCGAGTTCCAGGGCAGCCAGGGCTACTCAGAGAAACCCTGTCTCGAAAAAACAAAAGCAAACACAAAACAAACCGGTGAGAAACTGGATCGGTTGTCAGTAAAAAATACAATTAAAACACAGGCCTGAGAACTATATTTTTTAGACATCTAAGATTAGCCAACAACATTTTAAACTTGATTTAAATAAAATTTGCTGCCTTAAGACAAGTATGAACAAGAAAGTCTAGGATAGTACACTTGTATGAAAAAGAAATTCACTGTAAGTCACTGACCCATTATTCCTTGGGGCGTTACTAGGTCGGACCAATCCTTGATATCTTCAAATTTCACCTTAATGAGGCTGACATCTTTCAGCTTATCCACCGGCAACTCCTTGACGTATTCCACACGGCTAAAAAAGAAGACTTTCGGCACAGCTCCAGCCTTGAGAGCATCTGCAATCAGCCTGCGACCTTCCAGTAGGATCTTCCCTTGCTTTTCCCGAAATGACCTGGACTTAACTATTGTCATGACATTGCTGTGGATGGATACAGAGAAGGGTGATTATTAACGTTGTCTTTGGGACACATGTAGTTCTAACAGACACGCAGTGCTTGGCGGAGGCACAAACCCCAAAGAAGGCACTTTTTTTTCCCTTTTTTCTTTTTTTCTTTTTTTTTTTTTTGCACAGTAGAAACAAGAGCCAGAGACTCCGCTGTGCGGCAGGGAAGAGAAGCGGGAATAGTCGACAAGCCTCAAGCACACATCACCTTAGCCTCCTGTCCCCGGGAAAGGCCTTATCATAGCGAAGCCCTGCTTCTTCCCAGGTGTGAGGTGTCGATGGGGATGGGGAGGTCTCCAGAGGGTGTTTATGTCGCTGCTCCTGAGCACTGGCCTCGGGGGCCGCCTTGCGAGGCTGCTTGTCAGGAGCGCGCTTCCGTTCCTCCACCTGTCCGGAGGGAAACAGCACTCTCACCGGGCTGCGCCGCAGCGCCCGGACCCAGCGCCGCGCCTCGAGGTCCCGAGTCTGGACCACCCGCAGCAGCGGTCTCAGGGAGCACCACATGCCCCTCACTGGAGCGGCCATCTTGGCTCATCCACGCCAGCGCGCTGGCGCGTACTAGTGACGTCACGCGACGGTCTTCCTGGGTCCGTGGAGGGCGTGGCGCTCTGCCCGTGACTCGGTCTCGGCGGTGGGAGTCATGGCCACTCGTCGAGCTCTGCACTTCGTATTCAAAGTGGGGAACCGCTTCCAGACGGTGCATTTCTTTCGAGATGTCCTGGGGATGCAGGTGCAGACCGGGGCCGAGCGGGGCCGGCGCGAGCCGCTCCTGGGAGGGAGGACGCCATGCGCATGCGACCCCTTCAGCCGCCAGGCCCGCGACTCCGGGTTGACACGGTGGCTTTTTCAACTTGGGCGAGCCCCCGTTTTCGGGTTGGGAAGCCTTTGAAAGGGCACTGACCTACCTACCAGCTGTGTTGTCTACGCGCACGTTCCATCGCCTACAGACCTTGACAAATGTGTGTTACACTCCTGGCTTGGAGAGCTTGTAGTCCATCGTGAAGGAGCATTGGCAGGCAAAACGTTATGAAATAGTCCCTTCCAGTTCACGGCAGAGCGGTCTCTTCTGGTTTGAAACGTTTGGGTGTGATCAGCAAATTCAAAGTTCGGCTTCCGTCAGGGCTGGGGATTTAAAGTTTAAGTTCTGGGAATGGAATCCGTGGTCTTGCTTGCATGCTAAGCAAGCACTCCGCTATCGCACTACGTGAACATCCCCTGTCAGGGCAGGACCGAATGGTGTCTTTTGTAGTTACTCTTGGCTCTCCTCTGGACAGCCAAGATTTAAGTATGAGGTCAGAATCTAGTCTCCTTTCATATGCCCCGAAAGAGTCCGAGACGCTGCGATTCTAAAGGGGTCACTTAGCTGAAAATATGGAGGTTTATTGCGGAGCTTTTGTTAAGTCGGGGAAGTAGGGAACACACCAGTGCAGACTAGTTTGTAGCGACAAGAATCCAGCTTAGTGTGGAGATGGTACAGAAGGAGTGCAAAGGGAGTTACACGAATTAATCAGTCAACACGAATTGATCATAGAAATAGCTGCTGTGTAAGGGTTGGAGAGGGCTCAGCCTTTGTGAGTGATTACTGCTCTTCCAGAGGATCTGAAGTGGGTTCCCAACACCAGTGTTGGGTGGCTCACAGTCGTCTGTAAATCCAGCTGCAGGGGATCTGATATGTGGCAGACAGACAGACAAACAGACACACTCACACACCTACCTACCTACCTGCTGTTTCAGGGTACCGTGTTAAGGTTTGGCAACAAAGGTTCAAGTGACTTTGGTGTTTGTTTCCATTTAGAGCACATGATGTGGGAAATTAGATTTGTAACCAGCAGTCATGGAAGTCAGAGTTTAGTGGTACTAGATGTCATTATTCTGTTTCTTCGTTGATTAAAAGGTTGTTGTGAGGGTTAAACGTGTTATTGTGTAGATAGTACTTGACTCATAGATAGTTGTGTTCTGTAAAGTATTAGCTACTTTTATGCTATAAATACAAGAGGAGAGATTTGCCAGCCTGGGTTATCAGGAAGTAATTAATGGGGGCCTTGCATTCAAGCTGACCTTGGAAAGTAGGGTTTCCACATACCAAGAAGACCTGAAAAGGTGATGTGGAGATATTTGGGAAATGACACTAATTTTATGTGCAGTTAGCTAGACGAAGAGACGGGATGTGAGAACATACAGGTTGGGACTGTTTCCGGTATTGTCTGGAATGCTATGTTTGCAAAGCACTTTTGAGTTTATGCTGAAGTAAGCGGGGGCTTGTGCTGCCATCAGAGCAATGCTTTAGGGGTCTATTTTTTATGGTAGTATTAAGGAAAGAAATCAATAAGTTTTGTGGGTTGGAGGGGGCAGTAAGTAGCTCAGGTTGCCCTTGAATTATGCTTCTGCCTAATGCCTCCAGAGTGCTGGGGTTACAGGTGTACCACCATACCCAGCTAATGAAGTTGATTTTTGTAATCTTTGAGGGAAGTAATGGAACTTGAACAGGAGCAGTAGGAATCAAAAATGAAAAGCAGCTAATGTGCTGGCCCGTTCCTGCAATCCCAGCAGTTGGGAGGCTCAAGGTCAGCCTATACTACACAGTAAGTCTAAAGCCAAATTGTGCTGCTTACTGAGACAATGTCTTAGGGGGGAAAGAAACGAAGCAGAGAGCAGAAACTAAGAGACTGAGAGCCTTCTCTATTCTAGCTTCTGTCTTAGGTGCTTAAACAGGCTATCCATTTTCACCAACATAGTTGTTCTCACACTCAGTCTGAGACTGAGAGCCTAAAACAGCTTGCTCAGCATTACACGCTGCAGCCAGACTTCTCTACTGCTGAACACACTTTTCTACCACAGGTGGCTTCCTACTCCAAAGAGATTTCATGCCTATTTGAGAATACAACTCACTGTGTATCCTTGGCTGTCTTGGAATTCACCCCATAGACCAGGCTAGCCTTGAACTCACAGAGATCCATCTGCTTGTGCCTCCTGAGTGCTGGGATTAAAGTCGAGTGCCACCATGCCCTTCTTAAGATGTTGTTCTTACCTCTGCTGCATCTGGAAGTTCTGTTTGTTTCTCTTAGTAAAACTGGCAATGTTTATGTTCTGCCCTTTTAGTTTGTATAAATGTGCCATGTACAATACTAGTCCACCGGCAATCCCAGCATGTGGAGAGCTGAGGCCTGCTGAGGCTTATAGTTTGAGATCAACTGGACTACACAGTGAGATTCAGTCTTTTAAAATCAAGGACTAGGAGTGTCACTCAGCAGCAGAGCACTTGTCTAACACAAGTCCTTGGATTCCCCAGCACTCAAAAAAAAGTCAAACTTTACAATTTAGTCTATTTTCTTTACAGGTTCTACGCCATGAGGAATTTGAAGAAGGCTGCAAAGCTGCATGTAATGGGTATGGCACCTCGTGTCTTAAAATCTTAGGTTCGGAATAGCTCCCAAGCAGAACACACTTTCTCAAAGTTGAGTATGATACAGTGGGATAAATCAGGAAATAAATAAATAAATAATTTTTAAAAGGAGGCAAAAAAGAAGGGAAGCTACCTAAACAGCAATGGGGACTCATGCTTTGTTTCTTGGCATTTCACACAACACTTCAGCTACAGCAAGCAGTTCTCCAGTACTCCAAATTCCAGCCAGTTCTCTGACTGTTTAACAATTCCTTATTTATCTGGAAGTCTATGAGACCAGCTACAAATCATAGTAGCCCCTCCTCCTGACCTCAGGGAAACACTGTTTACATTTCCTGGCTTATTATAAAGGATACAAATCAGGAAGAGCCAAGCAGAAGAGCTGTGTGCAGAAAGGTATGGAGAGAAGAGGGATGGTACTTCCAGTTGCTTCCATGATCCCAGCACCTCTATGGCTTCAGCAACCCACAAACTTGTCAAATCTCGTTGAATAGTTTTTACACAGATTTATAGTGTCTCCTCTCCACCCCTCCCCTTCTCAAAGGTGCATGTGGCTGAGCATTCTAATCTTTTGGTCCTTTTGACAACCAGGCAAATCCTCAGGCTATCCAACCTCACCTTCAGTCAGTTCATTATGGTAAACCCAGGCATTCCAGAAGGAGTTCATGAATACAAGGAGTTCATGAATTCACTTAACAGGGAATCCTAAGGTTTAAGGAGCTCTATGCCAGGAATCTTGACAAAGACAGATATTTTTTTCATATTTTACTATAGGCACAAATAAGTATGTGCAGTGGGTAGTGGGATGGCTGAGTGTCTCCTGAGCTTAGTATCCACGGCAAGTTGAAAGCTTCCAAGGTCCATTAGGATTTGCATGCTTACTGATATGCAAAGACATTGTCTGAGGTTAGACTAGAGACCTGCCTTTAGGACTCACTTTCCCTACATTTTTTAAAGGTAACTAGATCTTTCCCTTAAGTCAGTGCCAAATGGACGGTGTGTGGAGTGCGTGGTTGTGGAGTGTGTGGTTGTGGCGTGGTTGTGATGCTCGAGTGCTGTCCACAACTGCTGTCAGCACCTTCAGAGGTCATCTCATCCGTATTTAGAAATTACGGGACCCAAAGGGACTGGCCACCTCACTGTGTCCCAAAGTAGGAAGCAGATTTTTCCTGTGGCCACTGAGCATTACCGTTTTTTTCTTTTTAGGCCTTATGATGGGAAATGGAGTAAAACAATGGTGGGATTCGGGCCTGAGGATGATCATTTTGTTGCAGAACTGACATACAATTATGGCATTGGAGACTACAAGCTTGGCAACGACTTCATGGTAAATATCACTCTGTCCCAGTGCATATCTGCATGAGGCAGAGACGGTTATAATAGTCCAGGTTAGAAACAAAGTTGGCTTAAAAAAAAAAAAAAGAACATCCAGCCTCCACTAGTACCTATATTTACATGCACACATATACACACAGACATACACATCTATACATAATTAAAACTAATAAAAATAAATTTAAAAAATAGGAGTGTTTTGCTTGTATGTATGTGCCACGTGCATGCAGTATCTGAAGAGGTCAGAAGAGGGTGTTGGATCCATTAGGACTGGAGTTAGGGACGGTTGTGAGCTGCCAACCGGGTGCTGGGAACTGAACCCAGGTCCTCTGCAAGAGCAGCCAGTGCTCAACTGCTGAGCATCTCTCCAGCTCTGGATGGCTCTTTAAATTTGAAGTTGAGGAGGTTGTTAGGAGATGGCAGTGGAGCGAGTTGAGAGGAGGGAAGGCAGGCAGGCCTGTGGACAGAGGAGGAGTCTCGGTGGAGGGAACGACCAGCATCTGTTTGACAAGATGCAAGAAGTAGCTGGAGTGGAGAGGGTGGGGGAAGGTGGTAGGAGTTGGGGAAGAAGTGATGTGACAGCTGAATATGGTGGCTCTTGACTGTCATCCCAGTTTAGAAGACTGAGACAGGAGGATTCAGTGTTCTTGAGGCCAGCCAGGGCTGCCTCAAAGGGGAAAAAAGTGCACAATGCTGGGTCTTTTAAGAGCCATCCAGGGAAAACAGAGCCGGTGGGCTGCTTGAGAGTAAGTTGTAGGACGCCTTTTGATCTGCTGCCTGTGGCTACAGAGTAGACAAGACAGACAGAACAGAGGCAGCTGCAGTGGTCCAGAGTGAGCAAGGATGGCTTTCCCAGGAGGCAGGATTATATGCTGTTGGGAACTATGCTTAAAGAATGTCTTCATAGTTAAAATCCAAAATTGGGCTGTTGATACAGCTCAGTGGTAGAGCAATTACCTAGAATAAACAAAGCTTCAGGTTCAAGGTCAGCCTCATAAGTGAATAACTAAATCCAAGTTGTCTCAAATGGTTAGCTGGCCAGTCCAAGAAAGAGCAAGATTTTTCTGCTTGAAAACTGAAGAGATTGTCTTTGGTATAAATGGGTCATATAACACTGACATTTGAATTTCTTTGCTATGATTTATAAATGTCCAAATCTGAAGAATTTGGAGAAAACATCTAAAACCCTCCTTAAAATCCCTGTAAGAAAATGCCAATTAAATCTTAGGTGTTTTTGATTCCTCATCTCATCCTGGAAGAGCTCTGTTGTAATGCTGTCTGCGGATGTTATTTGTCACAGGGAATCACACTTGCTTCCAGCCAGGCTATCAGCAATGCCAGGAAGCTGGAGTGGCCACTCAGTAAAGTTGCAGAAGGAGTTTTTGAAACTGAGGCCCCAGGAGGATATAAGTTCTATTTACAGGATCGAAGTCTACCCCAGTCAGGTAATTACACCAGGCCAGGCAAAAGCCTGGCTCAGGGTGCATTTGATGAGGATGGGAGGGCGCTGGGGCCCAGTTCTTTCTCTACTGTAGTTTTTCTGTATTGATAGCATGTGTCTCCCAAGCCAGTGTTCTCACCTGTATTCTGGAAAGTTAAACCCTTATATATACATTAGTACAGAGCTACAGAGAATCTAGACTGGTTCTGTTTTACAGATAATGTATCTTTTTAGGATTTTTTTTCCAGCAGCAAATAAACAGCAAACCCAACTCAAACTAGTTTGAACAATAAGAAGGTGTTTCAAGTTCACAGAGGAGCAGGAAGACTGAGGGTTAGTTGGTTACGCAGACCAGCCATCTTGAGACCCCAGATTTTCTCTCTTTGTTGTCCTCTCATGCTGTTAGAGCTAGTCCCCGAACTAGTAGGAGATGCTGGAAGCAGGTGAGACTCCATGTTTCCATATTCACTTTGGGAAGGAGCCTTCTAGCAAACCTTGTCTGGAATCTACCAGAGCACTCTCTGGTCAGATTTAATATACTCTGTCTGCTTAATACAGGTTGAATATCCCTATTCCAAAATAGCAGATTTAAATTTTTGTTTGTTTGTTTAAGACTGTGTCTTAGGACTAGGAGGCAGAGGAAGGCTACACAGAGAACCCTGTATCAAAAACAATAACAAAAATTGTGTCTTAACACATAGTTCAGGCTAACCTAGAACTCAGAGATCCTACTGCCTCAACCTCCCAAGTGCTGGAGTCTCAGGCTTGTGCCCCTGTGTTCTGTAAGCTTGAGATTCTGGTGTTTGGATTTTCAGATTAGGAATGCTCAACCAATAAAGCCCATGCAAGTTTCCCAAATTCTGAAATACTTCAGAAAAGTATTTGAAAAGCCTGGTCCCAGGCTTTTCAAATAAGAGATACTCAGCCTGGACTTAAGTAATGGCGAGTTCCACATTCCAAAGATGCTTTTGTCCTTTACCTCGCTAAGACATCTGAGGCTTTAATTTCCTGCTGGTCCATTTGGACTGCACCTGTGCCTGTCCTGCAGCCCTTCTGGCTCTGGGGAGAGTTTTTGCTATTTGCTCAGTTATAGGGAGTAAATCTAAGGTCTCAGGCGTGCTAGGCAAGCATTCTATCACTGAGCTCAGGTTCTCGATGAACTTGGATTTGATGGTTTTACAATCAGTGGAGAAAAATAAACTTGACTCTTCCAGGAGGAGGCCCTGTGAGAAGCACCATGGTTAGTAGTCTTGGCATTGCGAGTCTACAGACGGGGTGGAGGTGATGAAAACCATGGGAAAATACACTGAATTTGTCACAGTCAGATGAGTCAGGTGTAGTTGTAAACAGCTCTTTAGAAGTTCCCTTGGCCACACCCGGTGGCACAGACCTATAATCACAGCTAGTAAGAGGGCTATAGGCTGAGGTATGGCCTTAAGGCCTACTTGGGCTATAGAGAAAGGCCAGTCTCCAAATAAAATGTGGACAAAAGAGGTTCAGTGATAGAGTGCTTGCCTAGCATGTGTGAAGTCCTAGGTAAGGTTCCTATATTGCAATAAAAAAAAAAAGGAAGGGAAAGGAAGAAGAAAGAAAGAAAAGGAAAACTACTTCACAGGGTTGGAGCTGCCGCTGAATGATAGAGTACTTGTCTAATGTGCAAGGGTCTGGGTTCAGCCTCTGGCACCGGCGGCGGTGGTGGGTTTGGGGATTAGAAAATCAACTTACAATATGACATGTTTCCATTATGTGTTAGCTGCTTGGGGGGCGGGGTGGTGGTGGTTGTTTTTTAAATTGTGTGTGTGTGTGTGTGAATGTACACTTGCAGGTTTTTTTTTACTCTAGAATAGAAGGTAAGTATACATGTTATATATACAAAAGCAGGAGGAAGCAGGGAGGAGGACGATAAGGAGGAAGGGAGGAAAAAGTATAACCCATATGTGCAAAGGTAACTACTGTGGACATTCTAGAGTCTGTCTTCCAGATCTTTTATCCAAAACAATACATACACACATATAAATGTACCCTGCTAAGCCATTGCAGGAATTCCACGGCAGCGTTGCGTTACAGAAACTGAGCAGCCTCTGTTGTTGGGTGTTTTGTTTTTCCTAGTGTTTCATTGTTCTGGACAACACTGTTGAATGCCTTTGTGATGAAAGCCCTTCACACAACCACAGCTGCTTTCTGAGTTGCTGAGAACGGACTTGCTTTTTCAGTACATTTTTAAAACTTTTGGTACATTCTGTCAAATCCTTTCCCACAAATTTTCTAGTTTACACTCTTGTCAGTATTTTTCATTTTAGTGCCCTTCTCTGCAGTAAAATAGTTAACATTGCTAAGTTGTCAAGACAACAAAATTAAATGATGAAAAACCAATTATTTGTATTTCCTTAGTTTATTCTTTAAATTTAATCCTTTAGCCATCAGAAATACATTTTGCTGTTTAATTCAAACATGTAGCTTTCCCCCACCAAATGATTATTGTACTGTCATTTATTTGGATCATGTTTCTTTTCATATTGATTTAAAATTCTTTCCTTATAAACTGAATTCTTTAGCTAGGAAGAGAGTTGCTGGAAATGAAATGGAAAGCCTTGTATGCTGGGCACACATTCCCCCTCCAGCCTCCTAAGCTCAGTTCTTACACTTTAGCCCATTCCACTGAAGTGACCTCATTCATCTGTTTTCTTACCTTACAGATCCTGTATTAAAAGTAACTCTAGCAGTGACTGATTTCCAGAAGTCCTTGAACTACTGGTCTAATCTCCTGGGGATGAAAATTTATGAGCATGACGAGGAGAAGCAGAGGGCTTTGCTGGGCTATGCTGATAACCAGGTGAGTGACCTTGCTGAGGAACGGCTTGTCTGCTCCTTTGAGTTTGGTTCATAAATCAGGTTACCATGAAAGCGGGCCTGTGGTTTCTTAACAGTGAGTCAGTGTTTATCCAGATGAGCAGACGAAAACAAAACCCACTAATAACTACCACTCAGATACTGCCTCAGTTTTCGGTCGTGGTAGCTGACCTGTAAGCTTTGGAGTTTTTCCTGTCGCCGCTGCCTCCTGTCACACTACAGGAATGGTAGGGTCACATACCAGTGCTACCGCATCCCGCTGTGTGGCTGCTGGGGTCTGCACTGGGCTCCTCACACTTGCATGGCAAGCGTCTTAGCAAGCATGATAGAGCTTTTGTACTGCACACTTGTGTGACTCGTCAGAAAACGTCAGCCCACTTTCTTATTTCTCTTCAGTGTAAGCTGGAGCTACAGGGCATCAAGGGTGCAGTTGATCATGCAGCAGCCTTTGGAAGAATTGCCTTTTCTTGTCCTCAGAAAGAGGTACTATTTGATAACCTAATTATTTGTTTTCAAGAATTCATTCTTTTTAATTGTGTGTGTGTGTGTGTGTGTGTGTGTGTGTGTGTGTATGTGCATGTGAGTGCAGGTGTCTGTGGCAGCTGTCACATCCCCGGACTTGGACTTACAGGGGGTTGTGAGCTCTTGAAGTGGGTGTGAGGAACCAAACTCCATAGAGCCGTCTCTCTGGCTCCTTATTTTTCCTTTTGCAATTTGTTTGTGTGTGTGTGTGTGTGTGTGTGTGTGTGTGTGTGTGTGTGTGTGTGTGTGTGACCAGCGTTTATGAACCCCCAGACATGGTTGCTGGAAACTGAACTTGGGTCCCCTACAAGAGTAGTACTTGCTCTTAGTTGTTGAGCCCTCTCTCCAGCCCCCAGCCTGATTGTTTAAGCTCTGTCACGATCTGGTTTCAACCTAGCTAAGAACCTTGGACTTCCTTTCCATGAGTTCATTCTGATTGTGGCTTTACTATCATGCTTAACCATTCTTTTAAGAACCACTGAGATCATAAAATCCATCTATAGAAGTGATATGTCACCCTTGCTCACTGCCTTTCTGTGTGTTTCAAGTTGCCAGACTTAGAAGAGTTGATGAAAAGGGAGAAGCAATCGATCCTGACTCCACTGGTGAGTCTGGATACTCCAGGGAAGGCAACAGTGCAAGTAGTCATCCTGGCCGACCCTGTAAGTATCGCTTAGCAAGGGGACAGGCTGCCCCGGGCATTTCTGCAAAGACTGTTTTTTTCACATTGCTTTTCTCTTTTTTGGTATAGGATGGACATGAAATTTGCTTTGTTGGGGATGAAGCTTTTCGAGAACTTTCTAAGAGGGATCCAAAAGGAAGCAAGTTATTGGATGACGTGAGTCTTATTTCTACATTGGTGTCACTATAGGCCAAAGCAGGATGGTATAAAGGATGTACAGGGGCCAGGTGCTTCAAGAGTGTCCTTTCCCTGTTGTGATGACTTTTAATCAGAGACCAGTGTCTTCCATGTCACCCATATCACCCCTTACAGGACTTAGCATTTCCATCTTCCTACTGCCCCAGGCTGACGGGAAGGCATCTGCTACTGCTGTGAGCACTGGTATTCAGCTCCGAGGTGGAAGTTCCTGGCTTCCGTCCCCTTTGGTGTCTTTGGCTGTTTGGTTATCTGAGTTCCATTTGACATCATTCTCTTTCTTCTCCCTTCCTACTTGTTCTCATTATCACACCAAGAAATCCAGTAGCTCTCATCTTTTAAAAACTTTTTTTTAAAAACCGGGCGGTGGTGGCGCACACCTTTAATCCCAGCACTCTGGAAGCAGAGGTAGGCAGAACTCTATGAGTTCAAGGCCAGCCTGGTTTACAAAGCTAGTGCCAGGAGAGTCAGGGCTCCACAAAGAAACTCTATCTCAAAAAACAAACAAACAAAACAAAACAAAACAAAAATTTAGGAGGCAGAGGAAGGGGATCTCTGTGAATTCAAGGCCAGCTGGTCTATATAGCAAGTCCAAGCCAACCAGCGCTACGTAGTGAGACCTTGTCTCATAAAGACAAGGAACAGTGGCTGGAGACATGGGTTCATGGCTAAGAGAGCTTACTGCTCTTACAGGGGACACAGGTTCAGTTCCCAATACCCACATGGTGGTTCACAACTGTTTATAACTCCAGTTCCAAGGGATCTGACACACTCTCTGACCTCCAACTGCTCCTGCATGCACATGATGAACATACATACACCCAGGCACACAAATACACACTAAAATAAACAAAAAACAACACCAAAACAAAACCCTTTCGACTCCAGATGTTTGTTTGTTTTTCTGTTTTTGAGATATGAGTCTTTGTCCTAAACTGACTGCAAACTAGTGATCTTCCTGCCTCAGCTTCCTAAGTTTTAGGACTGTATAACCAGGTTTGTTTAATTAGATTTCTGTTTCAAAGATTTGTCTACACATAGTTTCTATTTCTTGTCTGAAATGCATACTTCAACTGTTCTGTGCTGGCAACAAATAGTGTTCTTGTTGACATTGTTGCTGATCTCATCTCCCCGAATGTAGCAGCTTCTGTTCCCATCAAACCTGGTTTTGCTAATCAGGAAAACAGTAGCCCATTGTTGTACTCTGACTTCTATAGACCTTCTGTGAAGCAGACATTCGCTGAATACTTCGGACTTTTTTTTTTTGTTCCTCTGTGTAGTTTTGGAGCCTGTCCTTGAACTCGCTCTGTAGACCAGGCTGGCCCAGAACTCACAGAGATACTTTGGACTTTTGAGACAAGGACTCTGTTGTCCCGGATAGCCTCCAGTTCCTGGGCTCAAGGGACCTTCCTGCTTCAGCCTTCCATGTAGATAGTACTGTAGGCCTGACCACTGGGCATCACTCATTTCTGAATACCTAACTGAGTGATTAAAGGAATCGATCTATTCCAGTTCTATCATTTTTAATCTCTATAACTAGCCTTCAAACAGTTTATTAAAATTCTTTGGATTTCTTAAAGTTCCTTTAGAAATTTATCTAAAAATGGTGAGATAAAATAAAAATACTCATTTCTTGGGACTGTGGTGTGCTTTATGGAAGATAATTAACCGTAGACATAACACCAGTCATTGTGAATTAAAATGGAAAATATGTAGAAGAAGATAGCTTTTGGAGCTCTATCATGCAGGAAAATGGAATGCTGAGCAAGCTTGAGGCTGGCAGATCTGCTTCTTTTCCCTCCTTTGCTCCTCCACGCACTGGCAGCTGCCCACTCCTCTGGCTGTCCTGTGGAATTGAGACCCTGCCTCCTTCACATCTCCCTGACGCTTCTCCCAGAGGCAGCTGCCATTCTGATTTCCGGCATAGTAGATCAGTTTCATTTATTCTTGGACTACAAACAAATGAATCCATTCAGTAGGTATTTCCCTATGCTTGGTTTCTTTCTCTCAAGATAACGTTTTTTGAGATTCCACCATGTAATTGCTTGTATCATCCTTTGTATTGCTTTTATTAGATAACAACTTGTTTATCCTTTCCCATGGTAGGGAACATTTAGGTTGGTTCTAGATTTTTATCTACTTAAGGAAGAGTGCTGTGAGCATTTTTGTTTTAATCTTCTTGCAGCTCCATGTTTCATGTCTCTAAGGTCAGTACCTAGGGGAATTGCTTTTACTGTACTGGAAAGTGCCGGACAGCTGACAAGAATATTTATACTGAAGTGAATCTCTCTTAGCCAGTTTCTCTTTTCATAGTTTGTTATGTGCAGTCAACCATGTCTGAAAGTATTAAATGCAAACTTCAGAAATGAGTAACTCACGAATTTTAGATTGTACCCTGCTTTGAGTGGCATGATGAAATCTCTTGTTCACTTGCTCTGTCCACTTGGAACAGGAGTAATCACTTTGGGCAGTGTATCCACACTGTGTACACAGAGGAATGCCTTAGTTACCTAGTAGGTAACTGTTACTAGATTAACTCTCAGTATCTCATTGCTCAGTTTCAAAACCTTTATTTACTTAGTAATGGCTCCAAATGACAAAAATAGCAAATTGTCCTCTAGTCTTCCCTCACTCTGTGGTCCTGTGTGTCCCCACACATACATACACTCAATGAGTAAATACATGTAATGAAGAAAGGGAGCCGCAGAAGGACATCTTTTAGGTGAAAAGGTGAAAGTTCTTGGCTTAATGAACCATAGAAACTGGTTAAGGGGGCTAGAGTATAGTCATATTACTCTAGACAGCTTTTCTTTCTCTCTTTTTTTCTTTTTCTCTCTTTTTCTTTCTTTCTTCCATCCATCTGTCCGTCTTCCTTCCTCCCTTCCTTCCTTCCTTCCTTTTTTTCTTTTTTCTTTCTGTTTTTTGAAACAGGGTAGTCCTGGTCATTCTGGAACTTGCTCTGTAGACCAACCTGGCCTCGAGCTCACAGAGATTTACCTGCCTCTGCTTCCTGAGTGCTGGGATTAAAGGCATACACTACCTCCTGGCTAGCTATTTCTATTTTTATGTAAAGTAAATGCTAGGTTGCTAAGATCAAACATAAGAACAAATCTAAGATATTGTAAAGAAGGAAAATTGTTATTATAGGGTTATTGTTGCACTTCAGGTGAGTCTTTAGTTAGGATGAGCAGCAGGACCAGGTGTGGTGGCGTACAACTTTAATCCCAGATCTTGGGAGGCAGAGGCAGGAGGATCTCTGAGTTTGAGGCCAGCCTGTTCTACAGAGTAAGTTCCAGGACAGGCAAGGCAGTGAAACACTGTCTCGAAAAAACGAAAACCAAAACAAAGAAAAAAGGTGAGCAGCATCGGGGAGGCTCAGTGGATAAGCATTTGCCTAGCAGGCATACAGCCCAGTTCAGTCCTGGATCCCTAAATAAAGTTTGGAAAGCGTTCATTACAGGACTGGTCCTGTTCAGGCCTCTCTGCGGAGGAACATGGGGAGTTGCTGGATCTGTGCACGGGGTACGTGTTTGCATTCTCCCTGGCATTTTTTGTTACTGCTTCTTTGATTCTGGTAGCTGTTCTAAGAAATGGGGAATGTGGGCTGGAGAGATGGCTTAGAGGATAAGAGCGGTGACTGATGGCTGCTAGGTCCTGAGTTCAATTCCCAACAACCACATGGTGGTTCACAGCCATCTGTAATGAGATCTGGGGCCCTCTTCTGGCCTGTAGGCATACATGCAGACAGAACACTGTATACATAATAAATAAATAAATCTTTAAAAAAAAAAAGAAATGGGGAATAGTTTCTTGTTTTGGTTTTAATTTGTATTTCCCTAATGGTGAATAGCACCTTTGTATAAGTTTCTTAGCAATTTGCTTTTTATAAATATTTTATAAATATTTATAAAAATATTTGAGTCTTGTCCATTTTTTGCATAATAGTTTTGATTTTTTGATAAGTCATGAATAGAAATTTCAAATACACCCCAAACAAGTATAGCTGTGCCTCCCAGTGCCTCCCAGTGCCTCCCAGTGCCTCCGTGCCATACACTGTCAGCATTCCTTCCCATCACTCTAACTCTTACTTCCTTTTCTTCTTTTTTCTTGGGGATTATCACAAAAATCTCAGGCATCATAGCATTTACCCTAAAATACTCCAGTGTGTTTTATATTTAAGGCAATTTAAAGGAAGTGGGAATTAAGCAATTTACTTATGTACCATGTACTTTAAGAAAAACAAGACTGTATATACATATATGTATAATTTTATCTTTGTGTGCATATGTCTGGGGTGTGTGTGTGTGTGTGTGTGTGTGTGTGTGTGTGTGTGTACCTGTGTGAGTGTGAGTATGGGCTGCACATGCCACAGTGCGTATAGGCAGGTCAGAGGACAACATCCACACCTTCTGCCTTGGAGATAGGGTCTTCTCGAAGCTTCAGATCCCAAGGGCAGCAGTTGGCTTTGAGCTTCCAGAGATTCTCCCTTTCTGCCTCCATCTTGCCATAACTGGGGTTACAGATTCCTGCTGTTGCGTCAGCTTTTCCTGGGTCCTGAGGATTTGAACTCTTGTCCCTCAAGCTTACATAGAGAGTGCACTTTAACCACTGAGCCATCTCCCTGCACCCCACCTTTTAAATTTTTTGTTTGTTTTGCTGTGGATTGTTTTTTGAAGCAGCAAATCTCTATGCGGCTCTGGCTGGCCTGGAACTCTATGTCTTCAAGGCTGGCCTTGAACTTGATATGTAGCTGAGGATGATGTTGAATTCCTGATTCTGATGCCCCTGCTGAATTTATAGGCATAAGTCACCATGCCTAGCTAAAGACACTTTCTCTCCCCTGCCTCCCTCCCTTCCTCCCTCCCTCCTTCCCTCCCTCCCTCCTCCCCCCCCCCCCTCTCTCTCTCTCTCTCTCTCTCTCCCTCTCTCATTTTGCTTGTGTGCATGTGAGAAGCCAAAGCAGGATGTGAGTGTCTTCCTCTATCATGCTCCAGCATATTTCCTTGAGACAGGTTCTCTCACTGAACTAGAAGTTTGTAATTTCTGATAGCTAGCTGCCTAGCCTCCCAGCCAGCAAGTTCTCATGCTCCTCCTATCTGTCTCTGTTTCTCAGTGCTATGGGAACAGCAAAGTGCAGCCGTGATTTTCACGGGGGAATTTGAATTCAGGTCCTCATGTTTGCAGAGCAAGTGCTCTTATCCCTTGAGTTATCTCCCTATCCCTGTCAGCTTGTTTCTATAGACAGGGCCTTACTTTGTAGCCCAGGCTGGCTTAGAACTCACTGTGGTTTCTTGGTTGTTCTCAAACTGTAAGCATTCACCATGCCTTAACTTCCCAAGTAGTGAGATTGCAGGTATGAGCTACTATACCTAGCTTTGACACGTTCTTTTATTTTTTGGTTTTGGTCTTTTCAAGACAGGGTCTCACTATGTAGCTCTGGCTGTCCTAGAACTCACTATTTTGTGGGGTATTCACCAGAGAAGACTGCTCGGACATGGGTTTAAACCAACAGAAAGTCTTTATTAACTGGCCGGCAAGTACACTGAGGATTTGGGATCCCAGTGTAGCCCTGAGCCTTTCTCAGGGTGAGCTTTTAAGCACAAAAATGCATGTCTTGGGTTGACATACTTCAGTTCACAAGAACAGTTAGCCAGAAGCAGAACTACAGAAGCCAAAAAACAAGGATAGTACATTTAGAGACTTTTCTAGAGCTATGGATTTTGATGGATTATGCCTTTGTTTTAGTGTTTAACAGGCAGTGCTGTCTACATACTGAGTTTTTTCTTTATAATTTATTTATTTTTATTTTATGTACATTGGTGTTTTGCCTTCATGTATGTCTGTGTGAGGGTGTCAGGTCCCCTAGAACTGGAGTTAGGGACAGATGTGAGCTGCCATGTGGGTGCTGGGAGTTGAACCCAGGTCCTCTGGAAGAGCAGACAATACTCTTAACCACTGAGCCATCTCTCCCGCCCTACATGCTGAGTTCTACAGCCTGAATGATACTTCCACCATGGAGTCCGTTGTGCTAAGGTCTCGGGCCCTGTTACACTATGTAGATCAGGCTGGCCTGGAACTTAAGAGTTCCTGCCTCTGCAGTGCTGGGACTAAACTTGTGCACCACCACCCCTGGTGTGCTTTGACGTGTTCTTACGTACTGGGTGTATATTCTAGATTCTCCTAAGTCCAATCTGTAAGGAAAATAAGGCTTAGAAAAATGATCACTCATGGGTATCAGGTATTTAGTAAATGGGAGACAGGGACTTAGACGGAGGTCTTCCAGGACTTTATAATCAGTTCTTTCCTTTCTCTGTACCCTGGTCCTTCCTGGGGGCAAAAGATGTCTTGCTGGGTGTAATCCCAGCACTTGGGAGGCAGAGATAGGAGGATCTCTGTAGATCCTCCTGTAGATCAAAGCCAGCCTGGTCTACATAGCAAGTTCCAGGACAGCCAGGGCTATATAGAAAGATCCTTCCTCAAAAACAAACACAAATAAATAAGAAATAATGATATCTCCTAATATCCCAGCCGTTCAGACTAGACTTCCAAGAGCTGTGTTTTGTTTTTCTTTGAACCTGCTTTTTACTTTATATGGTTTTAGTCTTTGGAAGTTTTATTACGTTTTATTTATTCACTGCGTGTGCAAGCAGTGGCACATTGATGGAGGTCAGAGACAACTTGTGGGAGTCAGTTCTCCCCCCACCATGTGAGTCCAGGGCATCAAACTCAGGTTGCAGGTTTGGCAGCAAGTATCTTTACATGACAAGCCATCTTGCCAGCCCTAGGATTATTTTAGATTTTTAGACACAGCCACTTTGACATAGTTTCTTCTCACTTGTTTTGATTTTCTCTTAAATTCTGTTAGTCGTTATTCACCAAGAGCTGAGTTCTGCGTCTGAAATATCTCTGGTCTATTGATACGCTTTTGAAATCCAGTGAGTTTGAAACTAATCCCCTAGCTCTCTCTTGCCTCCCAGATAACCTTCTTCACTGACTGAGCTTGCTGCATGTCTGGCCCTCATCTCCTCTCTGGTCTGTCTGTATCTTCTGAAAGCCCTTAGCTCAGCCCTGTCTGTTCTCACTGCACTGCTTATGGTAACAAAAGTATTCTTGTCTCCACCCAAAGGGCTTTTTGTCTCTCTCCTTGAGCTGGTCCTTCAAAACGGAGAGGTTTTTTTTTAATTCTCCATACCAGAGTTAATTGTTCTTTTCCTCAGTCTTTATGACTGCTAAAACAGAAACAACTCTTCCAGCTCTAGGGAGGCTGTTGGGTTTTTTTTTTGGGGGGGGGGAATGGTGGGGGGCGGGGGCGTGTTTGAGACAGGTATCTTTGTGTAACAGCTCTGGCTGTCCTGGAACTCAATCTGTAGACCAGGCTGGCTTCGAACTCACAGAGGTCCACCTTCCTCTGCCTCCCGAGTGCTGGGATTAAAGGTGTGTGCCACAACCTCCTGGAAGGGAGTTGTTTTTTAATATTGCTTTAAGGTTTAAGTTCTTTACATTTTCATCCAAATAATAAATCAGATAGCCCTAAAATCGATTATTACTTATTAGGCAGGCATTTATGAAGTAACCTAGGCTATTCTGGAACTGGCAATTTTCCTGCTCCTCCTCTTGAGTGCTGGTATTGCAGGTGTCCACCACCAGGCTGGCTAGGTCTAAGATTTCATAGAAATGAAACATAGCCATGTCTTGTCCCATTTCTGAAGCTCACTGCCAAGGACAGTCACCTTCAGCTTCATTATTGCTAAATTAAATACATTTATTTATGTTGTTTCCTAACGTAAACATTATCTTGTCATTTCCTCCTGGTGTAGATGAGTATTTCTGACACACTGTTTCTCTAACCATTTAATTGTTCCTTACCTTTTAATCTGATAGGACTTGTGAGTCATTTACAGTAAATGCCTCAAAGCACACATGCTTTGGTTTTTTTGGGTTTTTTTTGGGGTTTTTTTGGTTTTTTTTTTTTTTTTTGGTTTTTCGAGACAGGGTTTCTCTGTGTAGCTTTGCGCCTTTCCTGGAACTAACTTGGTAGCCCAGGCTGGCCTCGAACTCACAGAGATCTGCCTGCCTCTGCCTCCCGAGTGCTGGGATTAAAGGCGTGCGCCACCACCACCCGGCATATGCTTTGTTTTGAAAAGTAACTTTCTGTGTGATTCCATAGCTGTTCAGTATAATCCCCAAAGCCTAGATTGTCACTTTTGTCGTACCTGGACTCAGTATAGTACCTAGTGCATGATAAAAACTCAATTTAAAAAAAAGATTTATTTTTATTACCATTGTGTTTTTGTTTTTGTTTTTTGTTTTTTTTGTGTGTGTGTATATGAGAGAGAGAGAGAGAGAGAGAGAGAGAGAGAGAGAGAGAGAGAGAGAATATGGCATATGCGCAGGTGCCCTTGTGGTGCAGGAGACAGTGTTAGTTCCCCTGGAGTTAGAATCATAGGTGACTGTGAACCCCTTGACATGGATGCTGGGATCTGATCTCAGGTCCTCTGCAAGAGCCGTACATGTGCTTAAGTGCTGAGCTGTCTCTCCAGCCCCCAAAACCCACTTTAAAAAAAAGTATTACCATATTTGCTCTTTTTGTTGTTTGTTTGTTTTGTTTTTCCAGACAGGGTTTGGTGGTGGTACTGGGGCTTGAACTGGAGGTGGTAAGTAGTACTCCACCATCATTTAGCCTTGATGTCAGACTAAGCTCATAGCATTGGAGATTCTTGTTCTCCCTAGGACCCCGGAGTCACACACACCGTCCCTGCTCTCTCATCAACAGCCTGTCCCTGTTGCCAGCAGCATGTGAGAATCACCAAGCGACTGCTCTCCTGCTAGAGTGGGCAACATTCTCCACACAGCTGAACTCGCTTTCCTGCTAATGTGACGGTGGAGAATGCAGACTTGGAGTAATGTCTGTCCATCTGTTTCCACAGGCAATGGCAGCAGACAAAAGTGATGAGTGGTTTGCCACGAGAAATAAACCGAAGGCTTCGGGTTAATGGAAGCCGTGGGAGAGCAGCACTTACACCTGCAGTCTAGCATCTGAGGCCCAGCACGTCTGTTTACAATCAATACCCCACCACTTAGTGTGTCCAGCATAGACAAGGAGGCTCGTGTGGTAGTTCCACTCTTCAAAGCTCTGTTGTGTTTTAGAAATGAAATGTTATTTTTATCATTCTTGGTAGAGGTGAACTCCTGTGTGTAATTGTATTAAGTTGGTTGTCCAGACTGAGACAGCTCTATATGGAACATTATTACCCTTGGCTGGGGATGGAGGAAAATTTCATTAACTGTGAATCACGTTGTTAATATTGGAACAAATGTTCAAATGAAGCCAAACCAGCTGGGCATGGTGGCACACGCCTTTAGTCCCAGCACTTGGGAGGCAGAGACAAGAGGATCTCTGTGAGTTCGAGGCCAGTCAGGACTACAGAGAGAGACCCTGTCTCAAACAAAACAAATCAAAAAAAGCCAAACCAACTGCTTAGAGTGCTGATGTTTCCAGGTGGATCTTACCATCAAAGGTCTTGACGTTTAAAGAAACTTTTTCTTTTGGCTTTCCAAGACCATCTCCCCTGATAGCACAGGGTAGCCCCCTGATAGCACAGGGTAGCCTGTCCCTTCGCTATGGAGCTCAAGGTAGCTTTTAACTTTTTCCCGTTGAGACAGAGTCTCACTTTGTAGTCCTGGCAGGCCTGGAACTGTGTCAACCAGACTGGCCTCAAACTCTCAGAGACCCACCTGCCTGCCTCCTGCTCGGATCAAAGGCACAGGCCACCCTGCCCAGTGGCTTGAACTTTTGATCTTCCTGCCTCAGCCTTCAGTGCCGGGATTATAGATGTGTGCCACTATTCCAGATTTAATGGGTTTTTTGTTTCATTGCTTTTTAATAGATTTTATCCTGGGGCTGTAGCGATGGCTCAGTGGTTAAGAGCACTGTCTGCTCTTCCAGAGGTTCTGAGTTCAATTCCCAGCAACCACATGGTGGCTCACAACCATCTGTAATGAGATCTGATGTCCTCTTCTGGCTTATGGCAAACTTGCAGCAAGAACACTGTTTACAAAATAAAATAAAAATAAATCTTAAAAAAAAAAAAAAAAGCCCCAGTTGCTCTTCTAGAGGACCTGAGTTTGTTCCCCAGCACCCACATGGCTGCTCTGTCTGTAATTCTAGTCCCAGGAGATCCAGCACCCTCTTAGTGCCGTTGAAGGCAATGCGTATACATGGTACACATACATGCATGCAGGCAAAACACCCATGTACAAAAAGATTAAGAAAAATTATCCTTTGAATAAAAAAAAATCTGGGTAATTCTTCACCTTGATTTTATATTTTGAATAACTAGAGAAAACAAGTGTTTAATGAACAAAATATTCACATTTCTGTGGGCCTGGTTCTGTACTATTTTCTTGATAAAATGGTTTTAGTCATCTTTAAAATGGATTAAATTATTTCTTCAGCCTGAAAAATGTTTTTCATATTCTGGTGATTTTTCTGTTTGGGTTAATATAGGAAGTTGGTTTCAAACATTAAAAACAATTTTATTGAGTGCATTTGTTATTAAAAATTTTTGGAAAGGATGGTTCTAAAATGAAGTTGGGTTTGTGTTTGTTTTTTTGGTTTTTCGAGACAGGGTTTCTCTGTGTAGTTTTGGTGCCTGTCCTGGATCTCACTCTGTAGACCAGGCTGGCCTCCAACTCACAGAGATCCGCCTGGCTCTGCCTCCTTAGTGCTGGGATTAAAGGTGTGTGCCACCACCACCCAGCTTGTGTTTGTTTTTGAGACAAGGTCTCATGTAGTCCTGGCTAGTCTGGAACTCACTGTGTAGACCCTCTAATTCACAAGGAGAAAAGAGGACTATTTAAAATTTTGTTAACTTGGCTTGGTGGTGCACATCTTTAATCCAGCACTTAGGAGACAGGGGTAGGCAGATCTAGATCTCTGTGAGTTCAAGGCCAGCCTGTCTACAAATCAAATTCCAGGACAGCTAGGGCTGTTACACAAAGAAACCCTGTCTCCAGACAAACAAACAAACAAAAAAACCCTTTAGGGCCCACAAGATAGCTCTGTAGGTAAAGGTGGTGGCACAAAAGCCTGGCAACCTGAGTTTGCTCCTTGAACCTATGTAAAGGAGAGAATCAACTCCACAGAGTTGTGTTCTGACCTCTTCATGCACGCTTAGCATACTCACTCCTGCCACACCTACACATAGTGTACACACAATAATAATAATGTTTTAATGATAAAAAATATACTTTATAACCATCAAGGTGGTTCATGCTTGTAATCCCAGCACTCAGGAGGAAAAAACAGATGGATCTCTGAAAGTTGAGGCCAGCCTGGTTTACACAATGAATACCAGACCAGCCAGGCCTTATCCCCAAAACCAGAATAACCAAAAAAAAACAAAAACAAAAACACCTTTAGAAACTTGTTGTTACATGATTAGATTTGCTAGGGATCAAACCCGGAGCCTCACACATGCCAGACAAGTGACTGTATCTCAGATGGAGGACAAGTTTTGAAGAAAAGTATTGGCAAATGCCATGATACTGTAGAGTCCTTCAAGAACTCTAGCACTTCATATGCCAGCTTCCAGGCACCATGGTAGCTCATTGATGATGAAATGGTTGACAGAAAGTACCCTGGCACTTGTATGAGCCACATGTGCCTATCATGATATTGTCTGTCAGGGCCCCAAGCAGAAACCTAGGTTAAGAACAGCAATCCTAAGAACATCTAGGATGCCAAGCCTTAGATGAGTCTTTCGGATGCTAAGATTCTGAAACCATCTTGCTCCATTGTCCCTTGGCTGCTGTGTTGTGATGCATGAGTTACTTCGCCACTGTGTCACTGAAAGTTTGAGTTCATCAAATTACTAACTTCTCGGGGCCCGTGGTCTAGACCAGGACTTTTCTATTTGACTTTAGCTCTTTAGAAGGCAGAGTCCTAGAGGCAGAGGCAGGAGGATCTCTGTGAGTTCGAGGCCAGCCTGGTCTTCAAAATGAGTTCCAGGAAAAGGTGCAAAGCTACACAGAGAAACCCTGTCTCGAAAAATCAAAAAAAAAAAAAAAAAAAAAAAAAAGGCAGAGTCCCCTCTGTACTGTTGGGTTCTTGGTGAGTTGACAGCCCTCTAATGATACAGATCCAAGGCCCTGCCTCCACTTCCAACCTTGGTCATTTTCATAGCATGATTCCCCCCTACCCATCCCTTCTTCTGCCAGATATCCATCCACATAGGCTGTGGGACCAGAAAGGCTGTCGATGCCGGTCAGACCACCCAAACCCAGATTAATGGAGTTTTTTACCCAGCAGAGAGATGCTTTTGCACATTTGAACCCCTTTCCAGGACCCTCACAGTTTCTTTTCCAACAGACTCCACTCTGGTGCGGTTCAAGTGATTTATTTGATGTCTCCGCTAACCCTGCTACCCTTTCAGTATGTTTCAGCCATTAGGAAGTCTTAAGCCCATTCCCTACCAGTGGAGCCATGTTATTTCTTGTAGCTGCCAAAATGTCCTTAGCAAGGCTCCTTTTTCTTCAGCTCTTCCACTTTGGCAATGTAGATTCTCATGGCATCCATCTTGGACATCCCTTTGTTCACATTCCATGCCTCCCATTTGGCCTTTGCTCTCACATCTGTGGCTGGAGGGACAGGGATGTTACAGTCGCCCTGGGTGGCCTGCTTGTAGAAGCTGTACACCAACAGTTTCTCCTGATCACTCACGGGACCCTTCAGCTGTTTGAGGGAAGCGCAGGCCATTTCAAATTCCACTTGGCTCATTGGTGCACCAGAGGCTGGGCCTCTCTGTTCTAAGTGATACCTGGTACTAGAAGAGGGTTGGAAATAAGCAAAGCAGATGATTATTAGGCCTTGGAAAGAAAGGGCAAAGAGATGTGTGAGAACACAGGACGTGTGTGTGTGTGTGTGTGTGTGTGTGTGTGTGTGTGTGTTTGTTGAAGTACAAGTTGCAGACCAGGAATCCATGCAGTTAGTCCTGTCCCACAGTGCTTTTTCCAGTAGGACTGTCCTTCAAAGTTACAAAGGCACCTATGAGCCCTGAAAATGGACGTTGCCGTTGCCCATAGAAGACCGTGCAGCATGAAAACCATTTGGGCATTTGTGCGTGTCTCTGAGGTTGGACAGGGAGGGGTGAGTCCCGTGGATCTGCTGCTGGTTAGTGGGCAGCCTGGGGAAGGCCATTCCATAGGAGTGAACCGTGGGCGGGAGCTGCCCGGGGTTCCTGGGTGAGGGAGAAGGAGAGGTCTGGACTAAAGGCCTGGACCTCCTGCCCTCAAGAGGCTAGATTCTGCAAGGAGCCTGCCTGCGGTACCTGAGGGTAGACGGCTGGGAAGCCTGGGGCCGAGAGGGGGCGCTGTGGGCTTGGGCGGCCCCGACGCCGCGAGCTTGAGGAGGACGGAGTACGCGTGCGCACGGAGCAGCACCCGGCCAGCGGAGTACCGCACGGAAGCCCCGGCGAGCCGTGGGCGGGGCCTGTGACGCCGCCCTTTGTGCCGTGGCGTGGGCGCCGCGTTCTTGGCCTCGGAGCGGGAGGGGCGGCTGAGCCCCGCCGCCAGCTTCGCCGCCATGGACTTAGGTGGGTTCGCGTTTCCCTACTCCGGCCCTCGGGCCGCGCCCCGCAAAGCACCTATAGGGTGAGCCGAGGCCCTGCGCTCCTCCAGTGGCGCTCTCCGGCTCCGGCTCTGGAGGCTGGGGGTTTGAGGAGCTTTTGGAGACCCGCGGCCGCGAGGCCGGCCTCCAACCCACAGCCCGCCTCGTGTTGGTCCTTCTCGATCCCTCCTCCTCTCCTCGTGGTCTCTTCCCACTGGAAAACAGCGAGCGAATGTAGCCTTGGATCCCCTGAAAGTGCACAGGGCTACTGCACGTGTTTCGGAAATGCCGGGCTGGGAGGGACGGACGTCCGGACCGGTCTTCCTTATTGAGTGAATGCGAGTCAGTGAACAAGTTTCTTAGCAGGTCTCCTAGTCCACAAAGCAGAGATGCTGATATTGTCTTCCTCCCAGAGGCTTGGAGTTTCTTTGAGACCTCGTGCATAACTGGGCGCCTTACGGTGTCTTGTGCACAGGGGTGCCCCGCAGCCCTCGCTTGCAAGCGGGAGTTGCAGCAACTGAGATGGCACTTTTTAAATCTGGGTGCTGTTTGGTTTGGAGTCTCCTCCTAGGCGGGGTCTGGAAGGAGAGCGGCGTTGATAGAAATCTGTGGCCAACTGCCAAGCCTCCCCACCCTATTAGGTGTGCTCTTTAGAGGGTAAGATGGGGAGGCTGGCCTGGGAGGTGCTCCAAGATTTGCAAATAATACGCTGTGGAGAAATGGCTTTGTCCCTAGCCAGCTCTTCAGTGTGGAATGGTAGTTTCGTGCCCCGCAGCTGTGAAGAGTTCTGCCATGACTCGACTCCGCTGGTTCAAACACTGTACAAATTGTGCCTGGGCCTCGAGGTTCCCATCTCTAAAACAGGAGTGATAATCCTCAAGAAGTTTGTTTGATGATTAAATGATTTTATAGGTGTAAAGCTGGGTGTGGTGGCTTATGGCTGACTAGCACTCTTGAGGCAGACGCAGGAGGATCTCAAGAGTTCTAGGCCAACCTGGCCCAAATAGTTTCAAGCCAGCCCTGGCTACGCAACAAGATCCTATCTCAGAGAAAGAAAAAAAAAAAAATGTGCCACCAAGCCCAGCCCAGTGCCTGCCAGAGTAAGCAGTCACTTCCTAGCACCAGCTACTGATAGTCTTTCAGTTTCCCCTAGCAAGTCTGGGACTTTGTCAAGCACATGTACACAGTGTCTGAAAGGCACATGTTTGGCGGCAGACATCTGCTCAGCTAAGCTGATAAATGCAACAAAGTTGAATGGTTATTGGGGGCAGGCAGAACAGCCTGAGCCAGAAAGAACCCCGCCACAACAGCCTAGCTCAGCCTAGCTCTGCCCGACTGCTACTGTGGAAGCCAAGGTGCATTGCCTTCAGGCCTGGATTTAGTAGTGCTGATCCTTGACTTTTTTTTGGGGGGGGGGGGCGGGGGTAAATGGTTAGTGGCCAAGAGATTAATTAGTTGCCTGGAGTCAGTATTTTTTCCCCCTGGGGGTAGGGGAAGTTTGAGACGGGGTGTCACAATGTACTTTGGCTGGCCTTGTAGAAATCTGCCTCCCTAGAGCCGGGATTAGAAGCATGGGCCACTGGAGTCAGTATTTTTGCTGCTGACTCAGTGACCTATAAGAATGTCGAAGATGTGTTCCTGGGATCATGGGGGACTGAGGGAAGGGTTAGGAATCTCTGGGCCCTGGGAATGGGTGGGGGTTGTTGGGAATGGTGGCTGTGACCAGTTAGTTGTTACACTCTTACTTTAGTTTCTGGGCCAAGTTTTATGCTTTGATAAAGACCTGTGCCCTTTTGTTTCTGTACTGGAGGGGAGAAAACAGTGACAAGACGGTCCTGCCAACAACTGACCCTTTATGGGCTGATCATTGAGAGATACGTAGACCCCTTCCATTCTCCCATCCCCGAAGGATGTTTCCAGAAGATAGCTACCAAAATAGTTCCAGAAGTATGATGCGTGTATGTTGTGTCATGTGACTTTCATGGTTATACCGTGAACATTATAGTCTCGTGTATGTAGACAGACTCAGCAATGTGCAAAGTCACATTTTTGGAATGACTGGGCTAGGATTGAAATCCATTTGTCTGATTAAACTCCCATATTGCCTGCCTTTTAACTGTCTGTATCAGTTCTTGGGCCAGTGAATGACTGACTGCTTTCCTGGGTCCTGCCATAGAGCCAGGCCCTTCGGTAGCTTGTCCATTTTTGACTGGAAGAAACTGCTGGGTGAACTTTTTCCCTGTAAGGCCCGGAATGTTGAAACCCATGAGCAGGACAGTGTTTAGGAAGAAGGGAGTCAGGGCTGGGAATACAGCTCGGAGGTAGAGCGCTTGTCCGGTATGTGCAAGGCTCTGGGCTCCAAGACAAGGCTCAGCTGGGTGTGGTGGTGCACACCTTTCATCCTCAGGAAGCAGAGGCAGGCAGATCTCAGTGAGTCCAAAGCCAGCCAGTTCCTGGTGAGACCCTGTCTCAAACAACAACAAACTAAAATAAAACAATAAACAACCCCCCCCCTCTCCAAAAAGAAACAAAGACTGTACATCATCAGTGTTGGGGCTCCATCTGTGTCACCACGTGTCACAGAGCTCAGGTTTTGTTTTGTAATTATTACATTCTGTGTGTGTATGTGTGGGGACCATCGGTGGAGGTCAGAAGACAGCTTGTAGAGGTTGGCTCTCTCTTGCTGGATTAGGCCTAGGGATCAAGCTCAAGGTCATCAGTCTTGGTACAGATGGTCACTGAGCCATGTCACTGGCTTTTGTCATGTCTTCCAATACATACTTGGTGGCACTGTCCCTCAGTCCTCCACCCCCTCTAACCTCACACTCCAGCTTTCCTCTTGACACTTTGCTGAGGGATCTTAGTTACTCCCTTGGTTTCCATAACTGACTATATTCACATCAGGCCTTTTCTCCTTTTTTTTTCTAAATTTTTTTTTTTTTTTTTTTTTTGGTTTTTCGAGACAGGGTTTCTCTGTGTAGCTTTGCGCCTTTCCTGGAACTCACTTGGTAGACAAGGCTGGCCTCGAACTCACAGAGATCCACCTGGCTCTGCCTCCCGAGTGCTGGGATTAAAGGCGTGCGCCACCACCGCCCGGCCTTTTTTTTCTAAATTTATTAATTATTTTTCTATTATCAGCTTGATACTATATATATATATATATATATATATATATATATATATATAGTAATTTTTTTTTTTTTTTTTTTTTTTTTTTTTTTTTTTTTTTTTGCCGAATGCCGTTTATTGAAGGAGGGAGGAGGTCCACAGTGGGAGAACCCCGGAGGGCAGAAGTTCGCTACAGATGTTTTACAATCTTGCATCTAAGCTGTTAATGCCCATTATGTAGGATACAAGGACAAGGAACTTCCCTTAAGCATTCAGGAGGGTGGAACCCTGCAGGGAATTAGCATAGGGAGGATATCAAGGTCAGGCCTTTTCTCCTTAACTCACTGCCATTGCTCAAAGATGGCACTACATGTTCTACCTCAGACTCCAGGTACCAACACTGAACTCACCGTCCCTTTAAGCCTGTCCTGGGGGGCTGGGGAGACAGCTCGGTGGTTAAGAAAGAGCACATAAGGTTCTTGTAGAGAACCGGAGTTCAGTTCTCAGCGGCCACATCGGGTGGCTCTCAGTCACCTCTAACTCCAGCTCCAGAAGCCCAGATAATTCAAATAAATATAAAATACTTACAAAGAAATTTGGAAGCCTGTTCTGAATCCCTCTCTGCCTCTTTCCAGTGGTACCATTGTCCTCCTGATTTCCTTTCTTGGAGATCTTGGAAACTGGGTTTTATTCCTCAGCCAAGTCTCTATGACCCCAGCCCTTCAGGAGCTCTTACTGACCGTGCCTTCTTCCTCTTCCGTTGATGTCAGGGTCGTCTTTAACTTGATACTGATGGACAGACAGCCAGTGGCTGTTTCTCTTAGCCTCTGCTTACCATTCTGAAAACTTGATTAACTCTTGGCTTCTCTGTGCAGGCCCCTTGAATATCTGTGAGGAAATGACTATTCTGCATGGGGGCTTCTTGATGGCTGAACAGCTGTTCCACCCCAAAGCCCTGGTACAGTTGACAAAGTCAGACTGGGAACATGTGGGGCAGCCCATTGTGGAGGCCTTGAAGGAGATCTCCTCAGCCACAGCACATTCCCAGCCATTTGCCTGGAAGAAGAAAGCACTAATCATCATCTGGGCGAAGGTTCTTCAGCCCTCCCCTGTCAGCCCTTCTGACACCGATACTCGGTGGCAGGAAGATGTGTTCTTCTCCGTGGGCAACATGATCCCTACCATCAACCACACTGTCCTCTTTGAGCTGCTTAAGTCTCTGGAAGCTTCTGGACTCTTCATTCAGCTCCTCATGGCCCTGCCTACCACCATCTGCCGCTCAGAACTACAGAACTTTCTGGAACACTTGACTATTGACACTTCTTCCAAGGATGTCGCCTTCTTCCTGGATGTCTGGTGGGAAATGATGAAGCACAGGGGTGACCAGCAGGACCCCTTGCTTTCCCAGTTCAGGATGATGGCCCATAAATACTTGCCATCTTCAGATGAGTTCTCCCATCCTCCAAAGAGGTTTAAGTCTGACCCAGATGTAGGTCCCACCATGCCGCTGTTGGCCATGCTGCTTAGTGGGCTGAAGCAAATCCAAAAGAGAATCCTGTGCCTCGGGATGAAGTGTTGTGCATTAGCTAACTTGGCTGACATGCTGAGTGTGTTTGCACTGATGGAGGATGACCCCCAGGAGGTATCTGCCACCATGTACCTAGACAAACTAGCCACAGTGATCTCTGTATGGAATTCGGACACCCAGAACCCCTACCATCAACAGGCCCTGGCCGAGAAGGTCAAGGAGGCAGAGCGGGACGTGAGCCTCACCTCACTGGCCAAACTCCCCAGTGAGACTGTTTTCATGGGGTTTGAACTTATGCACAACCTGTTGCAGGAGTGGGGTACAGAACTGCAGGACATGCTCAACAGCAGTCAGGGGACAAATTATGACACCTACCGGCTGTGTGACAGCCTGACTTCCTTCAGGCAGAACTTGAAAGTCTACCTGGATACTGCCAGCATGTCCAAGGAGGAGAGGCAGGTGGTCTGTGAACTAGCTGAGTGTGTCAGGGACTTCCTGAGAAAAACCAGCCGAGTGCTGAATGACAAGGGCCTCGAGGACATCACCGCCTCCATTGCCATGGCCATCATTGAGCAGAAGATGGACCGGCACATGGAAATGTGCTACATTTTTGCTTCTGAGAAAAAGTGGGCCTTTTCAGATGAGTGGGTTGCCTGCCTGGTTAACAACAGGTCTCTCTTCAGAGAACCAGACTTGGTCTTGAGTCTGCTGGAAACGGTGATGGAAGTCATCAAATCTAACAGGGTTATTCCCCAGTCCCAGATCAAGCAGGTGACCTGCTTGACCTTGGAGTGCTATGCAGACCTCTCCCTACCAGACAAAAATAAAGTCCTTTCTGGTGTCTTGCATTGTTGGGGGCCAAAGGGCCTCTCAGACAGATTGTCTATTTACTTGGAGGGTTTTCAGGAAGACCTCAACACCACGTTTAACCAGCTCGCACAGAGCACCTCTGAACAGGGTCTGGCGAAAGCGGTGACCTCCATGGCCCGCCTGGTGATCCTGTATCCAGAAGTTGTAGTGAAGAAGATGTGCAGCATAGCTGTGACCAATCTGGGCACTCACAGGTTCCTGGCTCAGATTCTCACTGCCTTCCCTGCCCTGAAGTTCACAGAAACACAAGGGCCAAAGCCACATACCAGTTTCATGGTGTCCTGCCTCAAAGAAACTGTCTGGACAAAGTTCTCTACACCCAAAGAAGAGAAGCAGTTTCTGGAGCTGGTGAGCTGCCTGATGAATCCTGTGAAACCACAGGGGATTCCAGTTGCTGCTCTTCTGGAGCCTGATGAGGTGCTGAAGGAGTTTGTCCTGCCGTTCTTGATGCTGGACATGGAGGAGGTAGGTCTGAGTCTGAAGCTCTTCATCCAGACCCTTGAAGCCAGTGTGAGCTTGGAGGGGTATTGGCTGCAAAGCTGCTCCCCTTTCCCGCTGCTCTTCAGCTCGTGCCGGCTCCTGGACAGCTTCAGCAAGTTCTGGCAGCTCCCCCGGGAGAAGCGCTGCCTCCCTCTGGACAGCAAGGATCTTGTGGCCCACATCCTGGAGCTCCTCTGTGAGATTGTGCTGGCCAACGCAGAGACCTTCTCCCCAGACACCTGGGCCAAGTCCCTGTCCTGGCTCCACCGCAAGGTGGACCAGCTAGACTGGACTGTGGGCCTGAGACTGAAGAGCTTCTTTGAAGGACACTTCAAGTGTGAGGTGCCAGCCACCCTTTTTGAGATCTGTAAGCTCTCTGAGGCCCAGTGGACCTCGCAGGCCCATGAAGGGTATGGGCCTGGCACGGGGCTTCTCGCCTGGATGGAGTGCTGCGCCATCTCCAGCAGTGTCTCTGAAGAGATGCTCTCCCTCTTAGTGGTGGATGTGGACAATCCTGAGGAGGTCAGATTATTTAGCAAGGGCTTTCTGGTGGCCCTGGTACAAGTCATGCCTTGGTGTAGTCCCCAGGAGTGGCAGTACCTGCAGCAGCTGACCAGGAAGCTGCTGGAGAAACAGCTCCTTCATGTCCCTTACAGCCTAGAGTATATTCAGTTTGTCCCCCTGCTCAACCTGAGGCCCTTTGCCCAGGAGCTCCAGCTCTCCGTCCTCTCCTTGAGAGCTTTCCAGTTTCTCTGCAGCCAGAGCTGTTGTAACTGGCTTCCTGTGGACGGTTGGAGCCACGTGGTCAGGCTCCTCTGTAGCAGTCTGACCAGTATCCTGGATGCAGTCAGGTCCATACAGTCGGTGGGCCCCTGGGCCCAGGGACAGGAAGGGGACTTGACTCAGGAAACCTTGTTTGTGTATACCCAGATGTTCTGTCATGTTCTGCACATCATGGCCATGCTCCCCCAGGAGGTCTGTGAGCCCCTGTACGTGCTGGCTTTGGAAATCCTTACCTGTTATGAAACCCTAAGCAAGGCCAACCCTTCTGTGGGCTCCTTGCTCCAGAAGGTCGATGAGCAGCGCTTCCTGAAGTCTATCGCTAAGAACATTAGCCCCGAGGAGCGGCGCCAAACCCTGCTACAAAAGATCAGCAACTTCTGACCTTGGAGGGCAGAACAAAAGCCAAAGCCGTCCCTCCAGCATGGTGTTCCTGCAGGGCCAGAGCTGCACAACCATACAGTTAGGTGAGAATGTACACACAATGAAAGGGATGCAGTACAGGGCAGTGTAAAGAAATAGTTTCTTAGTATTTGCCACATACTACTACAATAAAACTCCTTTGGATTTCATCTTGTCTTGAGCCTTTCTCAGAAGTTTGGGCTTAAATATGCTCCAAAGTTAGGTTTAGGTAATCTTTAGGATCAAGTCAAGCCAGTGGGGCGGGTGTGGGAGTGTACACCTGTGACGTCAGCCTTTGGGAGGCTGAGGGTGGCAGTCTGGACTACATAGTAACATCCAAAAGTTAAAAAAAGAAAACAAGTCCAGCTGGGGAGGAACATGTCTGTAACTGAAATTCTCCACCTAGATTTGGCAGTAAGCCGAACGGTGGAGCTACCTAGTAGAAAAAAATACAAAGTTATGTGTTCTTTTCACTGAGGTCTCTTGTAGTCTCCAGCTAGGCTTGCTAACAGTACATCCCTATAATCCCAGCATTGGGGTGGCTGAAGTAGAAGGATCCTCAGTTCAAGGCTAGCCTGGGCTGCTAGCAAGCATTTTAGTACTTCATCTTTTTTCCAAGGTTATCACAAAAAGGGCACTGTGGGAAGGGCTCATTTGGCACTGGTTGTGACTTGTGTGCCAGAGAGGCCTGTCCTTTGTTGGAGGATTGAGCCATGAAACACTGGTAAGGGGGTAATAACCATCCGTTCAGCACACCCAAGAGGGGCTGTGCTGAGCAGGGCTGCTGAACAGCTGATACCCTGGAGTGGCATCTTCGTTTTGATGAATGAATGGCAGAGGTAACAATGTGTGCAGAAGCATAAAAATGAGTGTGAAAGATAGTATTGCACAACTCTTAAGAACTGGTTAGGGAGGTGTCGTTAGGGGGATGAGAGAAAAGGTCCTGTCACCTCCTGCATATCCACACCCTCATTTAAAATGGCTTACTACTTTTCTCCCACCTACAGTAAACTGTTCTGTGGTCAATAGGCAGGCTTCCACCCTCCCAACTCCCTAATTGGGATTCACCAGAGGAAGCCAGACCTGAAGTTACACATGAACACTGAGCTTGAACTCTGGGCACCTTCCGTGAATCCTTTGGTACCTTGAACCAACATGTTGGACGAAGGTACGAATAAGACCTGCCTGGAAGTCAGTCACATTCCATGGTCAGACTAGGAACGACCCCACACACCATCCTGTCAAGCTGGGTCTCAGCATGTTTGAGGAAGTCAGTGCCAATGCACTTAGCAAATAAGAAACAGGATTTAGTGCAATTTAATCACCATATGGATGACTTGTGGATACATGGACAGTAAACAAAACACAAAACAGCATTTTTGTTTTTTGAAATGGCACCTATTAAAGACTGAAACTCAAAATTTGAGACAATCATCCAGTCCTTTAAAAGTCCACGAACAGTGAATTACAAGGCACTTGTAGTGTTTCTGCTGCCACCTGAAAGTGGCGGCAGGTGCTCTCAAACCCTGCCTGTTGTGAGGGATGACCAGTGCTCCACCACATCCGACTGCAGATGGCTACCACGTTGGTCCGCAGGGCGTGCTCCGGCCAGCTTGGCTGCCCTCCTGTTCTCTAGTCTGTGGCTGAATGGCCGCACATTCAATACAGAAATGGGTCTCTTCAGGAAGCGCTGGCCTGCTTGAGACCTCAGAGGTTGGAATGCAGATGTCTGTGTCCATTTTGAATGAAAAGGGCAGTGTCAGAGTGGGATGACCTGGTCGGGCATCCACTGTAGAAGCCATCCCTTCCCTTTGTCCTGGAGTTTGGGACCAGCTTTCTATGTGGACGCAGAGAAAACTGGGTATGAGAGGCTATGCTACAAAGAGAATAGTGTTGGTGACAAGTTTGTCTACTGGTCTTTATACCAAGTCGGCCTGCAAAGGTGCTGACCTCTGCTGGCCGCCTGACCTACTCAAGTCTTCAGGTTCTCAGCCCTGCCTCTTGCCCACTGTCAGTGAGCCCTTCTGACTAGAAGTCAGTAGGATGAGAATTCATTGTTGATATACAGATGAGAAGACCAGGGCTGTCTAGTAAACAGTAAAAGACTACACACCCACAATGGTTTTCCTAGTGTTGGAAAAAGGACGCTACTTCAAGAACCAAGTGGTCCCTTGCTTTGGGTCCAGTATTATGGATGTTGCCCTGAGTGGGGAGAGCAGTGCGTCACCTCCCAGAGCTCTTGTCAGAGGCCCAAGGAAGGCTCCTCAGGCTTGCATGAAAACTACTTTGCTGCGGTGGAGGTTTGACAGAATCCAAGTTATCACTGGGTGGGTGCGGGGAAGGGGGGAGGGAAAGTGCTTTTGCAAAAGGAGCAGGTTAGAAGGGGGAGGTAATGGGGATTCTTACAAAGCAAACCTCAAGTCCAGAGGCTTATCAATATCCAGAAGGCAGCAGCTACCCCAGGCACAATTTGGTCCTTGGAATACTGAGTAGAGGAGGCAGCTAGTGTGAGTGCCTGACTCCTGAGATTAATTAACCGTTCTTTTTGGCTTTGGCAGTGTCAAAGAGCCGGGCTGCCTTCTTGCACAGCAGTGAGAACCAGTAGAGCTGGGGAGAGATGAGGATGGCATTGGCCACATTGCAGTGCATAGGAATATTAAATGGCACTCGGAGTATGCTTATTCCTTTGTATTGGCCATAGGACCAGTACATGAAGGGGAAAAGAAGGATCCGGCAGAAGAGGAAGGTGGTCAGCGTGAGGATTCCATTGACCTTGTAAAGAAGGGTATGCTGCTGCTTCAGCTGCAAGGAAAAAGGAAGAATGTGAGGTCACCAAGAGGATGGGTCATCAGGTACGGAACCCAGCCTTACCACAGTCAAGCAGGTTCTTGTACAGGTCAAGGCCTATAGCGCTAAATTGCTTGGCACTTAGACACACAGACACACACACACACACACACACGCGCGCGCGCGCGCGCAGGTATGCAGGCCCATGCATGTACCTGTGGAGACCAGAAGATGTTAGCTGTCACCCTCTCACTCTCTGGGGACAGGCTCACTGAAGGCAGAGCTCACCCTTTCAGCTAGGCTGCATACTCAGCCATGCCTAGCTTTCACAAGAACCAAGCTGTTATTTGCTTCTGGCCCAGTATTAGGGATGCTGCCCTGAGTGGGTTGAGGGGGGATAACACGGCTTTGGTGCAGCAAGCTGTCTTACCCACGGAGCTGTCTCTTCAGCCACCATATACAGCCTCATAATTTTACCAAAAGTGATGCTGAGTTTGACCTAAGCCACAAGTGATTAAATTGTGGTCAGGAAAATAACGCAACTGTGTGTGTGTGTGTGTGTGTGTGTGTGTGTGTGTGTGTGTGTGTGTGTGAGAGAGAGAGAGAGAGAGAGAGAGAGAGAGAGAGAGAGAGAGAGAGAGAGAGAGAGAGGGAGAGAAAGCAAAAGTTTCATCCACCTGGTCTGGATGATGATGTAACATGTCAAAGAGTCTCTTCTCCTGGCGCTAAGATCTCACCAAACCCTAGTCTCCAGAGGCAGGGTAGGATCTGTTCCCTCCGCCCTCACATCTGCTGTTTCACTCACACACACCTGAATCAGAACTCTGCCCAGCGACACAAATGGAGTACTCAGTTCTGCTGTGAAGATGCAGCCGACAAAGAAGTCTCCAAGTTCTCCGCGGAGCTTCTGCAGAGAGAAGAAAGGGGACTGAGATGTGGAGCTTCAGAAACCACCGGAAGGAAAATCCTAACAGGCTATAGGGGAAAGATTACCATGAGACCCTGAAGGGAGAAAAATGTTAACAGGCAAGTGGCCATCCAGTTAATATCCTGTTGCTTCCCTGCCAATCATGTGGGGAGGACCCAAAGTCAAATGCAGATAGGCTCACTGAGTCCTACAGCAGGCTTCATCTGATTTTAGGGACAATAGGGAGGAACTCTGTTGCTTCTGTGTCAAAAGCACTGGGCCTGTTCAGTCATCGAAGTATGTGCTAGAAGGCAAAGTCCTTACCGAATGGAATACCTTCTTTTTTTATTCCTGAAATAGCAGCCTACCTGATGGACTGACCTGCTTGATAACACTGGACTAAGAAGACTTGGGGCAAAAGAGACGGCTCAGCTGGTAAAGGCAATGGCCTACAAGCCTGACAACCTAAGTTGGACCCCCATACCACCTATAGGGCCTGTATGGTAGGAGAGAACTGACTTTTCCAAGTTGTCCCTTGACCTCCTCACTTGTGCCCATACATACACATATACACAAAGGAAATAAAATAGAGTGCTGGATGTGGTAGTGCATGCTTTTAATCTCAGCACTCCAAGACAGGAAGATGGCTACACATTTGAGAACAGTCTGGTCTACATAGTGAGATCCTGTCTCAAAAACAAAAACAGGGCTGGAGAGATGGCTTTGTGGTGAAGAGCACTTGCTGCTCTTCCAGGGATGAATTTGGTTCCCAGCACCATCATCAGGCAATTCAGAACTACCTGGATCTCCAGCTCCAAGGGGTCTGATGCCACTACTGACTTCCACAGGCACCCGCACACCCACTTCAATAAAATAAGGCAGAAATGACGTTGATGTCTGTTGGTGCTGCAGGCCTATAATTCCAGCTCCAGGGGAAGCTGAGGTCGGAGGACTACAAGTCCAAGGTCAACCTGAGCAACTTAGACTATTTCAAAAAGTCAAGAGAGCTGGGGGCACAGAATGGTAGGCTGCTTTTCGATCATGAGCAAGGTGCTAATTTAATTCCTGGTAACGGGGAAAAGAACAAAAACCAAAACAGGACAGGAAACACAGCTCAGGAGTTAAGGACACTGGCTGCTCTTCCAGAGGACCCAGGTTCAATTCCCATCACCCATATGGTGGCTCAAATCATCAGTAACTCTGGTTCCAGGGAATCTACCTGTAGTTCTGGCCTCTACAACCTCCAGGTAAGCAAGTCGTGCACAGACATACATGCAGGCCAAAACACCCATACATACACAATAGAAACAAATCTTTGAAAAAGTAACAATGTGGCACACTAATCCCAGCACTCAAAGGCAGAGGCAGGCAGATCTCTGTGAGTTCGAGGCCAGCCTGGGCTACAGAGTGAGTTCCAGGACAGGCTCCAAAGCTACACAGAGAAACCCTGTCTCAAAAAAACAAAAAAACAAAAAAACAAAAAAAAAAAAAAGAAAGAAAGAAAAAGTAACAATGTAACAATGTTGGCCAGGAGTCACAGACATTTCAGGTGGTATGGTTTTCCTCCACTACTTGCATGGAAGACGGAACCTAATGATGTAGTTAGCAGGAGGGTGGGCAGAGGACAGAAGGGAAGAAAAAGGGTTCTCCCACTCCTAAGGAACGACCAAGGCAGTTTCAGTGGCGGAATGGCTGGCTGAGGCTGTTGTCCTGAGAGGCTGTACCTGTGAGACAGGTACGAGGGCAAACAGGATGACCGCATGATGTGTGACCATTAGGCGGTTTTCAATCAGGAAGTTCCGGAAAACGGTGGCACGTCTGAGTTTCTGGTCTCTGGTTCGGTACCATTCACAGAGGTACATGGCGTAGCAGTCATAGATCATGTATGGTATCAAAAACCAGACATATTCTCTGGCAAGCCAGTGCCTAAAAGAAAGCACAGGGACAGACAAAATAGCCATGGATATCAGTGATGGAGCACAAAGTTGGTCTCTTCACTGGCTCTCTTCACTTCTGTTCTCCATCAGCTATTGGGCCCTTCACAGTGAAGAGGGTGGACAGTTAAGGAGGGTGTCTCTAAATTACGAAGCAAACTCATGAGGGTCGAGGGTAAAAAGCAGGCATCCATTCTGCCTGGATATACAGGTGGTTTACTGTAACTATTGGCCTGGTTCCGCCACTTATCCACAGACTTTTTTGATAGAAACTGACTTCGATGGAGATAAACTTCCCAGTGATTCAGCAGCTCCACCAAGGAACTGGTTTGGAAGGTCTTCTAAATCACAAGTCCAACCTTTCCAGTTTAACTCAGTTGCTCAACAGTTGGGAGTTTCAGAGTTAAACTTCTAGATCTACACATTTTCTCTTGCTTCTCCATGTCCCACTGTGGACAATTTGTAGAAAGTACCCTGGCCATGTTCTTTCCTTATCTGTGGTTAACTGTGGATTCCATTCATTCATAAAAGTATGGGACCAGCTAGATGTGGCCTAGTGGGTTTAGATGCTTGCCTGACGACCCCTGAGTTCAATCTCCAGGACCTACGTGATGAAAGGAGAGAGTCATTTCCTGCAAGTGGCCTGACCTCCACAAGTACAACACGGTTCGCGTGCACGCACACACTAAATGAATTAAATTTACTTTAAAAAGAAAAGTGTGCATAGAAATAGGTTTGGACTTCAAGGACCACAACACAGCAACTAAATACCAAGAGAGGCTGGGACAGAAGAGGTCCATTTCCTGGCCTGATCTGGGGCATATATGTGTTCCTATAACTTGCCCAGTAGGAGTGAAACATTTGCTGAGCCAAAATGATGTTTTGTTACTGTTCTAGCATACACAGGAAGGACAATGTCTGCACTTAGCAACATCACACAAAAACTTCATATAAAGAAACATTTAAATTGGAATCTGCCCTATGCTAGGGAGGATTAGATTTGTTTAGTGTATATATATATTTTATGGTTTTTCAAGACAGGGTTTCTCTGTATAGCTTTGTGCCTTTCCTGGAACTCGCTTTGCAGATCAGGCTGGCCTCGAACTCACAGAGATCCGCCTGCCTCTGCCTCCCGAGTGCTGGGATTAAAGGCATGGGACACCAACGCCCGGCTTGTTTAGTAAATTTTTGAGCAACCATGTTAGAAGAGGAAACTCAGTATATAGTTCTCAAACTACCTAACCATCAGGTCACCTGAAGTGCTTGTGAAGCACTCTGTTCCCCAGAGAGTCTAAACCCATGTCTAGGATCCAATCTGTATGTTTCACCTTGTCTCAGGTGATTTCCCAAGGAGCCAGGCCACTGAACTGCAGCACCAGGAAGCTAGAGAGGGTGCCATGTGAGGGTGCCAAGCTAGAGAGGGTGCTAATTCTGTTCCTGAATTAGCTCCACATTTATCACAGCTCAGCTCAATCAAAAAAGAATGGAATAGAGGGAAATAATAATGGCACATAAATAATAATGACACTTGTAGGCAAACTGATTAGCCAGCGTTTCTCAGGGCCCAAAGATTTAAGACCTGTTCTAATGCCCGTCAACGGACTCACTGCTTCTCAGAGCCATTTCGGGTAGAGCGACTGCCAAGAGCAGGCACGGTGGCCCACACCTTCAATCTCAGCACCGAGGAGGCAGAGGAAGGCGGATCTCCGTGAGTGGAGGCCAGTCCAAACTACACAACGAGACACTGTTTCAGAAAGAAGAGACATAAGAGGAAAAACATGAAATGGTGCCGGCAAGATCAAACCCCAGTAAGATCCCAGGCCACCATGAGACAGTCTCTTTCTGGTTCCTCTTCCAGCAGGGAAACAGGACACTGCAGGGTGGAAAATCGGGAAAAGCCACCCAACTTTCCCTGGACACCTGCCTGTCACCCTTGAGCTTCTCGAAAGAGAAAAGAGTGGTTCAAAGAGCCAAGCGGGAAGACAGATAAATAAATAAAAACATCCTGATGTGGTGGCACATATCTGTTCTTCCGCCCTGGGGAGACAGATGGAGGAGGAGTGCTACAAGTTCCAAGTTGGTCAGGTTTACAGATAAAACAAAAGCAACACCACTCCCCAGGTTTAAATAGGATAGCCCCTTCTGGTCTTTATTCATCTCACTGAAGCGTCACAGACTCCATTTTCTGGCCTGACTTTGGGCACAAACGTGTCCATTTTCTGAAGGCACCAGAAACCTCTTCATTATCTTGAGCAAAGGAAAAGCAAGCGCGGCATCTGCAGGGAATGGGAGGGTGGACTTCTGCTGTCAATAGAGGAGTTGGCGACAGGCACTGTGCTACTATCTCTGCTAAAGAATGTCCTGGAGGGAGGCCGAGTGGTGGTGGCGCAAGCCTTTAATCCCAGCAGTCGCCTTTAATCCCAGCACTCGGGAGGCAGAGCCAGGCGGATCTCTGTGAGTTCGAGGCCAGCTTGGGCTACAGAGTGAGTTCCAGGAAAGGCACAAAGCTATACAGAGAAACCCCCGTCTCCAAAAACAAAAACAAACAAACAAAAAAAAAAGAATGTCCCGGAGGGAGAACCCAGTGAAAGCATTTCAAAGAACCAAAAGCCATACTCCTACTTATAAAGAGGGACGGTGGGACTACACTGTCCTGGAACACAACATTCTTTAGCCACGCCCAGTCTCTTGCTCTCTAACACTTTCCACACTCCCCTCGGTTCTCCTAAGTTAGGATGCAGGAAGCAGTGTGAAGGCACTAATTAGGGTGCACAGGTTTTCCCACCAGGCAGTCACATACATCATAGCACGACCAAGAATAGCGCCTGCGAGCCACTAAAATGTGAAAACGTTTTGGGGAATCCCTCAACCCGGGCATTTGTACTTCCACCTGGGATGGGACATTACCTGTCTGTGACCACGTCGCTGCAGGAGCAGATGATGATGAGCCCCGCCCCGGTGGCCAGCACTGCTTGCACCGAGGACACTAGCCTGAGGTGGGGCAGAGAAGAGAAACCAAAGAAAGCGTTCTTACTCCATGACTGCGGACAGCACAAAGCCCCACTCTCCAACCTGCTTGCCCCGGGCCGAGGCGCCCTCCGGGGCGGCCATGGCGTCGCGATGCCCCGAGCGGGGGTAGCAGGCAAGGAGATGCACACGCCCTTCCCGATCAGGCCCGCCCCGCACCGAGGGACGCTTCCCGCCGCCCCCTTTCCGCCCGCAACCCCGCGCAGGCCCGGAGCGGAGGGCAGCGCCCCGCCAGGGCGGTCGGCCCGGCCCTGCGGTACCTGGTGCCGACCGTCAGGCAGTCGTTGTCGGTCCATCCCGGCCGCGAGCGGCGCAGCGCCCAGGTGCTGAGCGCGAAGAGCCCCGGGAAGAAGAGCGCGCCGCTGGCCAGCGTCAGCAGCATCGGTGCGGGTGCGAGTGCGGCCGCTCGCTGCGCAGCGTGCTCGAGGCTGGCGGCTCGGCGGCGCGGCCCGCTCTCCCTATTTCTAACCTCCTCCCGCTCCGCCCGGCCGCCGCCACTCGGGCCCCGCCGGCACTGGCCGCCAGCCCCCGGCGCTCCCCCGCGTGACCAGCGCGCCGGCCGCGATAGGCGCGGGCAGGAGCTGGGGCGGGGTCTAGTCGCGAAGCTGCCGAGTCCCCTGTCTGTCACCGCGGGCGCGTGCAGGGGCCTCCCTGCAGGACGTGCACCCGAGCGGGCGCGATGAGCGCCAGGGAGGATCGGGCGGGTTGTGGCCGCCTGCCCTCCCTCATCCACCGATCCACCGAGCATCCATCGTGGCTTCCAAAGGGAGTTTAAGTGGCCTTCCTGCCCATCAGGGAGTGGCTTCTTTGGAATCGCCAAGAAGGCTTGAAAGCCTGCGTTCCTCCCTTCCTGCCGTGGTACTTGTAGACCTCTTGGCTTTGGGCCCAAATACTACCTGAGTCTTGGTAACTGTGTAACTGTGCTGAGGATGACAGCTGTGTCTTTATTTAACAGTTCTTGGGCTAGATGATTCCACTTTAGCTTAGCACCTTGAAACTCGCGGGACGGTCCAGTCGTTTCAGTATCGCCGACCGGACTCTCTTAGGAGAGAAACTGCTTTGGTTTGTAGCTTCTAACTTAAATGTGTGAATGTGTGGGGAGAGGGGGTGGGTGTTAGGATTCAATTAATGCCCAGGACAATCGAAAGGTACTACAAGTCTCTTCAAATCACCGTCATGAAAAAATGCTCTCTAAAGTCTCGTTAGAGAGGTTTGACAGAACAACTGAGCTCAGCCTCTCTGAGCTCGACCACGATTTCCTCATTTGTGTAACGAGGAGGAAGCTGAATACAAACCCTTCCAGGCTTTTCCAACTCTTAATTCTTATGATCCTGGGACCTCTATAAAATAAATAGCAGATGGTTTCTGACAGATGCCAATAAATTAACATTCAGTTAATGGTGTAGAAATATAGCGAACATAGCTTTTGCTTGTTTCAATTTGTATATAATTGATTATTGAGTCAGATTTTCTCAACTTTAAAAGGTAATTTCTCTTTGTATTATTATTTTTACTATTACTGGGCTGTAATCATTTGGGAGAAGACAACTCTTCATATCTCCCTACATGTTGCTCATGGGAATTTAGTTGACACTAAGGTAACAAAACTCAAAGAGAATCGGGGCTTTCATTCCCTTAGGGCAGGCTGCATCTCTGCTTCCCCAGTTCACAGCTAACATAAATGGTAGATGAAAAGGACTCTTCAGTTTGGTACCAGGGTGCCTCACAAATAAGACTCTCCTGTGAACAAAGTACATCTATCTGTAAACTTTCCATTCTCTCCAGGAAACATCTTTCCGCATCCCCCTTTCTAGTCACTATCCATGCCTCCTGGTCACCTCCAGCTCCCCCAGTGACGAGTGGTTCTAAGTCCTCCGTGCCTTGGCTCGGAGAGATTAGCAACATGTAACAAGTATGCTAACATTGTCCAGTGGTCAGGACCGTCCTCCACACAGGAGGCTCTTCACTAAACTCCTGAGACGCCTTCACGAAATGAATACACAGCAACAGATGTTTCGTATATGGAAACAGGAGAAAATTCAGTTTCCAACATCGTGCCCGAGGAAGTCACCACAATGTTTAGATGGATTCACTGTAAAGCCAGCAAACATTAATGTGAACTTGGCTTTCCAGTAATCAAAGCCTTGTGGGAAAATGATAAAGCTGAACCAAAAGTACCAAGCCCTAAGGGAAGGCGAGGAGGGAGCACCAAACTATAAACAAACAAACAAACAAACAAACAAATAAGTAATTTTAAGATGTTGCTCATCCTCCAATGCTTCCCCCACGTTGTGTCTCTAACCCCGAGTCTTACCCTTGTCAGGCATGTGCTCACCCACCGGGCTATCCTCCCAGCCCACTTCAAGTCTTGTCCAACATTTCCTCCTCCACAAAGGTTTCTGTGTTCTTTCAGGTAGGTTTATAAATTCACTTTATTTTTTAAAATTTATTTATTTTTATGTACATTGGTGTTTTGCTTGCATGTAGGTCTATATGAGGGCGTTGGATCCCCTGGGACAGACAGTTGTGAGCTGCCATGTGGGTGCTGGGAATTGAACCTGGGTCCTCTGGAAGAGCAGCTAGTGCTGTTAACCATTGAGCCATCTCTCTAGCCCCCATAAATTCATTTTCTAATGGGCGTTGTTCTTCTTCTTAGATATGGTCTCTCTAAAATGTAGCCCTGGCTAGCCTGGAATTTGCTACGTAGACCAGGCTGGGCTCAAACTCAGAGATCCGCCTGCCTCTGCCTCCCCAGAGCTGTCTTTGTATTTTATATCCCAAATTAAGCATGGCACCTCTCAAGGGTTCAATAAATGATATTTTTAGACTGTATGTTGAGAACTATACTGTATGCTAGGCACCACATCAAACACTTTGCATGCATTAATTAAATCCTCAAACCTGTTACTGTGTGTGAGAGGGGAGGAGAGAGAGTCAGACCAGAGCAATTGAAAACTTACTCCGGGTCACAGGCTGGCAGCAGCGCTGGGGCTGAGTTTAGTACTGTCTACCTTCAAGGTCAACGTGGTGCTTAATGACTATATTGCTTACAGACTTGATAATGGAGAGTAATACTCTTCCTCAAAATGGTTTCAGAGTAATAACTACATAACTACCGTTCCTCAGTGTTTACTTGCAAGTTTCAGTGTGGGACATGGAGTTTCTGGGCTCAAATGCTACTTTTAAGATGTGCATATGTGCAGTGTGTGTGCCCACGGAACACACAGGCATGCAGCCAGAGGCCTGCCCTATGGCTTTCTGCCGTATTTCTTCGAGACAGGACCTCTCATTGAACCTGGAGTGAGGCTGGCTGTCAGCAATCCCAGTAATCCTCCTTCTTCCACCTCCAACAGCCCTGAGGTTAGAGGCGTCCATAGCCACACCCGCCTTTCTGTGTGGGGGCTGGGGATTCAAACGCAGGTCATCATGCTTGCGCAGCACGCACTCAGCACTCAGCCACTGAGCTTTGCCCCCAGCCCAAATATTACCATTAACACTAAAGGCGAGCGTATTACTAATGACTTTTTGTACGTAAAGAAACCCCAATGTGGATGGGAAGCTGACTTGCCATCCTGTGAAATGAAAGGACTCCAGGTAAAACCTGGACCTTCTGATTTGACTTCTAGGGTTATTTCAACAGCTTCACACCACAGTGGTAGGATTGCTGAAGTTTACAATTTGCTGCTTGTATGGGTTTCCAGAGTGAAATCTGGGTCAGATTCCATGGTACACACTTGTAATCCTAGCATTTGGGAGGCTGAGGCAGAAGGATTGCAGTAAGTTCAAGGCAAGCTTGAGATACACAGCAGGTGAGCTGGGGCCATATAAATAAGACTTTCAAAAAAAGCAAGGCTGAAACTTGGATGCTCGATGCTAAGTTAAGGCTCCTTTACCAGACTCGAAGTCTTACTGGGGCTGGGGAGACAGCTTGGTAAAGTGTAAAGCACCTGTCGCATAAGTATAAGGACCTGAATCCTATCCTCAGAGCCCCTGACAGACATCAACTAGGCATGGTAGTGAGCTGGAAGCCCCAGCTCTGGAGGGGCGGCCAAGCAGATCCCTGGGACTTGCAGGACAATTAGAGAGGCCTGGGCCAATGAGAGAACCTGTCTTAAAAACAGCAGCTGAGGCCAGGTGGTGGTGGCCTTTAATCCCAGCATTTGGGAGGCAGAGCAAGGTGGATCTCTGTGAGTTAGAGGCCAGTCTGGTCTGCAGAGCGAGATCCAGGATAGGCACTAAAACTACACGGAGAAACCCTGTCTCGAAAAAACAAAAACAAACAAACAAACAAAAAACCCCACAAGCTGAAAAGCGCTTTAGGAATGACATTTGACATTGTCTTCTGGTCTGCATAGACACACACACACACACACACACACACACACACACACACACACACACACACCACTCTTTGAACAGGAAATTCGTAAAGATCTAGTTTAGTCAGGCATCTACCACTGAGGTATGTGGTCTTCCTTTTTGGTTCTATCCCATTCCACTAGGCTGCTTGGACATCATTAGCAAACAGGATATAGAGACTCTTCCCATGTCTGCTTCCCAGACATAAACTGAATAGTCTGTTTCCTTGTGAAATATTTGCCAATTCCCACATGACTACCATATATGTGTTGTGTGGGCTACTCCCCTTCATCAAAGAGATCAGCTTCCTGTCCAGGAAAATGCTCCTACAAGGAAACAATTTAGATTCACACACAAACATCTTTATTTTGAACTCCAGAATGAGAACTTGGAGGTCTCATCCATTCATATGCTTTTTGTTGTTGTTTTGTTTTGTAGCCCTGACTGTCCTGGAACTTACTTGGTAGCCCAGGCTGACCTCAAACTCACAGAGATCCACTTGCCTCTGCCTCCGAGTGCTGTGATTAAAGGCGTGTGCCACCACCACCTTCATATATCCTTTAAAAATCCTAATAGAGAATATGGAATCTTACAGTCAGTTATTTTGTTTGGGGCCACATTCTTTGTCACTTGGGGATTGATAAAGCAGAAACAGAGTAGGAAGGAGGACCAGAAAATGAACTGATGGGAAGAGGCCAGGAGATAAAGAAACAGGAAGATGATCAAGAGAAACCAAGCTGGGCTGGAGAGAAGGCGCAGTGGTCAAGAGCACTCACTACTCTTGCAGGGAGGGGACCTGAGTTCAGCTCACAACCATCTATAACTCCAGCTGCAGCCCTTTTGGCCTCCAAGGGCACCTACACTCACACATGCGCGCGCGCACACACACACACACAGTTAAAAATAAAATAAACATTTTTTTTATAGAGAGACAAAAATAAAGTTTTAGGGAATAAACCAAGATCTACCCAAGTCAAGGGTGAACAGACACAGATAAAGACCCAGAGAGTGACAATTCCAACAGCTAGGCAAGGGGAAAGGATGAAAGACACAACGTGGCACACAAAAAGGAAGAGGGTGATGGCCTTCTGTGGACCATTGTTTTCTTTAGGTGAACACCCACAAAAGCCACATGGCAGAAATAAGGAGGTGACTTGCCATTAGTGCTGAGGGTGTGGCTAGGAAGAAATCAATCACCCTCCTCTTGGTTTCTCCTGCACCTTGCACTCAATAAACAGCAGATCGGTACAGCCCAGCACTGATGTGTGCCTACTGTTTGTGCAGGTGGTAGTGGCTAGCCGGGAATTCAGACGGCACTGAGGCTGGGTTCAGAGAACCTGAATCCTATCCTGGCTTTGGAACTGACTCATAAACTGTGTGACGTGGAGAAAGCAACTTCAGCTCCACTATAACATGGTGGTGGTTGAGGGGGTGGTCTCTACCTGCCTCACAGGGTGGCTTGGACAATCAAGTGAGTTATGAATCAAAACTTCATGTTAAACTATGTGCCAGGCACAAGAAAGGATCATTGTTCCTGGCTGCCCAAAGCATAGTTCTCTGCTGCTAGACGTCTCAGGAAATATTCTGGTTTGAGTGTGGAATACCATGAGAGCTCTTGTGTGGAAGGCATGATACCCAGTGCATTATGGCGGAGAGGTGGGGCCTTTGGCTCTGACCTCATCCAGGGATTAGTCCATTGATGGACTCAGGTTTAATAGGTGTGCTGGGTGTGGTGGGGACTTTAGGAGGCAGGGCTTATAAGGTTACCATAAGGGTGTATTTGATTTGAAGCTTCTCTCTCTGCACCCCCTGACCCCCATAAATGAGCAGCTTTGTTTTGCTGTGTGTTCCCTGCCTCTCCACAAGCCCAACCGAGCACAGTGGTGCCAAATGCCCATGAATGGAAACTGTGAGCCAACATGGATCCTCCTTTAGGATTTGCCTGGACCTTTTTCATGTTTTGTCTTTTAACAGTGACAGAAAGGTGACTAACATAATAAGCACCTGTTAGATTAAAAATGTCTTTGACTAGCCTTAACTAGCCTAAACCAGTTCCAGACTTCAGCTTTCCTGGGTTCTGTCCTGGCCTATTTGCAAGAGTAAACTGTGAGTCCTCTAGGAAGCACGGTCACACCCCAGGTACGTGGTTTCTGCAAACATGGCCACAGCCACAGCCACACACCAAAGGGCAGTCTTTGCTTTTGTGCACTGTGATACTGATCCTGTCAATAAAACCGTAATTTACACAAAGAGCTGATTATAAAGTGCTTGCCTTTGTGTATTACTTCTTATTTTTGAAGACTTTCACATACACATTTCTTTTGTAAAAAGTGAAACATTTGGATTGTCTGTAGGTCACAGTAACCTAAAAGCAAGCACTTCTAACTTCATGTTTTAAAACTATTCAAGGACATTGAGCCATTAGGAAAATCACCTTGGAATGAGGAGAGCCAGAAAATGCCTGTGCGCAAATTCAGCTGCCTTCCTGAATTAGAAATAAGACTAGCAAGATTTGATATCTTCATGTCTCACAGGTAACTCCACAACAGGGTTACTGTTTGCTTAAGTCAGATGGCTTTTTATATTGTTTTCTGACTATAAAGTGGATTATATTAAAAAATAAAACATGCCCATTACAGATAATAATAATCACAAATAATAATGCCATACTTTGGTAACATTCTCCGCAGTCATCTTCTTCGTTTTATTTATTTTATGTTTTGAGACAAAATCTCACTATGTAGCCCCGGCTGGCCTGGAGCTCTCATTGTAGACCAGGCTGGCCTCAAACTCATAGAGATCCACCTGCCTCTGCCTCCTGAGTGCTGGGATTAAAATCAAGGGATAGGATGAAAGCAATGTGCTACCATGCTCAGCCAATGCTTGCATCTGGAACATATTTGATTGAAATAATGTATTAGAATACTAATACTTGACGTGCATCCAATGTTATTTAAAACTTCACAAACTTCATTTTTTTTTTTTTTTTTTTTTTTTTGGGTTTTTTGAGAAAGGGTTTCTCTGTGTAGCTTTGCGCCTTTTCCTGGAACTCACTTGGTAGTCCAGGCTGGCCTCGAACTCACAGAGATCCACCTGGCTCTGCCTCCCGAGTGCTGGGATTAAAGGCGTGCACCACCACTGCCCGGCTCACAAACTTCGTTTTTAATAAATCGTAAGAATTTGAAATTTTAATCACTATAGCTTATCTTTCAAAGACAAGAGACTGCTTCCATTTTTCTTTTTGTTGTTTGTTGTTGTTTTTGAGATAAGGCCTCACTATGTTTCCCTGGCTGTCCTGGAACTTGCTATGTAGATTAGGCTAACCTCAAACTCTCTGAGATCTATCTACCTTTGCTTCTTGAGTGTTGTCTGTCTGTTTTCTTTCTTTTTGTTTGTTTGTTTTGTGTGTGTTTTGTTTTATATTTTACTTTTTAAAAAAGTATTTCATTTCTTATTTATATATGGGGGTAGACGTCATCAGTCTGGCAGTGTCTTTTTTTGAAACAGGGATCCCTCTTTGGGACTCAGGGCTTGCTGTTAGGCTAGGAAAGCCCCAGGTATCTGCCGGTCTTCACCTCTTCAGAGATGAGATCACACAAGTGTGTACCAGATGCCTAGCTTTTTTCTTTCTTCTTTTGTTTGGTTTTCCCAGAGTTTCACTGTGTAGCCCTGGTTGTCCTGGAACTCACTCTGTAGACCAGGCTGACCTCAAACTCACAGAGATCCACCTGCCTCTGCCTCCTGAGAGCTGGGATTAAAGGCGTGTGCCGCCACCACCATCTTGCTGGCGTTTTTCTTTTTAAAAAGTGTGAGTTCTGGAGCTCAAACTCAGGTCCTCGTGTCCACACAGCAAGCACATTAGCAGTTGAGGTATCCCTCTAGCCCTATTTGTTTCACTGTTTAGTCAGGCTGGCCCCGAGCTCTTAATTCTCCTGGTTTAGCTTGCTGAGCACCGGGATTAAAGGCGACACCACACTGAGCTGACTGGCTTCCACATTTATTCACAGATCAACAGAATTAAGGCTTCTTCTCTGGTAACTTTAATCTCAAAAGTATTTAGAGTCCTATCCTTACTAGCATGCAGAACTGAGTGAGCATCACAGTGTCTATAGAAACCCAAGCTTCTTTTTTAAGTACCTAACTTGTTCTTCATACAGAAGGAACTCCATTAATCTGTAGAAGGTTTAAGTGGTATATTCATTTCAGCACTTGATATTGAATGAAGAAATGAACGAAAAAAAAGTCATTCTTGGTAAGGTAAAGTTTATAGCTTTTACCATACACAGCTAATGCCAACCATAAAAGTCATATTTTAGTAAGACTGTAGGTAATGGCTGGAGACTAAAAACAAGGCTGAGAAAGCTGATTAGTTATAAATACTTAAACATCTTATTCGGGAGGCACCACCATACAGAACACCCGGAGCGTTGGCAGCAAGCTCACCTTGGGGGGTGATGTGGCCACGCTGCTGGGCCTTAGAGGGTGTTAATGATCAGTCCACAGACTGAACTGTGGGTCGTGAGCCAGGCTGAAGTACCTCTACCCCGCTGGCAGAAAAATCCCCACATTGCCAGGAAACATGAAGGAGCTGTCTGGCAGAGGCCTTAGAAAGATCTGGAAAGTTTTAAGTAGTATTAGTGCAGGGTGAAGGCCAGGGAGCATACACTAATCAAGATGCTGCTGCCCCACCCCACCCCGCCCGCCCCCATGATGTTCTGCATTCTGAGGTGTTACCTTTGCCTTTTTGGTACTTCATGCTGTCCTGTATTTATCGTTACCGCCTGTGTCATGTGTGAGCAAGGACACATGCTCACGTGGGGGTCAGAGGGCAACTCTCAAGTGTCTGTTCTCTCCTTTCACTGTGGGTTCCCAGGAGGGAGCTCAGGTAGTTAGGCTTGTGAATGCTTCACCCACTGGGACATCTCAGCAGACCTTGTATGTGCTCGTCTGTGTCGGCTGTCAAGCGCACTGCTCACACCATGTGCTGCTGTTTAACGTCCTCTGTTAGCACTTTATAACTATGATCAAACTATAATTCCTACCCTAACAGCACGTGCAGAAACTCTCAGAAGAGCAGCAGCGTTACAAAGGCAGAGAAATGTGTACTGAGATCACTGTTTTCTACTAGCATCAGTTTAGTGAGAAAAATGAAAAATCAGCTGAAACAGAATAAAATAAGGTGTCTAGATACAAGATCAGTATACAAATATAAATGACTTTTTATATGAGCAATGAATATCAATTAGAAAATATAATGGGAGGCTGGAGAGATGGCTCAGAGGTGAAGAGCACTGGCTGCTTTGGCAGTGGTCCTGAGTTCAATTCCTAGCAACCACATGGTGGCTCACAACCATCTGTGATGAGATCTGGTGCCTCCTTCTGGCCTGCAGGCAGACAGAACACTATATACATAATAAATTAAATAAGTAAATAAATAAATACGATGGAAAAGAGGATTATATAAAACTTTGTTAGCTGGGCTTAGTGGTACATGCCTTTAATCCCAGCACTCAAGAGGCAGAGACAAGCAGATTTTTGTGAGTTCAAGGCCAGCCTGGTCTACATATATTGAGTTCCAGGACAGCCAGGGCTATATAGAGACACCTTGTCTCAAAAATCAAACAAACAATGGAATAAAACCATCTAGGTGTGACAGCACACACTCATGACTCCAGCACTTGGGAAGTAGGAGCAGGAGGCTCAGTAGTTTTCTTGCAGGGGTGGGAGTTACAATCTAATTACATTTCTCCCTCTCCTTTCTTCCCTCCAAACTCTTCTTATAACCCTTCCCACTCTCCTTCAAGTTCATGGCTTCCTTTTCCCCTTGGAGGATCAACATCCTAAGGTCATCACTGGCTACATGTTGAGTTGAAGACTAGCCTGAGATACCTCATATACTGACTCAACCGCCCCCCATGCATACATATGCTATACATATATGTATATAATAATGGCTAGTTTTAGGCCTAACAAAATATGCAAGATTTATATGAAAGCAACTGTATAGCTTTATCAAACACATGAATGCCTGAGCAAATAGAGAGCGTGGCCCTATGATGAAAGATTCAATATTATAAATGTTGATTTTCCCTAAATTGATGTATAAACTCAATGTGACCTCAATCAAAACCTAAATTTTGCTAATTAGAGATAATTTTTATTACAGCCAAGAAATACCTGAATTGAAAAAAAGGGCATGGAGGAAAGGAGTTTTGCTAGAATATATCAAAACATTCCACAATCAACCATAATTGAAACAGTAAGGAAGAAGCAAAGACATCAGGGGAACAAGACAGTCTTGAATTACTGCTGATTTTTGTTTTTTTGAGACAGGGTTCTGTGTATCTCAGGCTGACCTCCAACTCACTATGTAGCTGAGGATGATCTTGAACTTGCCATCCTCCTGCCTCTGCCTCCAAGATCACAGCCTGCCCCATCAGGCTTCAGGCCAGCACTCTACCAACTGAGTTACATCTCCAGGCCTTTTTTTTGAGACAGGATCACAAGTGGCCCAGGTTGGCCTTGAACTCACTGTGTAGCCAAGGATGACTTTGAACTCCTGATCTTCCTGCCTCCACCTCCTGAATGTTGGGATTACAGGAATGCTATGCTACATCCAGATTATGTATTATATCTAGAGTGCTGAGGACCAGACCCAGGCTCTTGTACAATATGTGCAGGCCAATGTTCTACCAACTGAGCTACAACCCCAGGCCAAAACTGATTTGTGGCAAGTATGTCAGAACTAGCAAGAAAACTATAGAAACCATTAACCTCCCATCTGGAAAACTCCTAATTCTAAAATTAGAAGTTGAAATTTGTTTGAGACAGTTCCACTCTGTAGCCCAGGCTGGCCATCCTCCTGCCTTGGCCTCTCAGGTGCTGGAATTATGGTATGAGCCACCATACACATTTTTGTGTATCAGGGATTGAACGTGGGCCTTGTGCACAGTAAGCAAATGAGTTATAGCCTGAGCCCTAGAAGCTGAATAGTCCATTATAACCCATGTCCACCCAGAGCCTCCAAATATGAACTCGTTGGTAACTAAGGTAAGGACTAAGAAGAGGCCACACTAGATTAAAGTGGAACCTACCCCAAGAAATCATTAGCCCGAGATTCTCCTTAGAACAGTCAGGACTCTCACAGACAGCGGGGAATGGGAAAGCGGAGCGGGACGGGAATGCAGAGCCTGTAGGCAGCAGAGGCCCAGGGCTGCCGCTGGCCACCAGAGGCTGAGGAAGAAGGCATGGGAAGACTTCTCCCTCAGTCTCCAAGATGGAGCCAACCCTCCAACATGCTGTTTCAAGGCTCTGGTCTCTGGAGGTGTGAGAAAATGTCTGTTGTCATCAGCTCCCCAGCTCTGGCAATGCATTATACCAGCTGTAGGAAACAAATGTAACACTGCCACACACTAGGCAAGAAGGGAGGTTCAGGTGTATTAAACATCAAACACACCAAAGGCTGTTGAAGAAATGTCAAAAATTATTTTTATAATTTCTAAAATTTCCCAAGAAAGATGTAAAACCCAGAAGTGACACAGAGCAGGATGAACAGATTTGTATACAGCTAAAAATCAAACAGGCCAGGGAGATGGCTCAGCTGTTTAACATGCTTGCCACCAAGCTTGGCAACCTGAATTCCATCTCCAGGACCACATGGTGGAGGGAGAACTGACCCCCACACTGATTCCTGTACACACACACACACACACACACACACACACACACACACACACAAATATCTTTCAAAATTTTACAAATTATAAAGACTGGAAATAGAAGAAATACAAACAGGCTGATACAAACTTTGTAATTCTTAAATAACCGAAACTATCTGGTGTGCCAAGGATTAAGTGATACAGGCTTCTTTTATAGTGCTAATGTAAGATGAATATGTATTAGAAAGGTATTTGTACCAGGCAATACTTATAATCCCAGCAGCACTTGGGAGGCTGAGGTAGGAGGATCATGAATTTGAGGCCATCCTGGGGGTACACAGTAAGACCTTGTCTCAAAATAAAAAAGAATATTGCTATAATAGCAAAAATATTTTAAAACACTAAATAACTAGTAACACGGTGATTAACTATTTTGCAGTATGTTCTAATTATGGAATACTATATATTAACTGTGGATATTAAATAGAGAACTGTGGATAGGGTGTACCTCTGTGGTACAATGCTTGTGTAGCACACATGAGACTCTGGATTCCATCTTCTCCATTACAGAGACAGACAGACAGAGAAGGATCTCCACGATACACTAAGGAGGAAAAGATGGATGAGAACAAACTGCTGAACAATAAACGTAGTGTAATATAATTTGTGATCACAGTGGTTCAAGTGTGGTGGGCACATGCTGTGGTGTATAATCAGACAGGGCTCACCAGGAAGAATGTCTAACTGCAGACAGCGCTGCTCTGCACAAGGCTGGCTGCACTGGGCTGGTTCTGAGTGTGCACATGTGATGGTGGAATGAAGGAGGACTTCTGCATCTTCTTCCACGTCACAGGACTTTTTCCAATCAACGTGACTTGCTGCTTATTACATAAGTAGGAGGGGGAAACATAATAAGCACCCAAAAGTGATGGAGGTAATTGCTAAAAAGGAGGATACTGGAAAATACTGCTCAGTATCATGTACATGTGTTTTGAAATCTAGTTAAAGAAAATAGACTTTAGTGCTTCCAGAATAGACACATGCATATCACGTGCTTTCGCCAGTCATGAGGGTCTCGTCATTTTCTGAAGTGTGAAGATACTGCATAAGTGCCTACAAAGCAATAATGCTGATTTTTCCAAGAAGGCTGTAATAGGATACTGAAGTCCAAGGAGGAAAAGTGCTCAGACAGGCACAGAGCCAACCTTGGTGTCAGGCCTCATTTTATTACCCTGTCTCGTCTCCAGCACTATACAGACTAAGGAGTAATATACATGGAAACATTTAGCCATGCACTAAATACTCTCTGCCCCCACTCTATGGTATTGCTCCCAAACCGTTTGCTACTGAATAGTGTAGTGTGCTATCGTATCTGCCCACCAGCTGCTAAACTCTAAACACAACACGTTAAGTGTGTGAGGCAAGGTAAAGGCGGTGAGAACAAAGAAAAACTCAGAAAAAACGAAGTGAAAATTTTATAGGTTGTTGAGAATGTGTGACTGTCACAAAGGGGAAAAGTCTGTGTTTTCTGATTCCAAGGACTTAGACACTAAGTGAGATGGATGTGAGAATGGCCTTTCTTTTTTTTTTCTTTTTGAGAAGGTGTCTCATGTAGCCCAGGCTGGCCTCAAATCTACTGTGTAGCTGAGGATGACCTAGAACTTCTGATCTTCCTGTTTCTACTCAGATTACAGGCCTGCATCAGCATGCTTGGCTTTTTGGGGTCCTGGGGATTGGCCATGGCACAAGGAATGCATCAGAATCCAGCAGGCACTGGGCTGGAGACCTAGCTCCGCTGGTGGTGTTTCCCTAGCTATACACAAAGATCTGGATTCCATCTCCGACATTCTGTAAAACCAGATGTGGAAGTGCACACCTGTAATTCCAGCACTTGGGAGGAGGTAAAGGTAGGAAGATCAGAGGTCCAAGGTCACCCTTAACTCCATAATGGGTTTGAGGACAGCCCCGGGTATGGGAGACGCTGTGTTTTATTTTTCTGTTTGTTGTTGTTTTGTTGTTTATTTGTTTGTTTTTAAAGAATCTAACAGGTAGAAAAAGAGCCAAAGAAACAGAAAAGAAGGCCTGAAAGAGCCATAGTACTGGTAAGGAATTCAAGGACTGGTTGGTTTGTTTGGTATTGGGGATAGAACCCGGGGCCTCATGCATTCTAGGCAAGTACTCTACCACTAAGCTACCTCTCCAGCTGAGCCTGTAAGTGGTTTTTGTAGAAGAAATTACTGGTAGCTATACTGCAATGATTGTACTAATTAACATCAATTTTATGAAGCAAGTGTTTTTATACTTATCAATATACAACTTGTACAAAGGGGGCAGTCATTGAGCAAGTGATGTGAATATGGAAAGTGATCCCAGTGTAGCCAATGGGAAGGCTAAGTTTGAAACATCTGGGAGCTTGCATATTGGCATGGCTGAGTGCCTCTGCTGTGACCGTGGGAATGGGAGCTGCTGAAGCTAACTGGAGATTATGATCTGCTTTGCAAGAATGGGCATGCACAGTGAACCACAGTACCAATCAAAACAAAACTGGTGTCTAGGATATAGGGAACATTTGGAGCCATCCAAATGTCAATCAAAACAAATGCCAAGATGTTACAGTAGCTTCAAGAATGAGGGACAGAAAAAGAACCAGTTATCATGACGAGCCATGTACTAAAACAGCTAATAAAGAATACCAAGAGATTGGCTGGGTGTGATGGGTGAGGCACGATGGCTCACACCTTTAATCCCAGCATTCAGGAGGCAGAGGCAGGCAGATCTCTGTGAGTTAAAGGCCAGGTTGGTCTATGTAGTGAGTTCCAGGACAGCCAGGGATAGTGAGACCCTGCCTAAAAAAAAAAAAAAAAAAAAAAAAAAGGAGAAGGAGGAGGAGGAGAAGCAGTGGCAGCAAGAGAAGGGGCTGGGGAGATGGCTTAGAGGTTAAGAGCACTGGCTGCTCTTCCAGAGGTCCTGAGTTCAATTCCCAGCACCTATATGGTGATTCACAAAGGTCTGTAATTCCAATTCCAGGGGATCTGATGCCCCCTTCTGGCCTGTTTAGCTACTGTACGCACATACATACATGTAGGCAAAACATCTACACACATAAAAATATAACAAATGTTTTTTTTTTTAAAAGCACCAAGTGAGAATAAGATTTGGCATAAGAACTAAACTATAATATATTCTTTTTTTTTTTTTTTTTTTGGTTTTTGGTTTTTGAAAACATGGTTTCTCTGTGTACCCTGGCTATTCTGGAACTTGCTCTATAGACCAGACTAGCTACAATTCAGAGCTCTGCCTGCCTCTTTCTCCTGAGTGCTGGAATTTAAGGTGTGGGCCACTACCCTGACTGAATATATTTTTCTATTTCATGATAGTTGCAGAAAACTGGGTGTGGTGGCACAAGCCTGTTTTCCACAATGGAAGCGGGAGTATTGTGGATTTGTGCCAGCCTGGGCTACATACCAAGTTGCAGGCCAGGCTAAACAATATGGTGAGACCCTGCCTCAAACAACACAAAACGAAGTGGTAACAGCGCCTCCTTCTAACACTGGTATAGCCAAAGGCCACACTTCCACCCCGTTTCCGAAATGGTCCTTAGGGCTCTTACCACCACCATTTGATTCAGTTATTGTGGGTGGCAACACCTTCACAGAGATCCACCTGCCTCTTCCTCCTGCATTCTGGGATTAAAGGCATGGACCACCCACCCAGGGAGAAGAAGGTGCTGGTAACATTTAATGGGCATTAAAAGGTCATTTCGACATCCTGTAACTTATTTGTTTGTTGTAGTGCTGGGCCACAACCATTTGGAGGTTATAGAGAGTGGAGCCAAAGGGGGTATAACAAGTCTTAGTCGAGCCTAGTGGTACAGGACTGTAATTCCAAACACTCCGGGGGCTGAGGTAGAAAGACCACAAGTTCAAGGCTAGCCTGGGTTATAGAGTGAGATCAAGACCAGTCTGGCAAATTAACGAGACCCTGTCTTAAAATGAAAAGTAAATACAGGGCTGGGGTGTAGCTCCACACAGAGTACTTGCCTAGCATGCACGAGGTTCTGGGTCTAATCCCCAGGGTAGACACTGGGGCTCGCTCTCTCCTCTCTGTGTGTGTTTAGAATGTATATGTGCAGTGTGCATGGGTACACACATGGAGGTCAGCTGAGAACTTTGGGGGGCCTGCTCTATCACTTTCTGCCTTCTTACCTGGAGACGGGGTCTCTCACTGAAACGAAGCTTGGCATCCAGACTGACTTGCCATCAAGCCTCAATCCGCCTGCCCCATCCCACCATGCTGTTACTGGCATGACAGCCATGCCCAGCTTTTTCCCTGGGGGCTGGGGATCTGAACTCAGGTCCTCAGGCTTCCATTACCAAGTGCTCTTACTCACTGAGCCATCTCCCCAGCCCAAGACCCTGTCTTGATCTTATAAAAAGAACACCGTCTGCACAGTGTCTCTTAGAGTGCAGCTCCCTCAAAACAGTAAGCGTTAGAAACAGGGCGGTGGTGGTGCACACCTTTAATCCCAGCACTCGGGAGGCAGAGGCAGGCGGATCTCTGTGAGTTCGAGGCCAGCCTGGGCTACAGAGTGAGTTCCAGGAAAGGCGCAAAGCTACACAGAGAAACCCTGTCTCGAAAAACAAAAAAACCCAAAAACCAAACAAACAAAAATCTTATTTAAAAAAAAAAAAAGAGTTAGAAACACTAAATTGACAGAAAGGGGTTAAACTTAGCTTACCAGATCTCACTAGCAAAGACTGTCCAAATCACTTCCTATATCCTTAACATCACTTTCTATTGGCACAGCAAGAAACATTATGGAGATCCCTTTTTAGGGATTTCTGTTATCTTTCTACCTCACTCTTCTGTTTCCTCAGAGATGGACCACACACAGTTCCCTCACAGCCTGCTAGACCACTCTTTTTATTTATCTGTTTCTTTTGAAATAGGATGGCAAAGCTCAAGTTGCCATCTTCCTTCCTGAACCTCCCAAGTTCTGACCGAGGTTACAGGTGTGTGCCACCACACCCAGCTTTCAGTCACCTGTCAAAGGGCATGTTCCTCAAGATTTAGTTTTGCTTCATTTATTGATTGTCTTATGGATCCTAGACCGACTTCAAATTCAATATGTAGCTGAGGGTGACCTTTAACTTCTAATCCTCCTGCTTCCAGCTCCCAAATGCTGGGATTGCAGTCATGGATCAGCACACCCAGGGTATGCTGTGCTAGGAATCAAACCCAGGGCTTCGTGCACCGGCTGAGCTACGTCCCCAGCTCCTTTACTTCCAAGCATTAGAGACTAGATGCATGCCTTATGTGTGGGATTTCACAATATTAAGTAAGTTCTCTATAATACCTTGTATCACCTGTACCCCATGCCACAGAATATCAGGAAATGGTTTTTAAAAGCCCAGTTCATTTGTGAGACTATCACAAGCTCATTTTCATATACAAATCTCTCTCATCTATAAACTTCCACACCATATTTATATTAAAGGCATATCGTCTGTTTTTCTCCAGCCAAAGGTATTTCTTTCTTTGCTTATTGTAAACAGCTTGGCTTGTCATTACTTATCCTAATGCATCTTTAAAACAAGTTTCTTGTTACATTTATTTATTGTGTGTATGTGTGTGTGTGAGAAGATGGCAACTTGAGCTCCCTGAATTGCATGCCGAGCCCCTACCCAGTGGGTTAGCAGGCCATCCATCAGGGAACTGTGTGCAGTGTGTCTCTGAAGAAATGTAAGAGTGAGGTGGAGGAAAGTTGTGGGGTTTGGTTTTCTCCTTTTACCCTGTGGGTGTCAGGGACTCAGGTCATTAGGCGCAGTGGCAAGTGTCTTTCCCGCTGAGCCATCAAGCCAGTCACAATGCAGCTTTTAAACTAGTGTCTACTTGGGCTCTTTTAAACAGCCTATAGTTTTTGTGTACTGTACAAATCCCCTAAGCTGAGCTTGCATTGAATATTATTATTAATATTGGAGTTGGGAGCTTCAGAAGGAAGAACGGTTCCAAGTGGTAGCAGACAGCGACCACTGACAACAGACACAAAGGACAAGCAGCAAGAACCAGACAGTGTGAATCTGGACTGGACATGCTTCTAGATTCCCCGAGACAATCCAGGCAGCTCCCTAACAGAGGAAGGAAAACAGGGAGCAGCTGCTGGTGACAGCAATGAACCTGGCGTCACCACTCCTCTGCCTCTGGTCCTTCCTTCAAAGGCTATCCTTTTCCTTGTGACAACTCTCGACACCAAAGCATCTGGCTCCAGCCAGTTCTCTAGCCTTTGCTTGTACCACTCTGCCCTTGACTTTCAAAACCCCACATCCTAGCCAGGCCCTCTCTTCTTCCTGGCTCTGACACACTGTTACTTCGGTTTGTCATCCCTTCCGCATTGCTGCAGCTTAAAGATCACTTCCAAAGAGAAAGCTTCCCCAGCAGCGTCCACACCCACGATCTCTTAGCACATCTCCCAGGGTGCACTGTCCTTGTCTGGCTTTGGACCTATCACAATTACATCTTCATTTGTATGAACACTATCTCCTGTGGTGGCAGGCATTTGGTGTATCTGGTTCTTTGCTGAACTCAGCACCCAGCCTAGCTGCCTGTCACCCGGAAGAACAGGTGTTGAATATGGTTATTGAATGAGTGACAGAAACACTTAGCCATAGGATTGAGGTGGTTTTGTTTGTTTGAACCAGCTCTCCACTCCCTCAACTGTTAAATTGGGATTATGGTAATTACAAACTTCAGAATTGCTGTGGATTAAGAGTCAAGGTATGTAGTGTGCTTGGTATGTGCATGACATATAATAAGCATTAGGAGACATTAGCTATTATCATCATTAAAAAGAAACTTTCTGAGTATCCGAAACTCTTAAACATTGTCAGTAATAATGTGAACATAGTACTCTTGCTTATAATTATAAACACAGATACCACTTAGTAATCTTTTTTTTTTTTTTTTTTTTTTTTTTTTTTCTGAGACAGGGTTTCTCTGTGTAGCTTTGGAGCTATCCTGGAACTCGCTTTGTAGACCAGGCTGGCCTCGAACTCATAGAGATCCACCTGGCTCTGCCTCTGGAGTGTTGGGATTAAAGGCATGTGGCACCACCGCCTAGCCCATTTAGCAATCTTACGTCTGGGTAGACACCTCAGTGAGTGGAAAACTTACACAAAAATGTAGACAGGAATGTTTATAGCAGCTTTATTCACAACTCCTCAGACCGAAAACAACTCAAATGTTTTCCAGTCAGTGAGTAGATAAACAAATCAACGGAGTACTGCACAGCAAGAAACAAACTGATGATACGAGCAATGACATAGATGAATCACAAATCCATTATGCTAAGTGAGAGAAGAAAGACTCAAAAGGTGACATGCAGTATGATTCCATTTATGTGGAATTTATATGACATTCTGGAAAAGTCAGAACTCTAAGACTAAAACTCAGGCCAGTGGTTTCCAGATAATAGAGTGGATGTGAAGAAAAGTAGGGGATTATGGCAATGCCCTAACTGGACTGTGGTGTGCTTACATGACTATATGCATTTATCAAAGCTCATGGCATTGGAAACTGAAAAGGGCTGATTTTACTGTATGCAAATGAGAAATAATTTACAATAGAAAAATAAAACAATAGATAAAACTATTTTCCTTTAGGAATGGTACATGTGGTTTCCTTTCTCTTTTCACTCCCTTGTACCTCCTTTCATCTCTCTTTTTGTTTTATCTTATTTTTTAAAATTTCTTAATTTTATGTGTATAGATGTTTTGCCTGCATGTACATCCATATACCATGTGCATGCCTGGTGTCCAAGGAAGCCATAAAAGGGTGCTGGATCCCTTGGAACTGGAGTTACAGACCACTGTGAGCTGCCATGTGGGTACTGGGACTTGAATTCAGCTCCTCTGGGAGAGCAGCCAATGTTCCTAACTGCTGAGCCATCTCTTTAACCTCTTTATTTTATTTTTATTTTTTTGAAGATAGGGCTTCACTGTGTAGCCCTGGCTGTCCTGGAACTCACTCTGTAGACCAGGCTGGCCTCAAACTCACAGAGATCCTCCTGTCTCTGCCTCCCAAGTGCTGGGATTAAAAGCATGTTCTGATACCCCCAACCAGCTCAGACCTAGCCCCTTTATTTTTTAATCATGTATACGTGTGTATGTCTGCCTTGTGTTTGTGGGAGCTCTTGGAGGCCAGAAGAGGATGTTTTATGCTTTGGAGCTGGAGTTATATGTGGTTGTGAGCTGCTCAATGAAGGTACTGGGAACTGAACTTGGATCCTGGATCCTCTAGAAGAACAGAAAACACTTTTAACTGCTGATTTTTGAGACAGTTTCACCACATAGTTCATCTGGCCTCAAACTCTCCATCTTCCTACCTCAGTTTCCAGAGCACTGGTATCTACAGGCACGTGCTACCACATCCAGCTGGCACCTATATTTTCTAATAATAAAAGCTGGCACCTACAATTTCTGATAATACTGTATGTTCATTGCAGACATATGGGAAAAATGCAGAAAAAATATTTCCTTGTCATTGACTTTTGGTTGAGACGGGGTCTCACGTAGCCCAGGCTGGCCTCAAACTCACTATGTGGCTGAAGCCAGCCTTAACCCCCTGTCCTCCAGCTGCAGTCTTCCAAGTGCTGAGATTATAGGCTAGTGCCATTACACCCAGCCAATATTGCTTTCAGAAATATATATTCTGCTTTCTGAAATACATTATGTGTACATTCCCATGTCATTAAATAATTATAAAAACCATAATTTTATGAGTCAATAATATATATGTATGTGCCAAATGTATGGAGGGCAACTTGTGAGAGTTGGGCTCTCTTTCCACCATGTGGGTTCTGGGAGGAATTCAGGCATGGGGCTTGGGCGCAAGTGTTCTTCTGGCTGAGCCATCTTGCTGATCCCCCACTCTCCTCCTGCAATTTATACTTTTATGCATTTCTTTGTTGCTAAAAATTATATTGCTCACACAATTTCTTTTTTTGCAAACTAAAACAATGAAGTTTCATCCCCAACACTGCAATGTTTTTTAAATGAAATAGAGCAAATTATATATAATATTATATATATATATATATATATATATATATATATATATATATATATATATAATATTACTGAAGCAACTTCAAAACATAATATAAGTTCAGCAGGGCCAGAGCTCCTCTGTCCAGGGTTTCACAATGTTGAACTGGTAAGGCAACCTTCCCTTGGCTGCAACTCCCTCATTGTTCCAGGTCGTACTGGAAAAGTGGTTCCACAGGGTGATCTGGCTCCTCTCTTTGTGATGTACGAGGCTAGACATCCTAACATTTCCTGTACTACCAGCTTAAATTTGCATAATACTTCCAATATTTAATGCTCACCCCATCTAATGTAGCGTAAGCAGGGCAGATCAAAGTACTTTGTTCAAGATCATAGGCTTATCAAGAGTGTAAACACGGATGGATGTACAGCTCGGATATTATTAGGTCTCAAAAAACACTTCCCAACGTTGGGTCGCTTCGTTCCCCCAACCCCCAGCCTAGCAAGGAGGCTTCAGACAACTCTGCCCAGTGGATCCTTATCTAAGGAACAGCGCTCTCCCAACCTTCAAATGTCCTTGGCAACACTGCCACTTACCAGCTGGGGTTATTTCACTCCCGATGGCAGGGGGGGGACACATAGCCCTTACCAAGGGGGCCCAACGAGCGGTGGCACGCTAGCTTCGCAGCCCCCCGGGCTTGCTGCCCATCCGTCGCGATACTGCCAGGGGCTGCCGCTTTCTGGGGCGCTCCCGCCACACATAGGCGCCGGTGGGGGGACGCGCCATGGGCGAGGTGGAGAGGACCTCCATCGGTTTAAGGATTGGCTACGGGCGGGCGACCAGGGAACCTGTGGTTAGGGGTTGTCTGACGATAATCCTGGGACTTGACAGCCATGCCTCCAGAGGTCAGTCCTCCGCTATCCCAGAGTCCCCCGGTTCCCGGAAGTGCCCGGCTCTCCGGAAGTGCCGGGCTAGCTGTAAGAATAGCGGCTTTCTCGAGCGCTGAACCTGGTGGGTTGCAGTTCTGGGGTCCTGGTGACAGCGCAGGAGCAGGGTCGGAGCGGGGCGTCGGGGCTGAGCGGCAGGATGATGGAGGAGGAGGAACTGGAGTTCGTAGAGGAGCTGGAGGCCGTGCTGCAGCTCACGCCTGAGGTGCAGCTAGCTATCGAGCAGGTGAGCGCTCCACCCCCTCAGGAGGGAGCTCCAGAGGAGGGGGCAGCTCTGGGTCCGGGCGGAACCCACCCTCCTAGGCTGGAAGGGTGGCGTCCTGGTGCGCAGAGGGGTCTGGATTTTGGTGGAGGTGGGAATGGGTTTCTCAGCTCATGGACCGAGCTCTAGGCTGGGTTGTCCTCTCTAGGCTCAGGTTGTCACGCCCTGCTGGGTTTGGGCCGAGATGCTGTGCTTTTGGACAGGATGAACCTAGGAGAAACCCCGTGACTGGATAATTCAAATTATCGGAGATTGTGAGACCTCATTCATTTCCCAAACTAGTGCTACTTCTCCCTTTTCTCAAGTTAAGCCCTTGGAATTGGCAGCGGGAGACTTCCATTCCGGAAGCAAGTGGTGTCATTGGGGGCGGGGGGGGGAGAGTGTCATACTGGGAAAATGGCTCTTATGCTGGTGAGGGAGGCAGAGAGGGAGAAAGGAGAATTTGGCACAAGCTGGAGTTACCTGGGAAGAGGAAGCCTCAGTTGAGGAATTGCTTCCATCGGATTGGCCCATGGGCAAGTCAGTAGGGCATTTTCTTGGTTGATGATGTAGAATGGCCCCGCCCACTGTGCGAGCGAGGTACCATCCCTGGGCAGCTGGGCCTGGGTTGTATAGAAAAGCAAGCTGAGCAAGCCATGGAAAGCAAGCCAGTAAGCAGTGTTCCTTATGGTTTCTGCTCCAGTCCCTGCCTTGGCTTCACCTGATGATGCACTTGTAAGCCAAATCAACTCTTCTTTCCAAGTTACTTTTGGTCATGGTGTGTTACCACAGCGATGGAAAGCAAACTAAGACAGACCTTTACCATAGTTAAAAGGTTGAGGGCCAGTGAGATGGTTCAGTGGGTAAAGGCACTTTGCCACCAAGCCTGGTGGCCTGAGAACCTTCAAAGTAGAGGGAGAGAACTACTTCTGACCTGTACACATACACGTGTGTCGTCGTCGTCGTCGTCGTCCCCCCCCCCCCCCCCCCCCCCCCCCCCCCCCGCCTGCCCAACACACACATAGGTCTCACACACATAAATACAGTAAAAATGTTAAAAGGTTGAGAATTCCTGCTATTTGGGTTATGTTGGTGAATATTCCTAGGAGTCCTCGCTTCCCAACAAGAAGTTCTCTTGACTAAATCCCCTTGTCCAGTATATTAAAATTTATGGTAAAGGTATTAGACGTAATTGTTTAAGCCCCCCGTATAGGTTTTGTTCTTAATAAAGGGAAAAAGATCTTCCTTTAAGGAATTAACATGGGGCTATGATGTAAGAAAAAGCACATTAGGAGCTAGTGATACGGCTCAGTGCTAAAGCACTTGTCTCATGTGCCTGAGGATCTAGGTTCAATCCCCAGTTCGAGTGCAAAAGAAAGAAAAGGAAGAGTATGCCTCACTTAATGACTATGGGGAAGTGTGCCCAATAACATTAATTCTACTACTGCTAATTAGTATATGTGGACAATTAATACTTTTTGTTTGCGTTTTTGAGACAGAGCTTCTCCGTGTAGCCCTGGCTGTCCTGGAACTCGCTTGGTAGACCCAGCTTGACCATTAATAATTAGCCTTGGGTCTGCCACTGTACTAAATACAGTGCTTATATTTTCCCACTTATAGATTTTCTGTGTGTGTTTTGGGGGGATGTTAGCTTTGCTCCTATAAACCACATTTGTTGCATCCCAAGGCTGATATCCCATTGGGTAAAGCTTGAAGTGCTGGGGCCATGCTCCTTCAGCATCTGTTTCCTTCAGCCAGAAAATGTGGACTCTGATGGAAGAAACAATACAGTCAGTTACTGTTTGAATTGGAAATATCTGAATGTCACATTGTTGTTATTATCACATGTTATAATACATTTTCTTTATTTTTATTTTTTTTCAAGACAAGGTTTCTGTGTAGCCCTAGATGTCCTGGAACTCATTCTATAGACCAGGCTGGCCTCAAACTCAGAACTCAGAGATCTGCCTGCCTTTGCCTTCTGAGTGTTGGGCTTAAAGGCATGTGCCACCACTGCCCCGCTACAGTTTCTATTCTCGAGTTTTCAAGGTTTAGTCAGCAGACATTTGATGTCAAGATGAATATAGATTTTTTTCTTTAATAGTTCCAGATCCTAAAAATCCTGCAAGTACTTGTACAATAACATTATTGTAAAGAGTATCAAGTTAAGGGTTGATATAACAGAATCACATTTTACCCGGAGGTGAGTTCCAGAGGCAGTGCATAAAGTGAGTACCACTACAGCCATGTTCCTCTTGAAATTCTTTAAAGTGCCCATGAAATTCAGCGTCTAAAGGTCTTCTGATAACTCTAGTGTTTTCTCTGCCAACGCTGGGGCCAGGCATTCTCTTTATAAGTGCACTGGATGAGTAGCGTAAGTCAAGGGCTGTGTTGTGTGAAATCTCTTAATGCCTGGGATGAAATCTCTTAAATGCCCAGGAGCAGGAGGAGAGGAATGAAGGAACTGGGAGCAGTCAGAGGAAGTGAATAATTCACTAACTTCCTCATACCCGATCTCAATGGCAGGCCCTGTTCCCAGCACTCCCTCTGCCGAGGGCATTTAATTAATTGTATAATCACATGTATGTGTGGTGTATTCCCACCATAGGTGGACAGCACAAAAGTGAAAATGCTAAGCTTTTAAATAAAACGCTAAGCTTCATCTCTCACTGACTTTGCCTCCACCTGCCGTTTATATCATGGAAGCCATAAACTCTCCTAATAACCATCTTCTGCCTTTCTTAGAAGACTTTTTGATTCATTCATTTTTATTCTTAAATCAAAAAATTACTTATTTACTATTTTGTGTTTATGTGTGAGTCTGAGTGAGTTTATGTATGCCACATACATTTGGGAGCCCTTGAAGGCCAGAAGATTCCCTGGAATAGGAGTTAGAGGCAGTTTCGAGGAGCTGCTGTATGAGTTTTAGAACTGAACCCAAGTCCTCTGCAAGAGCAGCAAGTGCTCTTAACTCTGGGCCATCTCTCTGATTCCTTTTTTGTTTTGTTTTTTGAGACAGCATTTCTCCATGCACCCCTTGCTGTTATGATTTTTTTTTTTATTATGCAGGGGGACCCCCGAGGGTATCCCACACATGCAGGATGTAGCTGAGAAGATGTAGCTGTGGGCTGGGCAGATGTACACCATGCAGGGCATGGCGGTGGCCAGTGATACACAACCCAGACAATGCATCACATGGAGAGTTTATTATAATAAGAGATAAAGAGGCAGAGAGATAGAAAGAGGGAGGGAGAGAAAGAGGGAGAGAGAGGGAGAGAGAGAGAGAGAGAGAGAGAGAGAGAGAGAGAGAGAGAGAGAGAGAGAGAAATGGGCAGAGTTTAAAAAGAGACTTTTACATCAGAATACAGGGTGGTCCTGAGGGATGGGATCAGAATATTAACACTGGCTGCACTGGAACTCACTGTGTAGACCAGGCCGGCCTCGAACTCACAGGCGTATGCAGCCGCTGCCGCCACCACCACCTGGCCATGATTCTGTAACCTTCAATTTCATAGGAAGGCTGCTCCTTTGAAGATTGCTTCAGAGTTATATATGTCTGGAGTACCTAGGGGGTCACTGATTTTTCTGGTTTTTTGTTTTGTTTTTGTTGTTTTAATTATTACATCTGTGTGTGTGTGTGTGTGTGTGTGTGTGTGTGTGTGTGTGTACATGTATACATGTGCACCACAGAGTTAGAGGCTAACTTGCAAGAGTCAAGTCAGTTCTCTTCTGCAACATGTGGGACCTAGAGACTGAAGTCAGGCCTTCAAGCTTGGTGGAAATGATTTTACCTGCTGAATCTAATCCTGTCAGTCTCTGCCCCCACACGCCTGTGTTGGAAAGTCTTGTGTAGGCCTTCACTCACTGTGCAGCTGAGATTGACCTTGAGTTCCCGATCCTCCATAGTCACTCTGGTGCATGTGTGCACACACACCATCTCCCAGGCGGACACCATGTCCCAGCCTTTTATAACCCATCCTCTTACCTATTTTTTTTTTCAAGACAGGGTTTCTCTGTGTAGTTTTGGTGCCTGTCCTGGATCTTGCTCTGTAGACCAGGCTGGCCTCAAACTCACAGAGATCAGCCTGGCTCTGCCTCCCGAGTGCTGGAATTAAAGGCGTGCACCACCGCCCGGCTAGAAGTCTAAAATCTTGAATCAAAAATATTAGCAGGAGCCAGGCATTCTCTGTAATCCAAGTACTTGGGAGGCTAAGGCAGGAGGACCAGTTCAAGGCCAGCCTGGGCCATATAATGAGTTGCAGGGTAGCCTGAGCTACATAGTAAGATCATCTCTCAAAAAACCAGAACAACAAACAATGTGAGAAAATGGCGTCTGCAGGCCCACACTTGCTCTGAAGACTCAGGAAGACTCCTGTGTTGGCACTCCTTGCTTCTGCTGGCTGCTGGCGCTGCTTGGTGCTCCTTGGCCTCTGTCTTCTTGTGGCTCTCCACTCTTGTCTCCTCCATTCCTGTGTCCACATTTTCTTGAGGATCCATTATATGTGAAGCATTATAGAGTGAAAAAGTGGTAGCGCATGCCTTTAATCCCAGCACTTCGGAGGCAGAGCCAGGCAGATCTCTGTGAGTTCAAGGCCAGCCTGGTCTACAGAGCAAGATCCAGGACAGGCTCCAAAATTACACAGAGAAACCCTGTCTTGAAAAACCAAAAACAAACAAACAAAAAAAAGAGAATGAAAAAGTTGGAATTTTTCTGTTTTTGTTTTGTCTTCAAGAACCTACTGTCTAATAGATTGAATTTTGAATCCCCTATTATAATTTTATTCCCTTGTTTTAGTATTATTCTGTGTGTATACATGATGTGATGTGTGGGTGCACATGTCACAGCATGTCTGTGGAGGTCAGAGGACAACTTTGTGAAGTGGATTCTGGGGATCCAACTCAGGTTGCTAGGCTTGCATGACAAGTACCTTGGTCCCTGAGTCATCCTGCTGGTCCTGTTCCTTCTAATTGGAACCAAAACCAAGAAAGCCAAAACAGACCTGTGTATATCCATGGTGTCCAAAGCGATGCTTAATCAATTACCCCTGTTTTTATTGTAGGTATTTCCAAGCCAGGATCCTCTCGATCAAGCTGACTTCAATGCCGTTGAGTATATCAACACTCTGTTCCCAACAGAGCAAGTAAGTATACAGCTTTAGGTTTCCTTCTTCCCAGTGGCTTCCAGCTTACCCTGTGTGTTGTGATTGTTGTGATAAACAAATGACATTAAATCAAATCAAATTCCACTGTAACGAACTGGGTCAGCTGGCCAATGGAGCCAGCGTGGAGTTCTTTGTTTGCAGAGCACATTATTAGAAATTTTGTCCCTTTAGTTTGTGAGAGTCTCCTTCCCACCTCACTGAACTTTGTGTATGAGTTGAGGTCTTACAACATAGGAGGGGGAAGTGGGCGCGAGGCAGGCGGGAGTAAACCCCAACTTACACGCAGCATTTGGAGTGTGAGGTTGTAGACATTTCGTTTATGTTCTCTGGTTGTGTGGTTTGCCTAGATGGGGTTTTCTTACAGTAATTCTGAGTTAGAAGCCGGAAAATTGAGGGAAGGCCAGGTAGACTTTGGCCCACCCTCCCACGTTCCCTCCCTCTGTCCCCCTCCTCTCTCTCTCTCTTTCTACACAGGGCCGATATGGCCCAGCATGATCTTCACTGTATAGCCAGCATAATCCTCTTGCCTCTGCCTCATTGGCACTGGGATGACAGATGTGTGCCACCATGCTCGACTTTGGGTTTTTCATTTGTTCACTAAGCAGATGTTTACTGGGTACTTGTCGTGTGCTGTCAGTCACTGTCCTGGGCATACACGGGAATGCAGCCTTGCCACTGAGTGTGTGTGTGGTCCAAGCAGAAGGGACACTGCTGAATGCAGGGAGGAGACGGAAGGAAGAGTGCAGTGGAAAGATGAGAGGTTTCTTAGGAAATAAAACCTAGGGGCTTTCGGCCAGTTCTCAGTCAGCCAGTCAACTCCCCAGTCATCTATGGGACTGTGTTAGAGACTAGAGAGAAATGATCAATGTAGCAGGTTAGTTCCTGGAGTGCAGTGTGAGAAAGAAGATAGGAAAGAAATCAACAAGAAGTGATCCAGGACGGCTGACGATCTGCTGGGAGCATGTGTAGCCATCGAACATGGTGGCATAGACAGGGCTCTTATGAAAGAACCTAAAGGGAGGTTCTCTCTTAGGCAGTTTCTGTTACACCAAGACTTACTAGACACAGGAACCAGGCCTATGACATCTTGTGAAACATTGTTCTAGACAGAGATAGACAGGAAGCCAGGAAAAAGGTCACTCTAAAAGTGGGAGGCTGGAGGACAAGAGATGAGTAGACGGCAGAGCATCAGAGGAATGCGGAGAGCCTTGAAGAGGCTGGGTGGAGAGATCACAGCCTGAGATGGAGCCCCCCCCATTCGTGCGTGAAGGGATGAAAGTAGAGGCCTATGCAGATAAAATCCATCCATTCTTTTCCTCAATAGAAAAGGGCCTACTCTGCCTAATTTGGTGAGGCTGGAGGAGAGAAGTTGATTCGAAGATGGGAGATAGTCTTTTTTTTGGTTTTTGAGACAGGGTTTCTCTGTGTAGCTTTGCGCCTTTCCTGGAACTCACTTTGTAGACCAGGCTGGCCTTGAACTCACAGAGATCCACCTGGCTCTGCCTCCCGAGTGCTGGGATTAAAGGCGTGCGCCACCACTGCCCGGCGAGATAGTCATTATGATCTCAGAACTTATGGTCTGCCTTGATAATTCTTCATAGCACGTACATTTATATACTGTTAAGATTTAGTTTGATCTGGTATTGATTGCACTAGGCATTCTAAACATTTAGCAGCGATGGATTCTCCACTGTGTTGATGGCCTTGGTGGTGAGGAGAATGAGCCAAGCTATAAGTAAACATGCAGAATGCTCAGCTGAAATGCAGTGTTGGATGTGGTGCAAGCAGGGTTCCGAATCCAGAGGCTTCCCTGAGGAATGAGACGTACATTAAGGATGTTAAACTTTGGTTGTAGCCTGCTCCATTTGGCAGGTGTTGGCACCTTTTCTCTGTGTTGCAAGGGGAAGAACAGGTATCCGTGGTAAACAGGGTCAGAGGAGGGTGTGAGCAGTGTAGGCCATGAGCAGCTCACTGGGGCCATCGAGTGGAAATACGCAGGTGGATATTCAGAAGTGTGGTGCATCCTCCCCATCACTGTTGGTATCCTAACAAACATACCTTCACACTGAACTTACCAATATTGTCCATCTTTTCCTGACTTTAACAACAAATTCTCTCTCTCTCTCTTTTTTGGTTTGACAGTCTAGTTTTAAAAAATACATTAATTTTTAAAATAAAATTTGAAAAATGTTACACTGTGTGATTGTCTTTTTGGAGGTTTTGTAAGTAGTCTTCATTGCTCAACATTTCTGTGAAGGGGAGTTGGGGTTTGCTAGTGATAGAGGCTTGGTAACAACCAGCTTAAGATAGCCTCTTTCTGCTTATCAAAAATGCTGACTTGCTGGGAGGTGGTGGCGCACACCTTTAATCCCAGCATGCATGAGACAAAGACAGGAAGATCACTGTGAATTTGAGGCCAGTCTTCTGTACATAGCAAGTTTCAGGACAGCCAGACCCTGTCTCAAAACAACAACAACAGAAAGAATGCCAATTCAACTAAACAAACAAACAATCAGTGTTAGAAAGCCACATAGGAAACTGCCAGGTTTTCACCTCTTTCTGAAATGACTGTACACACACACACAGAGACAGACACGCACACATGCACATGCACACACATGCTTTTTAAAGTGAAGCATTTGTTTTCTCCAGATTCAGTTCTGTGTCTTATCTGATCATGCTTCCATATGCATGATAGTATGCAGTCACGTTTCTTACAGCAAGTCAGAAAGTGCAGAACACAGGGTCAGGGCGCACTCTATTTTCCTGGTCCTAGAGTTATGCTTAGCCGGCCATCTACCAGCCCAGATTCCCATGGATCATCATGGAAAAGTAGAAGGAAGTATTGGCCTAACTTATCCATTCTTTTGTTTATTTGTTTAGTTTTTTTTTTTTTTTTTTTTTTTTTCGAGACAGGGTTTCTCTTTGTAGCTTTTGGAACCTGTCCTGGAACTCGCTCTGTAGACCAGGCTGGCCTGAAACTCACAAGAGATTCACCTGCCTCTGCCTCCCAGTGCTGGGGTTAAAGGTGTGCGCCACCGCTGCCCAGCCTTATCAATTCTTTTAACTCTTGGGCAAAACCCATCTGTATATACCATGAGCCTACTAAATATAATTTCAAATTTAGATTGTTTCAAAGATGTTTACATATGAAGGTTTAGTGGCATTGTAAGTGAGGCAATGGGGCTTTATTTTTCTTGAGTGGCTTGCATGTCTGTGGATTCTGCAACTGGAGTGGGGGCCACAAATCCTCAGGTGTGTCCCCTTCATCAAGTCTAGGGGAATCTCAGCTTTCTGTACTTAATAGAGGTCCCTACATGTGCCAGCTGTGCTAACCATGATCTGGAAAACACTTTTAGCTTCCTTGTAGTGAATTAGAGGATCATTTGTAACATTACTGGAGGTTTGAGAGGAGATGCTATAGAATTTATGAAAACCAGTATAATCCTAGCACTTGATTGCTTGAGTCTGGGAGTTAATGACCAGCTTGAGCAACCTAGCAAGACTCCTAGCTTAAGAGAAAAAACAAAACAAAACAAAAAACTAGAGATATAGCTCAGTGGTAGGGCATTTGTCTAGTATTTGTGAGGTTAGAAGTTAAAGATCTTTTTTATAAATTTTATTTATTTGTATATTTTATGTGTGAGAGCTCTATCTGCATTATGCCTTTATGCCAGAAGAGAGCATCAGACCCCATTATAGATGGTTGTGAGCTGCTATATGGGTGCTGGGAATTGAACTCAGAACCTCTGGAAGAGCAATGAATGCTCCTAATCACTGAGTCATCTCTCCAGCCTCAAGGTTCAAATTCTAATGCTGGAAAAAAGAAAAGGGGGAAAAGAAAAGAATATGCATAATCAAGAAATTTGGGGGCAGAAAAAAGAACTTAGCTGGGCATGGTATCATTTGTAATCCCAGCACTTAGAGGAAAGAGGATCAGGAGTTCAAGGCCTAGTGTGGATACTTAGAGAGTGTAAGACCCATCGTGGCCTACTTGCAACACTCAAAATAACCTAAATAAGGCACTGGAGAGATGCTCAGCTGTTAAGAGCACTGCTCTGTAGAGGACCCAGGTTCAATTCCCAGCACCCACACAGCCATCTGAGATGCCATTTCCACACATTCCAGTGTCCTCTTACAGCCTTTTCAGGTACCACATACCTGGTACACATACATATGTGCAGACACACATAAAATAAATAAACTAAATAAATCACTAAACAAACTTTTTTGACTTTTTAACTGTGGTACACACCTGTAACCCTGCTGCAGGAGGGTCATGAATTTAAGGCCAGCCTTGTCTCATGGCAAAATCATGTCTAAAAAGTAATTCCAAAAAAAGAATTTCTACTGACCTTAAGATGCTCTGAGTATTATCAAGAAGAGAGAAAAAATGAAAAAAGAGCAAACAAAGCCCAGGTGACAAATTACTTTAGTCTATTTCTTAAAAAAGCATCTTTTTATAGAGAGGAGAGTAGGATGTAATACTCACAGCACTTACACCTTCCTGAGGAATTATTAAAATGAAGGAAATGCTTTTTAATAGTTGAAACATTTAGCAGTCCAGCCCCATTACAGTCAAACCAGATTAGTAGTTGTCAGAGAAGATGTACTACTTGGGGTGACGTGTCCAGACACTGGATTCCACAGGCCTTTCCTCCAGCTCCAGGGAAGACTCCCACATCATAGGCTGCACTGAGCTGTGGGGTGTGTCCGCTCCACCAGACACAGGTGGAGAGGAAGGCCAGCCATTGTAGAGAGGTAGCAGGGCTTGGGAGTGTAGCTCAGTGATAGAACGTGGGCCTAGAATCAAACAGATCTCTACAACCTTAGACAAAGATGTGTCCTGTCAGAATCTAGTTCCTAAATTTTAACTTGGAGGAGGATGGTAGTATATGACTCAGAGGGTTAAGGAAAAGAATTTCTGTGAAATGACCACCCTAAATGTTAGCACTCTCCCTCATGCTTGTCCAAAGGAAAGCTGTCAATCTATCAGCAAATGAAGTGTAGGATATTTTTGAGTGAGTGAGTGAGTGAGTGAGAGAGAGAGAGAGAGAGAGAGAGAGAGAGAGAGAGAGAGAGAGAGAATGAATGAATGAATGAATTAGGGATTGAATCTAGGGCTTCACGCATGCTAGGCAAGTGCTCTACCACTGAGCTATGTCCTGAGTCCTCTTTCTGTTCTGTTGATAACCTTATGTTGGACTGCCAGGTTTTTGTGGTCTCCTAACCTGCCTGTCCATTGTCTCTAGGGGTGGCGGAAGGGCCATCAGATAAATATGCCCTTATGACCTAATCTTTTTTTTTTCCTATCAATGGGCTTTGTCTGCACGTCTTTGCTATTTTACTTATACTTGTGTGCATGTGTGTGTGCAGATTTATTTGTGCCATGGTGTGTGTGTGTTCATGGAGGTAGGGGACAGCTTTTGGAGTTAGTTCTCTCCATTCATTGTAGGGTCTGGGAATCCAACTCACCAGTCTTATACAGCAAGTTCTTTTACCTGCTGAGCCCTCTCACTGGCCCTCTCTGATTTATAAAATGCAGTTGTACATCTGCATAATTATTGTGGGTGATTCTTAGAAAACAGTGCTGTGGTTTAACCAAGACCTTCCTGTCTCAGGATTATCAAATTCAAGAGGTGGTGCTTGAATGCTGTGGTGCAGTCAGTGTGGACTGGTGTGGAGTGGTCTCCCAGGCATACAGCTGAGTGAAAAGGCACAGTGCAGTTGACCCTTGGGTGTGCCTTTTACTCAGAGAAAGTAGAGAAGCCGGGGTCAGGTGGCCCAGGGCAAGCGGAAGGCTGCATTTCACTGCTCACTCTTACTGCCTAAATTTTTGGTCATGTATATGTTTTAACAATTTTAAATACCTTATAACTATTTTATATTTGTAATTAAAACAATCTTATAATTTATAATTATATATGCTATATACATAATTATATATGGATATATAAATCATATTAATTTTGGTAGTATCCCTGATTTAGAAAGGTGTGATGACAAATTCCTGACTGCTAGTTTTCTCAAATACTAATTTGAAAAAAATTTATTTTTTATTTTATGTATATGAGTGTTATGCCTGCATGTAACTACACCACATGTGTCCGTGCCCACAACCCAGAAGACAGTGTTGGAAGAGGGTGTTGGATCCCCTGGAACTAGAGCTACAGATGGTGGGAGCCACCAGTGTGAATGACTCCGGGTTCTCTGAAGGAGCAGCAAGTGCTCTTAATCACCGAGCCATGTCTCCAGGCCCTTTATACTAACATTTAAATTTTTGTTGCTCATTTTTAGTTTCTCTGTGAAACAGTCCTGGCCGTCCTGGAACTCACTCTGTAGACCAGGCTGGCCTCTAACTCAGAGATCTTCCTGCCTCTGCCTCCCTGAGTGCTGGGATTAAAGGTGTGCACTACCACAACCAGGCTTTAAAACATTTTTTAAAACCTTGTGTGTGTGTATGTGTGTGTGTGTGTGTGTGTGTGTGTGTGTGTGTGTGTGTGTGTGAGAGAGAGAGAGAGACAGAGAGAGAGAGAGAGAGACAGAGAGAGAGAGAGACAGAGAGAGAGAGATAGAGAGAGACAGAGAAAGACAGAGAGACAGAGAAAGACACAGAGACAGAGACAGAGAGACAGAGAGAGAGGATATACATGGGCTGATGAGAAGGCTTGGCAGGTAAAGGCACCTGCCACTAAGTCTAAGGACCACATAACTGAAGAGAACAGACTCTCACAAGCTGTCCTTTGACCTTTGCCCTGAAGCCATGGTACTTGTACACACACAAACACACACACACACACACACACACACACACACACACACACACACACACACGCACACACACACACAAACACACATACACACACAAATGAAACATAATAAAAAAATTTTATTTTTTATTTTTGTGTATATGTGTGTCTGTATCTGTGTATGCTGAGTGTTTCTAGCAGGAGCTAGAAAAGGTTGTCGGAGTCCCTTGAGCTGCATTTACAGGCAATTATGAGGTGCCTGACATGGTGCTGGGAACTGAATTCAGATCTTCTGGAAGAATAGCAAGTGCGCTTAACTGCTGAGCTGTCTTTCTACCCCCCACCGCCCCGCCCCCCCAAAAAAATTTTTAGAGAATATATACAGCCATTTCTTGAATTTGATAATCCTTAGACAAGAAGGATTAAACCACAGCATTGTTTTCTAAGAATCACCCAAAATAATTATACAGATGTGCAACTGCATTTTAAAAACATAATATAAAAAATATTTTAAAAAATACATGTATTCTTTAAATATATTAAATATAACAAATATTATATATTAAAATATAAAAATATTTTAAAGAATATGTGCACACTTTTAACCCCAGCACTCAGGAGGCAGAGGCAACAGATCGCTGTGAGTTCATGGTTAGCCTGGTCTACAAAGTGAATTCCAGGACAGCCAGGGTTATACAGTGAGTCCCCGTCTCAAAACAACAGTAACACACACGCACGCACGCACGCACGCACGCACACGCACACACGTAATCATGATTGTTGTTTTAAGAGTGGGTTCCAGCAGAGTTAGTATGCCAGGAACTGTCACACCCATTTTGTTTTAGACACTAACGGAGGTTGAGGGAGTTGGCGATGCCAGAGGTCCTGGACAACTCACCAGCTGTTCCTGCATGGATGGTGATCTAAATCACACCCAGTCCAGTTTGAAGGGACTAACCTAACAGAGTAGGACTACATTCATCCCAGTGGAGTTGGATTTTCCCATTAAAGCAGCTTCTCTTTTCTGAATTTCACCTTCTCTCTGACTGACTACTCTTGGATTTCTGAAAATTCAGAATAAACCTTAGCTTAAAGGGAGAGATGTGAACAGGCTACTGTGGCATCTCAGGTCTGGTCATGGAAAGTTTCTGGCTTCCTTCTGTCAGCAGAGAGCCAGAAGCAATTTGTTAGCGTAGTTCCTCCTGAGAAAAAGTTTCTGTTAGGGAAAAGGAAAAGGGAATTAGAAAATTACCATCCTTTCCATCTTCCACCAGGGGGCACCATTTCACCACATTTTGTCTAGGTCTGTATGTGTTACTATTCTGTGACAGTCATTATAGATGAGTTAAAATGTAGGCAAATACTCAGAGGCAAAAAGAAGAAACATTGAAGTTATTCTTTTCCTCAAGCTACTAATTCAGATTCTATAGATTCCAGGCACTGGCATGTTACAATATATGGTCTTCCCAGACATTTTCCTACCACGTCTACATTCATAAAAATAACTTTATTTGCTTAGTGAATTGTAATGTAAACTATAGAGAGGTATGTAATTTGTTTGTTTGTTTGAGACAGGGTTTCTCTTGCCACCCTGGCTGTCCTGGAACTCACTCTGTAGACCAGGCTGGCCTCAAATTCACAGATTCACCTATCTCTGCTTTGAATGCTGAGATTAAAGGTGTGTGCCACCATGCCAAACTGTATTTTTCTTTTTTTTTCCTTTGAGAAAGGGTTTCACTAAGTAGACTGGCCTCAAACTCATGATCCTCCTGCCTCAAACTCCTGAGTGCTGGGATTACAGGTGTATACCATTATGCTCGGCTTTAGCAAACAAATATTGAGTAGCTTGGTTAGTTTTCCCAATTGAAGGGCACCATTACTCAATGGACCTTGATGACTAACACGCTGTCTTTAGAGGGCCTCTTGGCTTTCTACAGTCCTGGCTTCTAAGGTGAGCAGTAATTTTACCTGTTCTGGAAGCCCGTCGGTGGGGTTGTGCAGTCCCCACGCTGGTTTCCGGCTCTCCCCAGCAGTGCTTTGTGAGGAAGAACTAGACATTTTCATACAACGGTATTCAGTCATCCCCTTTCTTTGCTGGAGTTTCTTTTTTTCTTTTTTTGAAACAGGGTCTTACTTTGTAGTGCTGGCCAGCCTTGACCCACCTGGCTCTGCCTCCTGATGCTGGAACTGAAAGAGTGTACCACCACATGAAGCCCACCACCTTATGTACTGTGTGTTAGCAAACTTCCCATGGAGGTCCAGACAGTCTTATAAGCTTTATAGGCCTTGCAGTGCCTGTCACAACTTCCCAACTCTGCCGCTGTGGTCCACAAGCAACCGTGGACATGGAAGTTGACCACTGTGGCCGTGTTCCCAGAAAACTTGAAGAGAATGGGTGCATCTGTCAGCTACTGCTTAGTTCTCAAAAGATCTGGGCTGGGGAGATGGCTCAGCACTCACTGCTGAGGGAAAGCGTGGGGACTGAGTTTGGATCCCGAGCACCCATGTAGAGACTGGGCGTGGTGGCTTGCCTACAGTCTCAGCACCCTGAAGGTGGAGACAGGGGGGTCTCCAGGGCAAGCTGGCAGGGAAGACTAGGTGAACTGGTGAGCTCTGGCTCCAGTGAGAGACCCTGCCTCAATACATGAGGTGGAGAGGACTGAGGAAACTGCTGATGTCAGCCTCGGCCTGTGCACATACGTGTGCTCACGGGATATGCAAACATACATCCACACATGCACACGTGTGTACCATGTGCACATACACGCAAAACCAAAAACAATTTCTCAAATAAGGTGATTTTTAAGAGAATTAAATGTAGTATCAAGATTAAACTTCTTGAGGTACCATCCTTTCCCCGTGAAAGAGAATTCCAGAAAGTGAACTAACAGCCAACACTTTTTTTTCTTCATTGTAGTCTCTGGCAAACATAGATGATGTCGTGAACAAAATTAGACTGAAAATAAGGTAAGTAACACCATATGACTGTTAATTAGTGAAAGCATATTAATTTAGTCATCTCTGAATCACACTTTTTGATGAAAGCACCAAAATCTCAAATTTAAAAATAATTCTTTCTCATGGGTTTTTATGTAAACTTTATGGCAGGGAGCTTTGGCCAGTGTTTAACTGCCCGTGCAAAATGAAGGGAACTGGAGCAGACTCTGTTTAAAAAAATGGTTACCACACAGGCTGGGGTGGTGCACACCTTTTTCTTTTTTTTGGTCTGTACTTTCTTTTATTATCATCATAGTCTCTGCATCAAGGTACATAGCAATGATAACAGGTTTCTTTTTAAAGCTTAGTATTAAATATGAAATATCTTCCCCATTTTAATTTCACATTACTCTGCCAAGAAAAAAAAGGTTTTAAACTCAAGTTACTTGAAGCCTGGACATACTGCCATGATTAGCCGGGCTACATCAAGGCGGTGACTTCGTCTGTCCTGCCATATAAGCAGATCTAGGCCCTAGAAAGACGGGACCAGGTTATAATTGTTTTTGAAAAGTGAGCTACAAAAATGGGTAGCCTGTTATCAGCCAGGTTACAAAGTAAGGATGGGGGTAAGGGAGGGATATTTTATTCAAGAAAAAACAAAACATAATTTCTGAAGAATCCCAGTTCATAGTTTTTTTCCCCAAAATGGCTGGAGCGCAAGAGGCTCTCTGAGTTCCGAGGCAGCCTGTTTATATAGAGTTCCCAGCTGGCTAGAGCTGTACAGTGAGACCCTGTCCTAAAACAACAAAAACAGGTCTGTTCATCAGGACTGGGGATGTAATTCAGTAGAGTGCTGACGCAGCAGACATGAAGCCCTGGATTCAATCCTAAGCGTGGCATAAACCCATAAACCAGATGTGGGTGCACTCACCTGTAGTCTCAGCATGTGGGAGCTAGAGACGAGGCAGCCAGAAGTTCAAGGTCATCCTTGGCTACATGGTGAGTTTGAGACCAGCCTGGGATACATGAGACCCTATCAAAAAAAAAAAAAAAGGAGGAAGAAGAAGAGGAGGAGCAGGAGGACGAGGAGGAGAAAAAGTTAACTTTCAAAGGAGGTAGAAGCTCTTGTACAGTATTTTAATGGTTTTATTCCTTCAGTAGGCTTATCTTTTGTAGTGCTAATACTCAGATATGGAGATGGGGTTATACCTCTTGGTTACCTATAACAATGATATTGGACCAGCCGGTTGACTTGGAAGTGTTCCAGAATTAAAGACTTTAGTTAACCAAGACCTGTTTGTCCATATCAGGTACTTCCTGCCCAGTGACCTTGTTCTGGCTTATCCAGGTCTAGGTTTATAAATTTGGTACCTAATAGTCACTAAATAAGTGTATTTTCATTATATAAGTAGTTTGATTTCATTGCTTCAAATGTATTTTGGAGATTTTGTGTGCATTTGTATGTTTGTTTATTTGTTTCTTTTTGTTTGTTTGTTTTTTTCTGAGACAGGGTCTTTCTATGTAGCCCCTGGTTGTCCTGGAATTAGGTCTGTAGACCAGGCTGACCTCGAACTCAGAGATCTGCCTGCTTCTGCCTCCTGAGTGCTGGGATTAAAGGTGTTCGCCACCACGTCCAGTTTGTTTTTGATGAGAAAACTTATTTTGGAAATGGAAAGCATTCATTTTGAGTCTAGAAGATGAGTTTTTTCCCTAACATTCTTTAGTCTTTCGGTAAAGGGCACTGCTCTATAATGTATTGTTCCACTGGTGCCTTAGTAAGCACAAAGGTGAACTAGAGAGAAGGCTCAGGGGTTAAGATCACTTGGTGCTCTCGCCGAGGACCCAAGTTCAGGTCCCAGTACCCATGTTGCCGCTCACAACCATCTGTAACTCTAGTTCCAGGAGATCTGACACCCTCTTCTGACCTCTACAGGCACTAGGCATGCATTTGGTACACATACATATATGCCGGCAAAACATTCACACACATAAAATAAGTAAATCTTAGAGAAAAAAAAGCCTCCTTGTTGTTTTGTTGGCTTCAGTTATAATGGCTCTAGAGGAGACCTCGAAGTTGCCAGAGTTTATATAGAAAGTAGAAACATCCTGGCGATCCAGAGAGCCCTGTCAGCTAGGTATTTCCTGCATTCCTGCTACCATACCTTAAATAGATTCTTCAAGTGCAAAATGAAGCTGGCTGATAGGAATTCCTCTGGCCGAGGCGCCATGCAGTGGCCCTTGCTGAGCCCCTGGGAAGAGACATCCCGGAAGCCATAGATCTGCCTCTGACAGGCTGCACCATGGGGCACAAAGAATAAGGACTGAGTGCAGAGACCACACTGGCTCCTTGACTCTGGTCACCTAAGTTAGGATTTTGCAGGTGCTGATTTGAATTTCCTGGCTTATTTCTATAAAACATCTGTAACTGTGAAAAATGTTCACAGTTTTTTTTTGTTTTTTTGTTTTTTTGTTTTTCGAGACAGGGTTTCTCTGTGTAGCTTTGCACCTTTCCTGGGACTCACTTGGTAGCCCAGGCTGGCCTCGAACTCACAGAGATCCGCCTGGCTCTGCCTCCCGAGTGCTGGGATTAAAGGCGTGCGCCACCACCGCCCGGCCGTTCACAGTTTTATTGGTCCTTTCAGCCAGCTTCTGAATATTAACTCTTCCAGTGTTTAAACAAAGGTAACGCTAAGTCTGCACTGGTGGCGGCTTCTTGCATTGGCGCTGCTGCCTGCTCCGAGGCCCCATTCTTCATCGCTTGGGCTCGTGTGGTTTGTGGCATTAAATAGGTGCAGTCCGCAGAGGTTGATGAGTGAGCTACTGACTTTCTCTTTCTTTTGGTCTACCCAGAGTTGAGTTGATTGGAATGACTCATATCCTATCTTTTTTTTTTTTTTGCCAGGAGACTGGATGACAATATCCGGACTGTCGTAAGAGGTCAGACAAATGTGGGGCAGGATGGAAGGCAAGTAAGTGATGAATCTCTCCACATTAGTTACAGTCCCTAATTTCATAAAGACCCAAACCCCAAGTGACCAGAATGTTGATCATGTGTTTGCACCTTATTAGTCTGTTCCATATGCAGCAGGAAGCATGAGTGACATGCTGCACCATGGCAGGGGTAGCATCTCCAGGCCAGCCCTGAGCTCTCACACGGTGTCCTCCAGACCCGGATCGTGTATTAATACACAGCTGACCCAGGGCCAGCAACTTGCAGGCTGTGATAGACAAACTGAAGGGTCCTAGTTTTTCACCACCTCAGACAGGTCTTATGTACCATGCCTAACTCGAGTCCCTGCCTCTGTCTGTCAGTTGGTTGTTGGGGACTCAGTATTAGTTTGATTGCTATAGATGTTGACGTGAGGCAGCCATGGTTCCTCACACCTGTCTCGCCAGCGCGCAGAACTGGGTTCATTTCAGCTTCGTGTAGTTCCTTCCTCCTCACTAGGGAGGGCTATTGCGAGGGGATGGAGGGGGAGGAAGCCTGTGGGGAGGAGGTATTCTTCGGTGACCAAAGGGCAGATGTCATCTGTTAACCAGCTTCTCTTCTACTTGGATTGTGTTTGGCAGTGTATTTCAGAGATTGCTGTCCTAACAGAAATGCTGCGCGTGCCTTTCCCGCCTTCCTCTCCACAGTGGCTGGCTGGCCCTCCCTTTCGTTTAGTTCACTTAGGTCAGCCGCGCTGTTGGGATGGCTTCCCTCTTCTCCTTTGTCCTCTTCAGCTTTTGCAGTGCTGGGGATCAAACCCGGGGCCTTGTGCACACTAGACCAGTGTTCCACCGCTGAGCCACTGGTAGTGATAGCTGCGTGGCCTAGGCTGGCCTCAAACTCCCGGTCCTCCCACTTCAGCCTGCTGAGAGCTGGGGTGGGAGCTTATAGGACAGCGGGCTTCTGAAAACAGCTCTCATGATGTGCAGGGTCAGAGTGTAAGAAAGGGTCTAACTCTAGGTAGAACTTTATCTGCAACATCCTGTTCTGCTGCTATGGCTCGAAGATGTCTTGACTCTTACATTTTTCAGTTGGTTTTTTCTTGCTGCTGTTGTTGTTTATTTATTTGAAGTGGGTTTTTTTTTTTTTTTGGTTTTGTTTTGTTTTGGTTTTTCAGGACAGGGTTTCTCTGTGTAGTTTTGGTGTCTTTCCTGGAACTCACTCTGTAGACCAGGCTGGTCTCAAACTCACAGAGATCCGCCTGCCTTTGCCTCCCAAGTGCTGGGATTAAAGGTGTGTGCTGCCCCCACCTCCTAGCTTGAAGTTTTTTATATTTATTTTTATTTTATGTGTATGAATGTTTTGCCTGCATGTATGTGCATTGCATATGTCCCTGGCGCACATATGGACGTCAGAAGAGGGTGTCAGACCCCTTGGAACTGGAGCTCCAGATGGTTGTAAGCCATCATATGGGTACTGGGAACTGAACTCAGTGAAAGGAAAAGTATCGGTTCAGGACACCCCACCCCACCCCCTACCCCCACTCCCAACCCTCGAGCAAGTTCTCAGCACAAAGATTCATTTGCCCCAGAGGGCAGGGAATAAGAGACAAAGACAGGAGCTGGAGGAACAAGGGAGACGGGCAGGGGATTTGTCCCAGGAGACAAAGGACCGTCTGCATAGAGAGGGGACAGACGTGGCCCATAGACAAATGGCCGTTTATAAAGGTAAAATGAGAAACCCATGTTAGGATGAGATGTTTAATTTTGATTGGGCATATTAATTAGATGAATCAAAGGGGACTTTTGATTGCTGGACTTCAATACTTTGATAGCTGGATCTTGGTAGTCAGCCTTAGGAACAGAAAGTGGCCAAAGAAGGGAATAGTCCTTGGTAGTTAGCTTTAGGAATATAATCTAACAGTTTCAGCAAGGCGGAGGGAATCAGGGAGAAGGGCAAGGCCTGCCAGGCCATGGTTACCAGGCCCAGGCTGGCTAGAGTCCCTTCACTTGGGTCCTCTACAAGAGCAATAAGTGCTCCTAACTGCTGAGCCATCTCTCCGGCCCCCTTATTTGCGTTGTGTGTGTGTGTGTGTGTGTGTGTGTGTGTGTGTGTGTGTGTGTGTGATGGCCAGAGATCAAAATCAGATGTCTTCCTCAGTTGCTTCTACCCTATATTTTCGACAGAGCAGCTGAACCTTGAGCTCACCAATGTGACTAGACCGGCCAGCAAGCCCCCCCAGGCTCCTTCTGTTTCTGCCTCCATTGCTGGGACGGCAGGTGTGCGCTGCTGCACCTGGCTTTTCCATAGGTGCTGGGGATTGAACTCAGGTCCTCATGCTTGAGAACCGAGGATCTTGCCTGTTGAGCCGTTGCCCCAGCCCCATTTTAGTTTTATGCATCTCTATTTCCTACGTTTCATGGCTGCCACTCTTCCCTCTTGACATACCCTCTGTTGTCTGTCAGAACGCAGCCCGTCTCCGGCCTTTCCTCAGCACTGGTGCTTGGTGTGTGCTAGTTCCCCAAGACACCCTGTTTCCCGGACTCTCCCAGGATGCAGTGTTTACTACTTGGTGTGTGCTAGTTCCCCAAGACACCCTGTTTCCCGGACTCTCCAGGAGGCAGTGTTTACTACTTGGTGTGTGCTAGTTCCCCAAGACACCCTGTTTCCCGGACTCTCCAGGAGGCAGTGTTTACTACTTGGTGTGTGCCAGTTCCCCAAGACACCCTGTTTCCCGGACTGACTCTCCCAGGATGCAGTGTTTACTACTTGGTGTGTGCCAGTTCCCCAAGACACCCTGTTTCCCGGACTGACTCTCCCAGGATGCAGTGTTTACTACTTGGTGTGTGCTAGTTCCCCAAGACACCCTGTTTCCCGGACTCCCCAGGAGGCAGTGTTTACTACTTGGTGTGTGCTAGTTCCCCAAGACACCCTGTTTCCCGGACTCTCCCAGGAGGCAGTGTTTACTACTTGGTGTGTGCTAGTTCCCCAAGACACCCTGTTTCCCGGACTCTCCCAGGAGGCAGTGTTTACTACTTGGTCAGGTCCCTTGTAAACAGGACCCTGGAAGTAGTAACAAGGAGGATTAACCTCCATGTTTCATGTCGAGTCATGGCATCTGCCTCTTCAGAACCCTCTACCTCTGACAGGAGTGAAGTCGGTCACGCTCCCTTACTGCTGCTTGAGGCCATGGTCCATGTTTCCAGCTCTGTCTCCTCCTTTGTTCTAAGCACCTGAGAACTTCCTGCTCTGCTGCACGCCCCGCGCTTTCTGACCCATCATAAGTCGTTCTTTGTACCTATGCTAGTTATCACCAGCATGGCACAATGACCAGCAAGAAGCAATGTAAGGGAGGAAGGGGTTATTCTGACTTACAGCCGCAGGGGATCCATCCATCCTGACCCAGAAGGCCCGGCAGCAGGGGCATTAGTCACGTTGCATCCACAGTCAGGCAGAGAGCGGTAAATGTTATTTAGTTCCGTCTCTTCTTTTTATTCAGTCTAGGACTCCAGCCCATAGAATTTAGGGTGGGACTTCCTAATTTATTAACCTGGTCTAGATAATCCTTCTCAGATCTGCCTCTCTCATCCATGATTCCAGATCCATCCAGTCACTAATCAGTCTTCACTAGTAAGGCCTGAAGTGGGGTTTTTGTTTTGATTTATTGTTTTTTGTTTTTTGGGGGTTTTTTGCTTCCCTTTCTTTCAGATTTTATATTTCAGAACTTCACCCATTTAAGGGCCAGCTCACGTACTGCTTTTTCTTCATGTTATTAATTTATCCCATTGAATAACACCAAAGTACTCAGACTTTGAGGCCCAAGGAGACTCGACCTTCATCTGACCCTCTCTTCATCTAGAGAGACAGATGTGTGTCCTTCCCACGTGTCAGCCCCAGCCCTACACTGTGCCTGGCCTCCCTTGGTTACTAATGAGTAGATCAGGGCCCGTTGGCTAGTTTGTGGTCCCCTTGAAAGCAAGAACTATAGTTTTCGTCTTTACACTTCAGTCTCCATCATCCTGGGCAATCACAGTGAGTGTTTGCTGTGTCTGAGATTAGTCTTTGCCAATGGACAAACGCCCCTGCCCCTGACTGTCAGAACTTCATCTTAGTTAGCCTTGAGGGGCTTTAAAGTTTGATTTGGGTGGGCGAGTGGGGTGTTCAGTGCTAAGGAACTTGGGGTTCCTGAATGCTAGGCAACTGTGCATAGTTCTACCACCGAATTGCATCTCCAGTCCATGGTTCATGTGTGAATAGGTCCAGGTTACTGCTAGTTGGAGTAGCACTACTGTATATTGTGACTTAGTCTACATTTAGAATGGCTTACCAGAAGTCTTAAAATACTTGGGCGAGTGTCAGGTATTTAAGATTGATCCTAAGAATGTGAAAAGAAAGCTGATGATTCATCACGATTTTTTGTTGGGTCATGCTATGTCTGTACACATCCTGGCTGCTTCCGTTTTAACTTGTGGACCATGAAAGGGCAGCATAGGGCAGCAAGCCCCGGAAGGGGTAGGCCTCAGGAATGCCTCTCCCCACCTTCACTTGGAAATGGGTCACAGGTTGCCAGCAGGGCAGCTCGTATTTCAGAGAGCAAGACCATGTTTTCAAGACTGTTTCGATGGAATTTCAGCCTGTGATGGAATTTGTGTTGTCTCCTTAGACTCCAGACAGAGAGGGAGCCCGAAGAAATAATGGCTTTTCCTGTCATCCCTCCGTCTGTCTCTTTCAGCAGACCGAAATGCCAGCTCAAGTGGAGACTTGGTTCAGCAGAGTGCTCTCGGTTCTGTCCTTGTCGGCTCCTGGGAGACAGCGTGGATCTGGCGGGGGCTTTGCTGAAGGGAGTCCCCAGCTGACAGGCACAGACTAGGGAATTATAGATGTGCCAGAGTACTGGGTTTTATAAGTCAGGAGGCCCCAGGCTCCCCTCTTCTGTGGAACATGAGCAGTCCGCTTTCAGAACTTGTTTCCACAGAGGCTGAGAACACTCAGGAGAGCAGGAGTAGGAGCAAAGGAAGCTTCCCTCCCTGGATGGACTCTCCACCCCTGAGAAGCTTGTCAACCTGTGTAGAGCAAGTGGTCGGCCTCATTGCGCACCGTAGAGTCTTCTTGGCGCTTGCTTGCTTTTTTGTTATTTTGGGGTTTGGTTTTGTTTTTTGAGACAGGGTCTCATGCAGTACATTCTGGCCTTAAAACCCTCCTACCTCCACCTTCCAAGCGCTAGGACTACAGGTGAATGCCTCCAGACCTGACTTTCCTGATGTCTTGGAAGACATTTTAAGTGATTTCTTGTTACGGAGGAGGGTAATAAGCATGCATGCCAGTGCACATGTCAAGGCCAGAGAACAAGTTTGCAGACTCAGTTTTCTCCCTACTTTTCTGGGGGTTCTGGTATTGAACTCAGCTCGCTAGGCTTCCATGCCGCTGAGCCATCTCTTGGGCCCTTTAAAAGACATTTTTAGCAGGAAAGTTCTTTTGTGCTGGTATGTGTGTTGTGCATGTGTGTGGGCACTGGTGTGTGGAGGTCTTGCTTTTTGAAGCAAGGACTGTCACTGAACCTGGAGCTCACTGATTGAACTAGGCTGACTGAACAGCAAGCCCTAGATATCCAGCCTCCCCAGCACTGTGGTTACAGATACATTTTTGGGGAGTGCTAGAGGTCAAACTCAGATCCTCATACTCCTTCACTGAGAACTTTACCTACTGAGTCATCTCCCCAACCTTGAGAACAGATCTTTTTTTATTGTTTGGGGCTCGGCATGATAGCACACACCTTTAATCCCAGCACTCAGGAAGCAGAGGCAGGAGGATCTCTGTGAGTCCAAGGCCAGCCTCTTTCTGGGCCAGTCAAGACTACATAATGAAACTTTGTCTCAGAAATAAATGAATAAATAATAAATAAATAAATAATAGAATTATGGGCAGGGGAGATGATTTAGTGGTTAGGAGTCCCTGTTGATCTTTCAGAGGACCCGAGGTTCCTAGTATCCATGTTGGGCAGCTCACAACAACCTGTAACTCCAACTGTGGGGGACCTGATGCCTCTGGCCTTTATGGACACTGCACTCCTGTATACACCCACACACAGACACAGGCATATACACATAAATAATTTTTAAAAACTATTTGGGCAGATTTTTGAATTGAAAATCCAATGAGGCCATTTTTTAGTTTCTGGAATACCAGCTGCTTGGTTAGCAGTCTGCTAAATAAACATTTTGGAGAGCGTTTGGTTGTTGACCCCCTCTCCTGTAGGCCAGCATGTAGTGGTCTCATCTGTGACCTCTTCTAACCATACTACAACACTCTTACAAAGTTCCTGTGGCACTGAGTCCTCCTCATTCTCATCTGTTGAGATCATCAGTCCAAAGCCTTAATTAGATGTTCACATGTTAGAAATGTGTGGATAAAGTGAGTCAGTGCATGCTCTGATATGCTCTGAAATTCATGCAGCTTCCCAAGAATATAAACACACAGTTGGCAGGTAGCTAGAAAGAGGTGACTGTAAGAGCAGGTTAGAGGAGGGGAAAGCTAGCTGGCATTGAAATTGCAAGAGGGGTCAAAGCTTGACCAGTTGCCAGGAAGTTCACTGAGAATCACCGATGCAGGGTCAGCCTCTGGATTTCTCTCTCTGTGCAGCTTGGCCACAGCCTGGCTGTTCTGTGAGCAGAGCATGACTGAGGTTTAGGAAGAAAATTACTGCCACCCTTTCCAGCTCACTGCTCACTGTAGCTCAGGTTTTGAAAAAGCTGTAGACAATTGTAGTGTGAGCTTCCACCCAGTTGAAAATATATAGCTTCTCTGACAGTTTCTGATTCTGCAGAAGCATGGATATGTATGAGATAGGGAGGTCACAGCTGCATTGGCCCACAGGGCACACTGTTCCAGATGTGTTTAGCTTTAATTGTGATAAACTTCTCTCAGACTGAACTGAATAGGGAAGTATACTTCGCTGTGGCCCTCATCAATTTCAGTTCTGCCAACTGGACCATGGTACACCCAATCCCTTTCCCTATTATAGCTTCTGCTGTTTAGAATGGCTGTTGTGTTCCTTTTCTGACATGGCCGTACTGGACTTCCTTAACTCTGATGTAACTCCTAGAGATTTCACTGTTCTGGTTCTTCCCTCTGGATGGGGTTTGTCAGCATCCCCCTTAATGTGTGGTCCCTAGGAGTAGACATCGTGTGAACATGCAGACGGGTGCTCTGTCTCCTTGTTGTAGACTGGGGCCTTGTGAGGATTCCTTCTCTGGGGAGGCACAGGCCACAGTCTACCTCTTCCTCATAAGGTCCCAATGACAAACTAGAATACAGTTTCACTAGAGTTCACCCTGGGGAACAAATGAGTTTTTTGAATTTACTTGCAGTGCCTGGATGAGGGGTTACTGGCAGGAGTGTGGGTGACCCCAAAGCAGCCACACTTGAAAGTCCTTGCCCCATATGGAAGATGGCTTCCCCATCACTGTAATTAACCTGCACCAGCCTGTATTCTCTTGCTCCTCCTGAGAGCCTCAAGCCTTGTGCAGTTGTGGCAGAGTGGCAGGCAAATGGCTGGGAAGACCACCTAGTCTCTCAGGTGAGGGTCCAGTGACCCTCCCATGCCAACCATCATCAAACTAGATCCTTAGTGATGGACTCTAGCAAGCAGCCACACCTGGCCTGATGAAGATGGAGGGTGTTTCGTTCCGATAACCACTTTCTATTATAGACTGTCCAGGGTCTGCCAGTGTCCTGAAATGAACTACATTTTGATATGGATAGACCTATTTCTGGAGGAAAGATGGTGATTTTTCTAGGTTCTTTGGGGAGTTTGCAGCTCTTCAGGAGTTATGTGGCACTGCTGCAGATACTGTCCTCCTGCTACCTGGGGTTTGGTAGGGTTTTCAGCAGCCGCCTCGCCTTGTTGACCTCACTGACTGCCAGTACCCTGCAGCCCTCAGGTCAAGGGTTGTAAGGATAGCCTTGAAGAGAAGAGAGCAACCTAAGCAGAGTATGTGCTCCATGTCTGTCTTCATAGGGAGAGTGAATGCCAGGTCTCAACTGGACAGCCACACGTCAATGGTAGCCCAGTTGTGGTCAGGTCTGGATGTAGACCTGGAATTGCCAGATCTATCAGTTTTTCAAGAGAAGCCAGGAATCCGGGTTTTTCTGTGCCTCTCCCAGCTCTAAAATGTTGGCTTGGTGTTTTTCCTAAACACTGCAAAGGCCAAACCAAACACATCTGTGGCCCAGCGCTCTGCACCACTGCCCCAGGTCTTTTTCATATGAGCCTCATTAAAACTCTCTCCTCTGTTTGTGCAATAGGTTCTTGAAAATCTGTGCCAGACTTTGTGTCCCATCCTTGGTTCTATCTTGTGTTTTACTTGATTGTTTCAACCTGTCAAGATCTTTGTGATCTCAATGACTTCCCATTTATCACCGTCAAATCTGCCACGTGTGCCCTCTCTCTCTCAAGCTGTAGATGAGAAAGTGGAACAGGTTGGGTTCAGAGCCCTGTGCTCTGCCATCAGAGACTTCCTGTCCTCCTCCTCCTCCTCACTCCAGCCTAAAGTGCCAGGCCCAGAAAGCACAGGCTTCTTACCTGTTCTTGGTTATTATCCAGGGTGATCTCTCTCTCTCTCTCTCTCTCTCTCTCTCTCTCTCTCTCTCTCTCTCTCTCTCTCTCTGTCTCTGTGTGTTGGTTTGCTTGCTTATTTGTTTCTTTTTTTAAGATTTATTTTTATTATGTGTAAGTGTGTGTAGTATGGGTGTGGGTGCTCTGGGAGTTACAAGCAGTTGTGAGCTTCCTGACATGGGTGCTGGGAACCTAACTTAGATCCTCTGGAAGTGTATGTAGCAAGTGCTCTTGACTACTGAGCCAACTCTCCAGCTCCTCCTTTTCTTTCTTCCTTCCTTCCTTCCTTCCTTCCTTCCTTCCTTCCTTCCTTCCTTCCTTCTTTCTTTCTTTCTTTCTTTCTTTCTTTCTTTCTTTCTTTCTTTCTTTCTTTTTGACAATATCTCACACTATGGACCAGGCTATGCTAGAACTCACTATGTAGCCCAGGCTGGTCTTGAACTCCTGATCCTCCTGCCTCTGCCTCCTAAATGCTAGGATGACAGGCAAGGCAGCACCTTGCCTGGCGCAGGGCCATGTTTTCTAATCATTCTGTTTCTATTTTCTCTAGAAAAGGAGGTTAATAATACTTGCTTGCTTCACTTGTAGTTAGAGATATCATGAAGATTTATGAACCAAATCAAGAAAGTGTGTTACTTTCCAAGGAGAAAATATTCACTGCTTTTCATCATAAAAATTAGCACCTCATCTAATTCAGGCATTAGAACAGAAATCGTGTTTCCCAAACTGAACCAGGGTGGGCCTGGGGCTCTGCTGCCTGGTGCTGATCCTGAGTGTGCGGCTGAGCTTGTTCTCAGCGGTGCAATGGCAGGAGTGCTTGTCTTTTACTTTCCATCACTTTCAGTTTGTAACGTTCTTCCATCCTTTCGTGGGAAGAAAATTGTCTTAGTTGGGATTTCTATGTCTGTGTAGAGACACCATGACCACGGCAGCTCTTACAAAGGAAAACATTTCATTGAGGCTGGCTTACAGTTCAGAAGTTTAGTCCATTATCATCATGGTGGGAAGCATGGCAGCATGCAGGCAGACATGGTGCTGGAGAGGGGCTGAGAGTTCTACATCTGGATCTGCAGGCAGCAGGAAGGGAGAAAGACACTGGGCCTGGCTTGAGTATTTGAAACCTCCAAGCCCACCCCAGTGACACACTTCCTCCAACAAGGCCACACCTACTCCAACAAAGCCACACCTCCTAATAGTGCTACTCCCTATAGGCCTATGGGGGCCATTTTCATTCAAACCACCACAAAAATTAAACACATTGATTGATGAAATTAATTAAGGAAATAAATAATGGTTTTAAAGCATATATACACACACAAGCACACATCATGCCAGTGGGGCAGGGCAGTGCACATCTGCAATCCCACCACTTGGGAGGCTGAGGCAGGAAGATCATGAGTTTGAGGCCAGTCTGGGCTACATACTGAGGATCTGTCTGTAATAAATAAGTAAGTAAATGAGTAAATAAATATCAACTGCTTGTTTTCTCCTCCTAAATATACCACCTTAAAAATGGGTACGTTTTTTGAAGTTTAAGCTATTATTTCCCATTAGTAACTGAGAATGGCTGAACATTTCTCCTCCCTCAGCCTCCCCAGGAGCTGAGACCGCAGCACCTGCCCCCCACCCCATCCTCCACCTTCTGTGTGTTTGTGTGTGTGTGTGTGTGTGTACACATGCACGTGTGTCTGTGTGTGTGTGTGTCTGTCTGTGTCTCTTTTTTGTATTGTACTTTTCAGAATGTTTTCAGGCTAAAATTGCTGTGGTCTGAGCATGTCCCTGGAATGCAGACAGTACTGATTCATGGAACAGCCTGGCTGTCAGCCTTCTGTAAGCATAGTGTCCCTCATATTGCTTGAGTCTGGCTGCCATTCCCAATCAGGACTTCTTACATCTGGTGCAGAGGCTAAGGGTAGCCTGTCTTTAGCTGACAAGTTGAATCCATGTGCGTGTTGTGCTTTGCTTGCTTCTACAACACTTAGCTATAGCTGAAGCAAGGGTTCTTGATTAGCCTGTAGTGGGACTGGGATTAATCTGATTACTGCAACACATCCTTTTACTGCACATGAGCCTTGATAGCCCGTTGTCTCCCTCTTGGATGTTTTGAGACAGGGTCTCTCTAAGTAGCCCAGGCTGCCCTTGGTCTAAGTCCTCCTGCCCCATGTTCTCACATGCCTACCCTGGTAGAGCTTTTATTTATTTTTATTTATTTCTTTGTTTATTTTCACAAACACATCTGCTGCCTCACTGGCCCTCTGCCATTTGTCCTGTAAAACCCTCATTTTCAGAGACCCTATGAGGAATCTACATAACTATTTTCTCCTTCCTCTATGACTAAGAAAGGCCGAACATTTGTTTCAATCCTTAAAGGATTGCAGTCACGGGCAGTGTTGCTTGTACAACATTGAGTGGCAGCCTGGTCAAGTGAAAAGCTTTGAGTCCTGAATTTGTTGTTTTTGTCTTTAGGACATGCTGCTGCTTTCAGCCCCAGATTCATATTCATTCTCTCTCTCTCTCTCTCTCTCTCTCTCTCTCTCTCTCTCTCTCTCTCTCTCTCTCTCCCTCCCTCCCTCTCTCAAGAGAGGGTTTCTCTGTGTAGCTCTGGCTGTCCTGGAACTCACTCTATAGACTGGGCTGGCCTTGAATTTAGAAATCCACCTGCCTCTGCCTCACTAGTGCTGGATTTAAGGTGTGTGCCACTGCACCCGGCCTTTGCCCCAGGTTCTCATCTGAGCCATGAAGAGAATGGCTGCCCTAGGGTGGTGAGGATGAAAATGAATGTATCTTGGACACCCCTCACACTTCTGGGCTCACTCAAGTTTAAGAAATGGCAGTAATGCTTCAGCTGCTGATTGTGACAGCTGTTGGATTCCCTGTGTCCCAGATTCTGTATGTCCAGATGTCTGTCAGGTCCCTGTGTCTTTCCTATCAGTTCTACTCTTTTATCCCTACTGCCTTGCTTTAAAGCCACTCCAGGTACCACCTTGTCCTTTTACAGCCAACCCCCACCCTCCATGCCCCCACCCCCCTCCGAGCCACACCCTCAGCCCACATCTCTTGCTTCATGAGCCAATTTTAGTAAGTGTCAATTCTTCAAAAATTCCTTTATTCTGCTGTCTAACTCTAATCCCTCCCTCCCTTCATCCCTTCTTTCCCCTTCCTTCCTTCCTTTCTTTCTTTCTTTCTTTCTTTCTTTCTTTCTTTCTTTCTTTCTTTCTATTGTTGTTTTTTAAGACAGGGTTTCTCTGTGTAGCCCTAGCTGTCCTAGAACTTGCTCTATAGATCAGGCTGGCCTTAAACTCAGAGATCCTCCTGCCTCCGCCTCCTGAGTGCTGGTATTAAAGGTGTGTGCCACCACACCCGGCTGCCATGCCTGCTTTTTACATGGTGCTGGGATATGAACTCAGGTCCCTCTGCTTGTTCAATAAAAGCTCTTACCCACTGAGGCATCTCTCCATCACCTGAGAATATTAATCTTAAGGGGAAGGCTTCTCTGAATGCCACACTGGTCACATCTTTAGTTTTCTAAAGTGGGGGTTGCACTTGTGCCGCCTTGCAGATAAGGTGCTGGTTCATACCCCTCTCCCCATACCCACACATATATTTTCTGTGTATGTGTGTGCCTGAGTGTACGTGTCTACCCCATGTGTATAGGAGCCCATGGAGGTTTTAAGAAGGCATTGGCTCTCTTAGAACCAGAGTTACGGGTGGTAGGTGCTAGGAACCAAACCTGGGTCTTCTGTAAGAATAGGACATGTAGCCAGGCAGTGGTGGTACATGCCTTTAATCCCAGTACTCGGGAGACAGAGGCAGGCAGATCTCTGAGTTCAAGGCCAGCCTGGGCTACAGGTGAGTTCCGGGACAGGCTCCAAAGCTACACAGAGAAACCCTGTCTCAAAAAACCAAAAAACAAACAAACAAAAAGAACAGGACATGCTCTTAACCAATGAGCCAGCTCTCTGGCCCCACTGTGCTTATTCTTAGGTGTACCTAGCATGTCCCTACTCAGACCTGGGCTTTTGCCCCTTGTCATGGTATGCAAGAATTCAGCAGGTTCACAGAGATTTGTGGTATGTGTATGTATGTGTTTGAGATAGGATGCTCTGTGTGGTACAGGCTGACCTCACATATGTGGTGTGTGTGTGTGTGTGTGTGTGTGTGTGTGTGTGTGTGTGTGTGTGAGAGAGAGAGAGAGAGAGAGAGAGAGAGAGAGAAGATCTCTATCCCAGTGTGGTCCAGTCTGTCTTCAAACTTGTGTGTGTATTGGGGTGTGTGTGTATGTGTATGTGTGCTGACCTCGAACTTGTGATCTTCCTGCCTCAACCTCCTAGAAAAAGTAGTATTTAAAAATATCACTATTCTTATTTTTAAAATAGTCTTTGAATATAGTTTTTTTTTTAAATTTCATCTGAGAATGGAGTTAAGTATTAAGGAATATATTTAGTGATCCTCTTTAAAATTTTTGCTAAATTTGGCATATAGAGGTAGTCAGGGTGGAGAGTGGCACATGCCTGTGATCCCAGAACTTGGGAGGCTGAGGAAGTAAAATCTCAAGTTCAAGGCCTCTGGACTACATGGCACAATCCTGTTCCAAACATAAAACAATTAATAACTTTAATTTCTTCATTCATATCACTGCATTTAAAAACCGTTTTGTATCAGCGTGCGTGTGTGCGTGCGTATGTGATGTGCGTTTGTAAGTGCGAGGTAGGCACTGGGGCATTCATATAGAAGTCAGAAGACAGCTTTGTGGAGTTTACTCTCTCTTTCCACCTGTATATGGGTTTGGGAAATCCAGCTCAGGTTGTCAGACTTTACCTTCTGAACTTTTTTGCCAGCTCCATATCATTATATTTTGAATAATTTTATTGAGATAGAATCCACATACAATGTAATTAATCTGTTTTAACTATCTTTCTATACCATCCAGTATCATTTGATATAGTACATTGTTAATATTAAAAATTCATAGACTGTATGTAACATAATACACTGTGTTGTTAATTACAGTCACAGCACTGTGCAAGTTCCACTACTCTCTGTATTTCATTCATCCCCATCAGAAACCGTAATCATTAAGCAAAAGCTCCCATAGCCTCCTGGGGCCTCTAATAATATTTCCCTGTGGATTTTCCTTTTGTATGTATGCCATGTAAATGGAATCCAACAATATCTGACCTTTTGTTTCTGACATATTTCACTTACATCTGCAAGTACTGGCTGGTTTTGTGTGTCAACTTGACACAAGCTAGAATCATCAGAGAAGAAGGAGCCTCAGCTGAGGAAATTTCTCTATGAGATCCAGGCAAATGCCTGGATCAGTTATGTGATTGTCTCAATTAGTGATTAGTTGGGGAGGGTCCAGCCCATGGTGAATGGTGCCATCCCTGAGCTGGTGGTCCTGGGTTCTGTAAGAAAGCAGCCTGAGCAAGCCAGGGGAAGCAAGCCAGTAAGCAGCACTCCTCCATGGGCTCTGCATCAGCTCTTGCCTCCAGGATCCTGCCCTGTTTGAGTTCCTTTCCGTGACTTCCTTCAGTGAGGAACAGCAATGTGAAAGTGTAAGCCAAATAAATCCTTTCCTCTCCAACTTGCTTTTTTGGTCAATGCGGCTGTGAGGACAAGCCTTCAGCCGCTCAGGAACTGAAGCGGAGCCACAGAGTTGGTAAACTAATCACTCAACTTGACTTTTCTGAGGGAGTAAAACTTAATTCTCTGGGACTGGCAAAAAAGGAAAACACACACACACACACACACACACACACACACACACACACACACATATCATGTCAGGATATCACCTAAGGTGCTCATGAATGGCAAGCCTTCAGCAGGTCAGAGAAACTGAAGAGGAAGTGTGGAGCAGGTGAACTACTGGACAGATGAACAGACACATGAGAACTTCTCTGGGGGCCAGAGCTTAGTTCTCCATCTTATTCCTCTTTCTGTTGCTTGTTCTACTCTCTCCTTCTGTTCTGTTCTTCCAGCCAGATGTTTCCCTTCTGCATCTTTCCTGATGACTTCCTTCTCACCATTTACTGAGGGATGTCTTCCTTCTCCTTTATTGTTTCTCTTACAGCCTGTATACCCCAGCAAAATCTTTCAAGCAATATAAAAATTACAATGTGGTTACATTCTATCTTTTAGTAAATGACTTTTTTAAGTAAAAAATGTCTTTCAAGTAAAAGAAAATGAATACAAGTAAAAAACAACATGTTCCCATTCCCTTTACATGATTAAATATTTTAGGTATTATAGGTGAAAAACGAATTATCCCCAAGAACCCACATACATTCATGCCTAAGCAACTTGTTACAAATTAACAAAGTGTAAGCAAGCAAGGTATTTTTCTCGGCCAGCTCTTTTACTGGCAGGCTACATTTTGTGGTTACAAAGGAAGGACCAATCATTTTATTATTTATCTCAAAAGATAATCCTATAAAAAAAATCTTAAAAGAATCACAAATCTAAACTTTTATATATGAAAAACAACCAGTCAGCTATACTTTAAATCCTCAGGGTACATACCCATTCACCAACAGTTTTTTACATCAGGAAGCTGAGGACAGAAATGGGTACAAGGAATAATCATCACCTTTGATCACCAATCCGTCCTAACAAGAAAGGTATATCAGCCAGCAATAGCCAGGCTGCCATTGTTTTTGTTCCCTGACCTCAATGAGTCCCTTGCTCAACTGTTAAAAGTGTGCCTTTCTAAACTAAATTGTTCCCCAAGATTTTCTATCTCAAAGCCATTAACAAAAACATCTTTTTTTTTTTTTTTTTTTTTTTTATTATTATTATTATTATTATTTTTTTTTTTTAATTTTTATTTTGCAATACAATTCAGTTCTACATATCAGCCACAGATTCCCTTGTTCTCCCCCCTCCCGCCCCCCTCACCTTCCCCCCAGCCCGCCCCCCATTCCAATCTCCTCCAGGGCAAAGCCTTCCCCACAGACTGAGATCAACCTGGTGGACTCAGTCCAGGTAGGTCCAGTCCCCTCCTCCCATGCTGAGCCAAGGGACCCTGCATAGGCCCCAGGTTTCAAACAGCCAACTCATGCAATGAGCACAGGACCCGGTCCCACTGCCTGGATGCCTCCCAAACAGATCAGGCCAATCAGCTGTCTCACCCACTCAGAGGGCCTGATCCAGTTGGTGACCCCTCAGCCATTGGTTCATATTTCATGTGTTTCCGTTTGTTTGGCTATTTGTCTCTGTGCTTTATCCGACCTTGGTCTCAACAATTCTCTCTCATATAAACCCTCCTCATTCTCGCTAATTGGACTCCCAGAGATCCACCTGGGGCCTAGTCATGGATCTCTGCCTCCAGATCCATCAGTAGTTGGATGAGGTTTCTAGCACGACAATTAGGGTGTTTGGCCATCCCATCACCAGAGTAGGTCAGTTCGGATTGTCTCTCGACCATTGCCAGCAGTCTGTTCCTTAAGTCATTATTTAAAGCTTGGTTTTAGCTATGAGGCACACTGAAACCTATGAACACATCTTCCAACATTAAGATTAAAGAACTTGAGCTAGCCTAGTTTCTGGGACTTAATTGTTTTCCTTAATCATTAACCTAAGCCACAGTCTATACGGCTCCTCAAGAGAAATTCATAAGTCTTAGCTGTGTGACACTTCCTTGTTCTTATTTTCTATCCTCTCTAGCCCCTGCTTTATTAGAGGACGAGGGCAACTCTATATCCTGCCTTTACCTATATTAAATTTCCCACTAAACTAATGTCTATCATAATCCCTTACTATATTTGTTAAAAACCCTTAATCATCAAAATTCTATTTAAACTAACACTATTATTATATAAAATCATTACTTCAATTAAACAGTACAGCTTAAGAGGAAACCATCCTCATAATAATCCACGGGTAAAATCCACAGTAGAATGTGATATTTCCATGAGGTAATCACACTACATTAAAGGCAGTGGGGATCCCCCCACACCCATTCACACCCTTGCAGATACCAGAGAAAAATGGCAGAGGCAAACATGTAAAGACACAGCAGTAGCAAGAGACATTCTGGAACTGAAGCCCTCAGAGCCTTGCCCATCTGAGATTCACCCATCAGTGCCTGGCATTCTAGTGGGCTGATCTCCTGAAGTCAATTCCTATCTGCTGCTCCTCTGACATTGCCACCAACAAGTCATGGTGTTTTGTTGCAGCAATGGAAACCCTAAGACATCAAGGCTTATCCATATTAATGCCATGTATCAGAACTTCATCTCCTTTATGGCTGAGTAATATTACATTGTATGGACCTACCACATTTTATTTTTCCTTTCATCTGCTCAGAAACCTTCTTTCAATTCATTTCAGTAAATACCTGAGAGTAAAACTACTGAATAATTTACCTTAATATTTATAGACATTTTCTATATTGTTCAAAATGTTAGTGTTTTTCTTTTTGGCTAAACACAGAGTGCATTAACATAAGTGTGTTTCCTATTTTGACTTCATCTAATACATGAAACTATGTTTCAGATAAGCGATACATAGTTGTGGTGGTTTGAATGAAAATGGCCGCCATAGTCCCATAGGGAGTGGCACTATTAGGTAGTGTGGCCTTGTTGGAGTATATGTGGCATTGTTGGAGAAGTGTGTCAGTTTCAGATGCTCAAGCCAGGCCCAGTGTCTGATTCTTCCTGCTGTCTGCCTAGCTGGATGTAGAACTCTCAGCTACTGCTCCAGCTCCGTCTGCTTTCATGCTGCCATGCTTCCCGCCATGATGATAGACTAGACCTCTGAACTGTAAGTCAGCCCAGTTAAATGTTTTCTTTTATAAGAGTTGCCGTGGTCACGGTGTCTCCTCACACCAATTGAAACCCTAATTGAGACAATTAAGCTTTTGTGTCAGTGCCTATAACAGAGGTGCCTAATAACAGATGCTCTCCCCACACCAGCTAAAACTGCCCTGCATTTATTTCTCTTTGGTTTAGTTAACAGTCCAGCCATCAGGCTGTTTCCTTCATGAGCATTGAAACACAAGTCCCACTTATCTGTGATGTGATTATTGAAAATAGCTTTAGAAAACCAGTGTGCCAGTGGGAACAGGGATGTTGTATTATTCCTCCGAGCCATCTCCACATAAATTGGCATTCTAGAGGAGTCTGCAAGAAAGGCCCAGCGTAACTCCTGCCACCTCTCCATTTCCCCATTAAAAGCAGTCAGTTACAGGTTGAAACTGGAGTCTACATCTAAAGAGGAAAATGCCACTCATCACTACTGTAACTGTCACTCTTGTTTGATTGCTGATAGCTAGAGGCTTTGCAAGGGAAATTTCGCTTTCAGGTTGAGGCTTTGCCTTAGAAAAAACAGCAGTAACTCTGCCAACAGACAGAGCTTTCCTGGGCCTCAAATCCTTGACACAAGAAAGTCATTGAGCTGTGTGAAAACAGTGGGTGGGAACTTGAAACCCTGTCTTCATGTAAGAACTTGGCCTCCTTTTCTCTTCCCTCTTTTAGCCACAGAAATATTTAGAGCAATCTGGCTTCGACTGCAGGTGTTCTGTCAGCCTTTCCATTAATAACGCCTGCTTTTCAGGGGTCTGCAATAAAGCTGTAACATCTCCTTTGCTCTGATTTGGACTCCCTGGTCTTTCCTGGGGGGGTGAATTTTGCAAAACGGAGACAATGCCTTTCTAGTCTGTTTTTGTTTGGTGTTTTGAGTTGTCTTCATTAAACCTTTTAAGTAACGAGAAACTTGTTATCCTCCCAGTAGTGTTGGATCACATGCCAAGATTCTCATTTCTTTTACATTTTTATTTATTTTTTGAGACAAGGTCTCATGTAGCCCAGGCCGGCCTCAAACTTCCTGTGTAGCTGAGGATAACCATGAGTTCCTGAACCTCTTGCCTCCACCTGGCAAGATTCTGATTTCTGTTTCCCTGTTGTGTTGTGGCGTCTAGAAAGATTCTGGGTTCCTCTTTGGTTCTGATTCTGATACCTAGACTGTGACTATTGGGCAGTGTGGTTGAGTGACATTCACTTTACAGCCTCCAGTTAAAAGCAGACGTTTCTTCTATAAATGTGCCTATGACAAGATTTAATGATCCCATTTTTTTGTTTTGTTTTGCTTTTTAGTAAAGCAGGAGAAGAGAGTAAAGGGGAGATAGTTCAGTGGGTGAGGATACTTGCTCTGTGAGTTCAAATCTCCAGCACTGATATAAAAAGCCACGTGTGATCATGTGCATGGTTGTAACCCAAGTGCTTGCTATGGTAGGTAGAGGCTAGGGCTTTCTGGCTGCCAGACTAGCTCCATGTTCATGAGTCACCATGTGGGTGCTGGGAACTGAACATGAGTCCTCTGAAAGAGCAATGTGTGCTCTTAACTGCTGAGCCATCTCTCCAGCCCCTCATTCTTTATTTTTATAACGATGAGTATGGTACATATAATTTCAAATGTGCCAGGCAAGTGTTCTACCTCTGAGCTATAGCCATGGTTCCTAAATGTCTTTTGAAATCTTTTGAAATAATAACAAATACTTCCAAGCAGATTTGGAAGCCACTTTTCCTTGCTACAGAGCCCGAGAAGCTAACTGGTGCACACATGTCCCAACAGTAGCCGTAACTGTGATGGCATTCACCAGCCTGGTAGCTGCCAGCACAGTGGAGAGATGACTGAAAGAGAGCCCTAGGGTGAAAAGAGCCCTGTGTCCACTGTACACCCCAGTAGTGGTACTAAAATAGTGGGAATCCCTGAGTTCCTAAAGGGAGTAGGTGAAGCAGGAAGAGGGCATGCTCAGCTGAAGTCTCGGGGACATGCACATCAAATCCCTTGACAGGACGTCCAGATGTTGCCGCAATATGATGCTTTCTCCTGAACAAATACCCGTAGCATAGATGAGAGTTACTCAGTGTCTAAAATTAGAAGGACTAGTAAGCTATGGGGAATTAGGATGAAGTAAGGAACCTCTGACTTGGCACTGGAAGTCTGGCTGTTTGTGGGAAGCCGTCCTTTGTTACACTTGGACAAGCTGTTCCCTCAGTGTGCCTGTTCCTGAAGTATTGAATTTCTGTACCTTTTATCCAGCAAAAGCAGCTGAGGTTTTTTTCTTAAACATTTCCTTTTCTTTTGCCATTTGGACTTGCTGCTTTGAATGCTCTCCTCAACAAGGGTTACATTCCATCCAGGGAAGCTGTGCAGACTGCAGATTCAAGACTAGTGTGTTGTGAGCTTTGGGCAATATAGAAACAGAACTTGAAATGTAAACGTTTAGTCTTGTTGGGTACTGCTGAGTGTGCCCTGGCCTTGTCTTAGGATTTTAACTTCTGGCTTGTGTCCCAAAAATCATAAAAAACAAGCTCATTGGTTCACATTTTTCAGTGGATGTGGTTTGCAGAAATCGTAAATAAAAGTAACTTATGTGGAACAGAGCATTTTAGCAAATAAAGTGAGAATTACTCCCTTTGCTCGGCACATTCTTTTGACTCACAGACTTGGAAAGAAAACTGTGCTGTAAATAAAGCCCCTTTATACTCTGGATTTCAGAATGGGCTAACAGAGGCTAAGTGTGAACTCCAGTGATTCTCATCTGATGGGTGCCCCTGTGGCCCCGAGCAGTGCTACTAACTCAGTGTATTGTAGGATGCAGGGAAAACACACCGCTAACAGCCGGGGGCAGCAGAGAGAGTTCTGGCGCCTCTGCAGCTGTTGAATAGCTTCTTGGAGAAGGAGCTACATTGTTACTATTGCTGAGGCTTCTTGGAGCACCTCTGCTCCAGCTGAGGATGCCTTGTTTCCATAGCAACAGCTCTGAATGGTACAGGATGGCCCACAGTTTTAGAAAGGACTTTCTATAAATAGAAGCTACTTACTTGGATGTTTCTTCTACCAGTAGATGACATCAGGGCCTTTGTTTAGGACTCAGATGTATCCCTTGCCAGTTTTTGCTTTCTAGACAGTTATCTTACTAATGCTGAGGAGTGATTCTTTTATTCATCTCCCTGTGTATCATTTTTCTTTCCTAATTACATTTCTGTGGGGTGGGGGAGTGCACATGTGGGTACATGTGCATGTGTAGACCCGAGGTTGACATTGGAGGTCTTCCTCAGTTGCTCTACACTTTTTAAAAAAAATGAGTTCATTTTTAGAGGGTAGTGCATGGAGAGCAGAAGCTGAAGTTGTAAGAGTCAGTTCTCTCCTTCCACCTGATGGGTTCTGGGAATCAAACTCGGGTTAACAGGCTCAACAAGTGCTCTTACCTGCTGAGCCATCTTGTAGTCCCCTGATTCATTTTTTTGAGGCAGGGTCTCTCATTAAACCTGGAGCTTAACAGATTCACTAGACTGGCTGGCCAGCAAGCCCTGGAGACCCTCCTCTCTCTCTGCCTCCCCAGTGCTGGGATTACAGGTGCATCACTAACCCAGCTTTTTCCGTGGGTTCGGGGATCCAAATTCATGCACAGTGTGCAGCAAACACTTTACTGCTTGAATCATCTTCTTAGTGCCCCGCCCCCAGCCCCCTCAACTTACATGTTTCTTATTTTTCTTTCTTTCTCCTTTGTTTTGTTTTGTTTTTCAATACAAGGTTCCTCTGTGTAGCCTTGGCTTTTTGGGAACTCACTGTGTAAGAGCAGGCTGGTTTAGAACTCAAGAGATCCACCTGCCTCAGCCTCCCAAGTGCTGGGACTAAAGGCGTGGGTCACCACCATCACATGTTTACATTTCTTGCAGGTTTCCCCTGGAAGCTGTTTTGAAAGACTTATTCCTTTGCTGAGTAGCTTTTCCTCGCAGATCTAGCACAGTCCGTTTAGTGGACACCCCTGCTTGTTCCCTTCCTTTTTTCCTGTCTGCTTTATGGTAGGATGGTTTTCCTTGTTTGTTTTGCTACTGTCATTTGGCTTTTGAGGTAGGGTTTTGCTGTGTAGCCCAGGCTAGTGTCAAGCTTGAGTTCCTCCTACCTCAGCCTCTTGAGTACAAAGATGATCACCATGCCCAGCAGGCACTCAGTTTTTATTAAAGATAATTAAATAAGTAAGCCAACCTTTTTCTGGAGCTACCTTGACTTTGAGCATGCTTGGGAGATGTCATTCTCATCGTCCTTCCCACACGCCTTCAGGTACTAGACTTTGCCAGCTCATTTACAAAGCTCTTTGCAGAAAGATCACCGATGACCTTCGTATTCCATCGGGACAGTCAGGAAACAGTGTACTGATTGCCATTCAGTGAACCCCTTCCATGAGCATGGCACTCATATATGGAGTCCGGACTACAGGTTAAAAGACAAAGTCCTGATTTAAACTGGCTTAAACAAACAAACAAAACGTGGGGGGAGAATTGCTGGGAAGGGAGTTGAACAGTTTGCCCATGGGAAGTGTCTCCACAGGCCTTGTCAAACAGCCAAGGCTCAGACCTGGAGTAGTGCCTGCGTCTGTCTCCCCCAGGAGGCTAGTCTCCTTCCTTTGTTGGAGAACCTTGCTGCTGTCTAGCTTAGCCTCATCTTCCAGCTCTCCTTCCCAATTCCAGTTCTGGAAAAATCATAATTGCAGCGTGTGACTGTCTGCTCCTTTAACACAGGACTCTGTAAGAACACTGTGAGAGGGAACCTGCAGGTTTTGGGGTGCATTGGGTCAACAATTCCAAAGATTTCATCACCCAATCCCAGGAGTCTTCCTAACAAAAATCTCTGGAAGGGGTACTATTATTTCTGTTCTAGAAATGGTAAAGCTGGGACTCCTGGAGGTCAAGTGGCTTGACAGAGATCACATGGTTAAAGCCAAGCCTCCAACCTCAGTCTCTGGCTCCAGATCGCTTGCTTTTATCCAGTACAGCATGTTTCTTTCCCATGTAATAGAAAAGAAAGGGGAACCAGCAGATAGATGTCAGTGTAAAATAGCAATGGTGGAAAAATGGTGGGAAATCTGATTTTCTTCCTAGTAACCTTAAATGTTACTACTTTAAGGTTTTTTGTTTTTTTCGGTTTTTGGTTTTTTGAGACAGGGTTTCTCTGTGTAGCTTTGGAGCCTGTCCTGGAACTCACTCTGTAGACCAGGCTGGCCTCGAACTCACAGAGATCCACCTGCCTCTGCCTCCTGAGTGCTGGGATTAAAGGCATGCGTCACCACCACTTAGATTTTACAAGATCTTTTAAAAATGAACAGCAGCAACAAATGGTAGGAAATGGGATTTCAGTTTCTGAAGACTGCCTTTGGGTTCACCAGAGAGTGATATAATTCTCTGGTAAAGCTAACTGCCCAGTTAGATCCATCTTTGAGCCAAAGGAGGTGCTTAGTGACCAAGAGCATTACCCTTCTGGTCTGCCAAAAAGAAACAGGAAGGGAAGAAAGAAAGTAGAGACCTCTGTGCAAGGTCCCTGCTGCTTCTCTTCTGGGCCAGTGACCTGGTCTGGCCAGGATCCTGCTCAGAATGTACCTCAGGAGGCAGGACACTTACTTGAAAGTCATGGCTATCATGTGTGGTGCACAGAAGCACGAGGATACTGTAATGGCTTTTGCTAAGTCTTGGAAGCAAGCTCAGTGGGTCACTTTGTGTCTCTGAGTACAGATGTGGAGTTGCTAAAAGAGGGTCACAGTAGAAATTGTTATGCAGTGATACCCGAGGCTCAGACTGCCACCATGCTGCTCCACTCAGAGACAGCAGGCAGAGCAGAAAGGCAGGGTGATGGAAAGCAGACATTTGGGGTGATTGATTCTGTTTTTAATCTGGATCCAGTTTGACATGGGAAAGTGCCATATTTAAATGGTGTCCAGGAATGGAGCTAGAATCTTCCAGAGCATTTTCTGATTACCTGTGTCAGATGTGCATGTTAGTGTTTTGTTTTTTGTTTTAAGAAGAATCTTCTTCCATAGGCCTTGCACTTTTCCCAGGTGTGAACTGTTCTTCTGTGGTGCAGTTGACTATTGGAGGGCAGATAGCAAATACTAGGACGAGTTGAGAAGGGACTTACTCTGTAGACTTACTTCTCGAGAGGAAACATTTTGACTCTGGAAAATGAATTATATTAACTTTCATGAGCTTCAATGCATTATTATAACAAGCGAAGGCTGAAAAAATATCTGGCAGACCGTTTATCTTTCTTGAAGTCTGTGAAATATAAGATTGTGTGAGTCTTGTGTCCCTCGGTGGAAGCAGTCTGGAGAGGACAGGACAGGAGCTCCTTAGTGTATAACCTGTCCTTTTAAGGTGTTTGGCTATAATCCCATCAGCATGTCACTGTAACATGCATGCCTTAAACATCACAGAATGCCACATGAGCCATGCCCAAAAAGGAAGTCTTTTTTGGCAGTCTGTTGCCTGCAAGGTCTCTGTGGTATTCTGGCATCATGACTCAAAAGCATGTTTAGAAGCCTCCAGTGAGTTTAGAGTGTACTGACCCCTCCCCTGTAGCATCACCTTGGCATTAAACTCGGCTACCCAGGCAAATGCTACCAATCTAAAGTGTGATGCTGTGAGTGATTTTGAACCACTGCTTGAGGTTGTACCTGAAGTTAAGGGGATGGTAGACCACAGCACCCTGATGCAGAATAGTCTGAGCGCTGCCACTCAGTGCTGACGTTTTTAATTATTTGGCAAAGATTTGTTGGATTTTAGCTGTGCTATAGCTTTGGCTAGATGCTCTTGGTAAAGTGACCATATAACTTATCACCAAGACCAGTTTTATTTGTGTGTGTGTGTGTGTGTGTGTGTGTGTGTGTGTGTGTGTGTATGTGTGTATGAGTGTTTTGCCTACCACCTAGAACTGGAGTTATAGACAGTTGTGAGTTGCCAGGCTAGTGCTGGGAAATGAACTGGGTCCTCTGCAAGAACATCCAGGACTCAACTGCTGAGACATCTCACCAGACCCACCAGGGCTACTTCTGAGAGTGAGAGGAGCTATCCATAACTATACTGAACCACACTATAACCCTCACCCTTGAGGGCAGAGGCAGAATCATCGTTTAAGGCCAACCTCAAGTGCATAATGAGTCTGTGTCTTACAAATCCAAAGAAGGTGCTGAGAATGTGGCTTAGCTAGTAGAGCATTGCCTGACATGCATGAGGGACACCCTGGGTTTGATCCCTACAACTGCCTGTTACCACATGTCTGGAGTCCTGGCACTAGAGGCAGCAGGATTAGAAGTTCAAGGTCCTCTTAGGATACATAGTGAGTTCTAGGGAAGCCTGGGCTCCATGATCATGCCCCAATAAAACAATGCAAGCCAGCCTACAATAATAATAACAACAAGAATAACTTTATCATTGTTACATGATGCAGTCACATGGCGGGACTATCCTAGCTAACCCAATGGACAGTTGCCTGGAGTATTCATGTCCTGGGGTATGTACAACTGATTTACTATGGAACCTGGCAGACAGCTGGTTCCATAGCAAATCCAGAACTTTATAAAGGTCCTGGGTTTGATTCTTAGCACTGCAAAAACAAACCAAAATTATAGAAACAATGCTCTCTACAATTATCCCAGGACTCCACAACCAGTTCCCCCTTCTGAACTATTTATATAGTAGAGTGTGCAAGCATCTTTCACTGTGAGAATTCCTCCATTCATTTGCTGCTGCTTTCCACACTTCATCAGTCACACGAAAAACTTCTCGAAGGTAGTCTGCTGGAGTCCAACGAACTTCTTCCTTCCTTCCTTCCTTCCCTTCTTTCTTTTCTTTTCTTTCTTTCTTTTTTTTTAAAGTTCTCCCTAAATAGCTCAGGCTCACTTCCAACTCATGGCAATTCTCCTGCCTCAGACTCCCAAGTACTGAGATTATAGGCATGTGCCACCGTGTCTAGCTCAATCAGCGTTTTTGTGCCCATGTGATGTTGTAGCTATCCCTCGCTGGCACTGTGTATGAAAATGAGCAAGTCAGGCTGGGCTCCCAAACCACATTATTTACCTACACAAGTGGCAGAGAAAGCTGGGCCATCGTTGGCCAGCCCAGCTTTGTGTCAGCTCCTCACCATGTCAGCACTGTCTGCTGCCCGCTCCTGGTCCCCTGTAATCCGCCTGCGTCATGGTTTTTAGCATCTTCCCTGTAGTTGGTGGCAGCCCTCTGTCTTAATCCAGTGTAAGGAGTGAGTGCTCTTTTCCACCTTCACACACTGGTGTGGTTTGAGTGACGTCATAGTCCTGTTTATCTGCCGATGATGGTTTCTGTCTTGAAAGTTTGCCACTGCCTTTTCTTCAGACAGCTGGACTATCTGAGGGCTCGGTTCTCTCCTCCCTTGTCTCGCCTTCCCTCTCCCCTCATACAGGCACCTAATCAGAATGTGCTTGAGTGACTGAAAGAGTGAATGAAATTCTGACTGGCGTGACTGAACAGCTGTGGGTTATCACAAACCACAGAGTCCGTGAGCCCTCCACATGTGTAGCTGTAGTGCTCTTCCATCGCGGCGATGTGTGAGCGATAACGTTTTTCGTGTGTCCCATCTATCTTTTTTTTTTATTTTATTATGTATACAGTATTCTGCCTGCATGTGTCCCTGCAGGCCAGAAGAGGGCACCAGATCTCATTATGGATGGTTGTGAGCCACCATGTGGTTGCTGGGAATTAAACTCAGGACCTCTGGAAGAGCAGTCGGTGCTCTTAACCACTGAGCCATCTCTCCAGCCCCGTCCCATCCATCTTTGTGGCGGTTTATTTCCTGAGAAACATTTGGCTCACTATATTTTCAGATGTGCCCTTCTGACTTCATTTTATTGGTTTCTAAGTAGGATACCATAAATGTCTAAGATTTGCCACAACTTTGGAGTCCCCATGCCAGTCCTGCTTTTGGTGGTGGCGGTGATTGTTGACACAGTCTTTTAGAGTCGTTTTGTAGATGAGGAAACTGATACCCAGCCAGTGTCCAGAGTTAGCGACTTCTGACTTGGAGCCGCCCCTGTTTTGACAGATGTGAAGGCTTGTGCACATCCTGAGAGACAGCTGTGTGTCCTTTGTCATTAGTAACATGTATAGGAATCACCCAAATAGAGGGACTGGTTTAGTTTTCAATGGAAACTTTATGGCAGGCATGGTAGCATGGGCTTATAATCCTAGCACTGAGAAAGGCAGAGGCAGAAGGATTGCTGCAAGTTTGAGGCCAGCCTGGTCTACAGAGAGTTCTAGTTCAACCATGATGACTACATAGTAAGGCTCTGTCTCAGAAAACCAAAAACTGACTTTAAATTTTATGCTGTAGATTACTAAGTTCTTAGACTTTGCTTGTGCTCATATATGAGGCTTTATCTCCCTCTCCTGTTCTGGTGCAGTGAAACTGTCGGTCGAGAACAATGAATCGAGAGTTTCTGTTCAGAACTTTTGGGAGACTAGAATTGATTAGAGCAGAGTGACTGGCGCTTACTCTCCTTGCTTCTCATTTTTAACCTACTTCTCTTATTCTAGGCTCTCGAAGAGGCCCAGAAAGCCATTCAGCAGCTCTTTGGCAAAATCAAGGATATCAAAGACAAAGCAGAAAAATCAGAGCAAATGGTGAGTCAGGTGTCTTCCTTACATGTTTGCACCCAGAGCGGGAAGTTAGTGTCTCTGCCAGTCACAGTAGTTACAGGCTCTTCCTCCCCCTGCCTGCCAGTAGTGGTCATGCACTCCTCTCTGTGAGTACATCCCGACTGCCTCAGAGGAGCTGCGAGACAGGGGTGACTCACCGGCCTTGCTGCCCTACATTTGCAGCCGCTTCTTCAAATAGGAAACAATCCCCCCATACACACACACACACACACACACACACACACACACACACACACACACATAGTTTCCTAGTCATTTTGGATGCCTTTCTCTAGCATATTTCTGGCTTGTGTTTCCCAGTTAAGATAGCTGAGATGTAATCTGGTAAGTAGCTCACTAACACTGGTCGAGGGTCTAGGGTGGGGGTACCATACCCAGGATACATGCACACAGTTTTCCTACTCTCTGAATTTGTAGGGGATGTGCTCAGAAGGCACCCTGCTGACCAGGAACCCAGCCTTAACCACAGCTGCTCCTCAGGAGCCACCAGGCTGCACTGGGTTTCTGGGCTGAGAGTCTAAGTCATGTGATGCATCTAACTGACAGCTTCCTCAACTATGAAATAATAAAAACGTCTCCCTCACAGGATCTCAGAGCAGAACACCTGTTTTCTCTGGAGCACAATACTCAGCACCAAGCAGTGTGATCATCAAGTGACACTAGCAAAGATGACATTTGCTAGAGTTTGTTGTACTTAATTTTCTTTATTTTGAGATGAGGTTTTTCTGTGTAGCCCAGGCTGGCCTCGAATTCACAGAGATCCACTTGCCTCTGCCTCCCAAACACTCAGCAGTTACACTCAGCTTTTATGCTCAGCAATAACGCTATGATTTTAAGCTGCTGTTCTGGACCCTCTTCCAGCCAAGTGGGACACAATGATAGGGGAATTAGTACTTGGCAAAATCTCTCAAGGTGCCAAGCACAATGCCCGCAGCTTCTCTGGTAAATCCACTTCCCCTGACTGGAAGACACTTGCGGTTCCCACATCATGCTCCATTCTCTCCGGTCTGCCAGGACAATTGGCAGCTTTTGCTCCCCAGGCTGCCCTTCTTCTCTTAGGAGGTTACACGTTAAGCTTATCAAAAGCACTGGACTTTTTTTTTTTTTTTTTTTTTTAATGTGAGTCAGTCTTTTTTTGGCTGGAGATCAGGAATAAACTATAGCTTCATTAATAAAGACTGCCTCAATGCAACCAGCTGAGCCCAGCCAGCACCTGTAGTGGCAGAAGACGACACACTTACTGTGGAGGGATGTGCTGGACTTGACTCCACCCTATCCTCAATGCTGTGCTCCATCAAGAGCAAAAAATAAAGTAAACTTCTTTCTTTGAGGGTTTTGTGACCCAAGGTATCTGAAGAGATGCCAAATTTAAAAAAACAAAAGCTAAACAAAAACCACTTGAGACGGGTTTTGCTAGGTAATCCAAACTGGCCTTAAACTCAATGTGTAGCCCAGGCTGTCAGTGAACTTGTGATTATCATGGCTCAGCCTCTCAAGTGGTAGGTAGGATTATAGACATGGGCCACCACATCCAGCCCAAAAGAATGACTTTAAGAAAGGAAGGGCTTACTTACATGGTAGATTAGACCAAAAAGACAGCTGGGTACAGTGGTACATGCCTATATTCCCAGCACTTGGGAAGTAGAGGCAGGAAGATTGACACAAATCAGGGCCAGCCTGGTCTACATAGCAAGTTCAAGGACAGCCAGAGCTACATAGTGAGACCTTGTCTCAATAAAAAGAAAGAAGCTGAGGACTGGAGACATGGCTCAGCAGTAAGAAAACTTGCTGCTCTTGTAGGGGCCCTGGTTTGGTTCCCAGCACCCACATCAGGCTCCTTACAACTGTCTTAGCTCCAGCTCCAGGGACCCAGTACCCTCTTCCTGCCTCTGTGGCTCCAGTACACACACATTCACATAAAACAAGAAAAATAAATCTCTTCTTTTTTGTTCTTTTCCCCTTAAAGACAGGGTCTCTCTACCTATCTGTCCTGAAACTCACTCTGTAGACCAGGCTGGCCTTGAACTCACAGAGATCTGCCTGCCTCTGCCTTGTAAGTACTGGGATCAAAGGTGTGCATGCATCACCACACCCAGCCCCAAAATATATCTTTAAAAAAGAGAAACAAGCAAAGAAAACATGAAAGGAGCTAATTATTGTAAATTATTTTAGTTTTATATTGTGAGAGTATTCTTATTTTTTCTAGGGGCTAACCTGAGGTTATTTCAAATGATTTTATGTGTATGATTTTCTTGTGGAGTGACTCGAAGGTGGGTTTACAGCTTTCTTACCCTTCCCCCTTTCCCTGTTTTCAATGTGTAGGTGAAGGAAATCACCCGAGATATTAAGCAGTTAGACCATGCCAAGCGCCACCTGACCACCTCAATCACGACACTGAACCACCTGCACATGCTGGCCGGTGGGGTCGACTCCCTGGAGTAAGTAAGCAGAGTGAACTTTCTCAGGGAACCCATGGGAAATGTTCCACAGAAGGAAAGTGACTTCATGGAGTTATTCGATTCCCAGCCAGGCTAGCCTCACCATCCTGCCCCACTTTTGGAACATTGACCACAAGTGTTCAGTCACTTTTGGTGTTCACAACTTAAGAAAGGAGCTGGGGATGTAGCCCAGTGGCAGAGTGCCTACTTGACATGCCCAAAGCCCTGGGTCCCATCCCCAGCACTGCAGAAGACAGCAGACATCTGCCTTAATAAGAAAATGATGGACAGATGACCTGAGGAGGCCACAGAAAGCCCATGAGAATGACCCTGAGAAGTGGGTCGTTTGGTGTGGTAGATCTGGACCAGTCAGTCAGACAGTGATTCAGCTCAGTCACTCCCCAGGGCCTCTGCCTTGGCAGCTGCTGCTCCTTCTCTTGGGCTGAGTTGCACCTCACCAAAGAGACCATTTGTAAACAAATCTTTGATGTATCATTCAACCCACTTTTTTTCTAAAACCCATGTTTTCAAGATTGTAGCTTTCTGTTGAACACATTTAGAAACAGTATTAAAAGAAGTTGCTGGTTGTTTACCACAGAATAGTGATTCAAAGCCTCCTTCTCTAGCACCCGAGCTCCTGTCTGGGGTGTGGGGGGACGGTGTCCAAAGCCTCCTTCTCTAGCACCCGAGCTCCTGTCGGGTGTGGGGGGACGGTGTCCAAAGCCTCCTTCTCTAGCACCCGAGCTCCTGTCTGGGGTGTGGATGTGGGTGTGGGGGTGGTCAGGCTGATTCCCCTCCCCTAGTCCTAGTGCAGTTTCACATGTGGACAGACAAGCCATCTTCATAGAAATGCAGATGTGGCAGGAATGGAGGATACCCAGAAGGAAGGAGGAGGGACTACATCATTCCTAGCCTCTGCTGGGTCTACCATGGGTAACAGAGTCCCTGGTCCATTGCAGGAGTGATCACCCAGGGCGGGCAGCCAGTGGGACCGGAAGAACCATCCTCCTCCTTCCTTCTGGGTGTTAGCAGGTAGACATGGCAGTGGAGCACCGTGGCTTGAACTTGAGCCTTTCCTCGAAATGTCTCGTAAGGGAAGTCATGAATTACACGTTTAATGTGAAAGCCAACCCCAGTGGAAGATTCAGACCTGATAGTTTGTACTTCATTGCCATGTGTAACTGTTGATTTTATCAGCATCTTTTACTTAAGCTTCATATTACCCTTAGCAATAGGGCAAGTCGACATCTCTGATGCAGTTCTTTATCATTGGCTTAAAACTACAGATTGCAGTTAACGTGAAATCACAAACAGTCATCCTCTTTTGTATTCTAGAAAAATGGTTTTGTTCTCCTGTGCACCACAATCCTCAGCGACATTTTATACAACAGTCTCTTAAAATGCAATGCCAACCCAAACCCATAGTCTGCCCAGAGTCCCCTCCTGCCACCTGATCCATCCAGCACACACATTCTTTTGTGCCCTGTGGCATGTAACTTACATTGCTATTTAGAACTTAATTCACCTTCCTTGCTGTTAGTTAACCACTTCCTCGACTCTCTCTTACTGAATGATGTCACCTGGAGAGTGAGCTAAATCCTTAGGTTTTTCCTTCCCCAGTGCTCAGCACCGTACATATCCAGCACTTGTTTTAGAGCTATCGAGGTCATCTCACATCTCTATCTTGTGTCTTCAGTGTTTGGTTTCTAGTCTCAACTTCTGTCCTTGCAGAGCCATGACCAGACGCAGACAGTACGGAGAAGTTGCTAATCTCCTTCAGGGCGTCATGAATGTTCTGGAACACTTTCACAAGTACATGGGGATCCCACAGATCCGGCAGCTTTCTGAAAGGTAAGATGTCCTCACAGACACTTTCCATAAGAAAAGATGGTTCCATATATTTCCCCTTTAGTCTAGGAAGCAGCCTCAAATGCTATGTGATTTCACTCTATGATACCCTTTCCCTTGCCTTTGGAGGCTGCCCGAGTCAGCAAGTACACTCATATGTCTGTTAGTATGCACAGCTCTCCATTGTCCACAGAACTTGTTGGCCTAAGGCAGTTATTTTGCTCATGAAACTTGGCCGGGCTTAGATAATAGTGCGTCCCTGCTCCATGCACCATCAGTTGAGTTAGCTGATGACGGACCCGAGCAGCCATTGGCTGCTGTGGCTGGCACATGGTGTTCACCGTCAGCTGGGAGCTCAGCCAGGCTATGGACTGCGATCCCTGGTGCTCTCATGGGCTACTCAGGCTTTCTCAAAGTGAGACAGCTGGGGTCTAAGGATGAGTGCACCAAGAGACTTGGCCTCTGAAGTCACGTGCCATCCCAAAACTGTTGAGATTCAAGAGGAAAAAAGCATGTTTTCCCTTTTCTCTCTGATGAGAGGAATGTCAAAGGCACATTGGTGAAAGCAATATGTGGGATGGGTGGATGCTGTGGCAGTTTTTAGACAATACACTGTGTTGTCACCAGAACGTCACATATCACAGTGATGAGTTTCTTTCCAAACTTGTTCTTCTCACCATCCTGGAGGTTTCCCCAGAATTTCTTTTATTTTCTTGTTTATATTTTATGTCTATGAGTTTTTTGCCTGTACATACATATATGCACCATGTCTGTGGGTCACACATGTGCCTGGTGTCCATGGATGTCAGAAAGAGGCATCAGATCCCACAGAACTGGAATTACAGATGTTTGTGAACCAGGGTACTGGAATAGAACCTGAGTCCTCTGCAAGAGCAGTGCTCTTATCCGATGGCCATCTCTCTGGCCTCTGCCCTTAAGTTCTGATCCCAGATTCAGATCCAATGGAAAGAGAGAGATTCTTAGGAGGAGGAGACTTCTGGAGAGGGAGGGACAGTGAGTTCAGTGCTCTTTGGCCCCTCCTGAGGAGGGACATCAGGAAGCAGAGGCAGGGGGAGGAGGCAGCCCCAGCAGCACTGTTTCTATCCTGCCCTCTTAGGAAGGCCTGCTGTCACGTATTTCTGTCCTCTCATGTTTCTTTATCTAATTATACAAGTAATATAAATGTGCGACTTCTTTTATTTAAAAAGTCTAAACTAGCCGAGTGGCGGCGGGTGGCGGCGGGTGGCGGCGGGTGGCAGCGGGTGGCGCACGCCTTTAATCCCAACACTCAGGAGGCAGAGGCAGAGGCATGTGGATCTCTGTGAGTTTGAGGCCAGCCTGGTCTACGGAGTGAGTTCCAGGACAGGCTCCAAAGCTACAGAGAAACCCTGTCTTGAAAAACAAAACAAAACAGTCTAAACTAGATGTGTGTGGCTCACAGCTATAGTCCAGTACTCAGATGGTTGAGCTAGAGGACTGACCTGAGTTTGAGGCCAGCCTAGGCTTCAGAGTGAGAACCTCTTTCAAAACACTAACAAAGAAAAAGACCAAAAGTAACAAACAGGTGTGTATAAATTCCCTTACTTCATTTGAACCCTATTGCCATGCTTTAAGGAGGAACTGCTGCAGCTTATGGCGTTCCCTTCAGACTATCACTGCACACTGACTACACTGTGTTTGTGGAGCTGCCGCATGCCATGTCTGGACTGCCATGGGAGAGCACATCCTAGACTAGTTTGCTATTTCCATGTCCCTGGACTCCTTCTGATTCTCAAAAAATACCTCCTTTCACACATGTGCAAGTAGAGTAAATTCTAGGTCCTAAGGTTATATGCATTTAAAATTTTAATAACCACAGCTCATTTAGTCTCCAAAAAGTTAATAGATTCACAGTGCCATCTGGAAGTGCTTGAGTACCTGTTTCTCCAACCTTCAACAAATTAGGCATTGTTGGTTTTCATTTTATTCACTCTGATTGATGAAAGTCACTACTTGCCCCCTTTATTTTAATTTCCTCAATAATTGGTGATTGACTATATTTTCTCTGTGAAATATCTTTTTTGTTGTTGTTTTGGTTTGGTTTTGAAACTTGGTCTTGCTATGCAGTCCTGGCTGCCTGGAGCTCGCTCTGTAGACCAGGCTGGACTTGAACTCAAGAGATCTGTCTGCCTCTGCCTCCTGAGTGCTGGGGTTAAAGGCATGCGCCACCACTCATAACTCAGAATCCTTGAGTTCTGATAAACTCTTTTCTTTCATTTCTTCCCTGGAGTGATCTTGTGATGTGTTTCCTCTGCTCTGTCTTTGTGGAACTCTCTACTACATGGCCATTGTAACTTGTAGTCTGCGGTGCATGGCTTCTTTCTAATTCTCTGCCTGGTCCTTTGGGGCTGCCTTCTGGATCATTGGCTCTGTCTTCCTCTTCTACTTGGTCTTCACTGGTGCCCATTCTGTTCTTTGGCCCACCTGTCACACTTTTTTATCTAACAATACAGTTTTTAATTTCCATCTAGATGATTCTTTCCTCAGGGGCATAATAATATCCTCTGTAATCACTAGAGATTCAGAACTCTAAATATCTCTGAGTTGCTGTGTGTCTGTCTGTCCTGTGGTGAAAGGTCTTAGTTTGTTGACTCTCTTGATAGTAGCACTCTTCAGATGTTTGGTGATTCTCAGCTGAAAGCTTATATTTTTGGTGGGATTTTTGAATTTTATTCATTCATTCATTTATTGGTTTTTCAAGACAGGGTTTTTCTGTGTAACAGCCCTCACTATCCTGGAACTCTCTTTGTAGACCAGGCTGGCCTCGAACTGACAGAGATCCACCTGCCTCTGCCTCCTGAGTGCTGGGTTTACAGGCGTGTGCCACCTCTTCTCGGCCTTTTTTTTTTTTTTTTCTTCTAATGTTCTTGTTACTCTGATCATCACTGCTATCTGCTATTAGGGAGAGGAGGGATGTTCTGCTTAACAGAACACAACTCTTCTAAGGTTCCAGGGGCCAAACCTGCAGGAGCAGGCAGTTGGTATGCCAGAGGCCTGATCTTCTTAAATAGTTTAATCCTTGGCCCCCTGCTGAGGCCCACAGACTCAAGGGGCCAAATCAGTGTCTGAGCACTTAGGGTAAGGATGGAGACACAGCTCCTGGCATCCACAGTACTGTGATTTGAGCCAAGTAGATACTTCTAGAGCTTGCCTTCAGAACTCCCTCCTGCTCCTGGTATCTACCACTTCTTGTCTTTATATTTTCTTTTGTTTTAGATATGCATTTTTCATTTTGTGTGTGTGAGTATTTGCCTGTATCTATGTATGTGCACTATGTGTGTGCCTGGTATCTGTGTTGATCAGCAGAGGGCTTTGAATCCCCCTGGAATTAGTCACACAGGCAGTTGTGAGCCACCATGTGGATGCCGGGAACTGAACCCAGGTCATCTGCAAGAGCAACAAAATGTTCTTACCTGCTGAGCATCTCTCCAGCCTCTGTGTCTTTTCATTTTTGAGAAGCATCCTTAGGCTTTGATTTTCTTCTTTAGTCTTATTCTGCCAGGAAACCCACAGACTATCTAGTCTGTCACCCCCTTTCTTGCCTGGCTTTTGACTCCTATTAGATCTTTTCATAATTTCTAAGAATATGAAGCAGGAAGGGAGGTTGCTGCATGTGCTGGTATGCCATCTTACAGTGGAGATGTCCAGGGATTGTTAAGGAATGTCGGAATAGGTTTGGCAAAGTGCTAGGGAAATCACCACCCTTCCCTTGTCCTTCCTAACCCTTTACACTTAGAGGTGGCTGGTTGCCATATCAGACTGGGAATGTGAACAGCCAAGAATGCCCACGAGCAAGACTTCATGAGCCTAGGAAAGAAGGACCACGGGTGGAGGAAGCAGGCCTGCCCTCAGTGGGTCTGGAGGAGCAGGAGGTAGCACAGGCTGCTCTAGTCTGAGGTGACTCAGTGATCTGTTGCCATTCTTTTGTTTTTCTCTCATCTACCTAGCAGACATGTACTGTGTGCCTTCTGTAGCCTAGGCCCTGCAGATGCAAAGCATGTGCTCTTCCACTGAGCTACAGTCCCAACCCTGTCACCCCCTCTCCCGATTTTCTGATCCGTAGTTAGATTAACATGGCAGTTCAGGCCTTCAGACACTGAGAGCAGCTGCATTTGACTTTAGATTTTAAGAGTCTGCACCTAAGAGAGATCACACCATATTTATCTTTGTGTGTCTGGTTTATTTCATCTACTCTTAAGTCCTTCAGGTTTATCCATATTGTTGCAGATGTCAGCATCTTCTTTTTAAAAGCTGGATGAAATCCCACCGCATATACGCACTATGGTTCTTTAACCCATATCTGTCCATCAAAAGACACGTTTGTTTCCGTAGCTTGCCTGTTGCAAACCTTCTGCTGTGAGCAGGGCAGGGCAGCTGTCTGTAAAGAGTATGGAGCTCATCTCCTTGGGTAGACAACCTGTGTAGATCATGGGGAGTTTTTGAGAACTTCATATCATTTTCATAATAGCCTTACCAATTAACATCTCTGCCAGTGGTATTCAAGTATTCTCATCCCACACCCTCACCAACACTCACCATTTCTCCTTTTGAGAGTAGTCATCCTGGTGATCAGTAATCTCAGGTTTGGAGGCAAAGACAGGAGGGTCAGGAACTCGCTACACTGAGGCTTTACCTCAGTGAGGCTTGGTTTCCTTAAATTCATTTGTGTGTGTGTGTGTCTGTGTGCACTTGTTGGATTTCTTGAAACTGGAATTAATGGTGCTTGTGAACCATCCCGCAGGCATGGGTGCTGGGACCTGGAATCTGAATTCAGTCCTCACAGTTGAGCAGCAAGTGCTCTTAACCACTCAGCTCTCTCCAGCCCCTCATTGGTTTTAACTTTTATTTATTTACTTATTTATTTGTTTGGTTTTAGTTTTTTTGAGACAAGGTCTCTATATAGTCCAGCCAGGAACTCACTTTGTTGACCAGGCTGGCCTCGAACTCACAGAGATCCGCCTGCCTCTGCCTCCCAAGTGCTGGGATTAAAGGGGTGTGCCACCGTACCTGGCTTCCTTTTTGGGGTTTTGACTTGCACATCTCTGGAGATGAAGTAATGTTGAACATTTTTCATATACCCTGTTGATTTTATATGTCTGCCTTGAAAAACATGCCTATTTAGATCCTTTGCCTGCTTTTAAAAATTACATCTACTTTATTTTGGGGTGGTGGTGTTTGCGAGTCACAGCATGTGAATGGAGGCCAGAGGACAACTTTTGGGAGTCAATTCTCTTCTTCCACCGTGTGAGTTCCTTGGGTCCAACTCAGATCCTCGGGTTGGTGGCAGATACTTTTTCCAAAGTGTCTTACTGGCCTCTTTGCCTGGGCTTCCTTCCTTCCTTCCTTCCTCCCTTCCTCTCTCTCTCCCTTCCTTCCTTCCTTCCTTCCTTCCTTCCTTCCTTCCTTCCTTCCTTCCTCCCTTCCTCCCTTCCTTCCTTCCTCTTTCCTCCTTCCTCCCTTCCTCCCTTCCTTCTTTCCTCCCTCCCTTCCTTCTTTCCTTCCTTCCTTCCTTCCTTCCTTCCTTCCTTCCGTCCTTCCTTCCTTCCTTCCTTTGACAGGGTCTTGGATATCCCAGGATAGCCTTAAACTCTCCATGTAACTGAATATGATCTTGACTTTCTGACCCTCCTGCCAGGCCCTTCTGAGTACTTCAACTACAGGTGTGTGCTCCGACGCCTGGTCATGAGGTGCTGGAGCCTGAACCAGGAGTGGCTGGCTAGTCAGGCACTCCACCAACCCAATATATCCCTGGCCCCATTTGTTGTCTTTATTTTGTCCTATCCAAGCTCTTTATATGTTTTGGATACTAATCTTAGTGAGCTATACAGTTGCCAATATTTCTTCTGATTCATAGGCTGCCTTTTCATTTTGTGGATTGTTCCCTTTCCTATACATAAGCTCTCTTTAGTTTGAGACAATTCCATTGCTTTATTTTTTTCCTTTTTTTTTTTTTTTTTTTTTTTTTTTTGCCTGTGTTCTTGGTGTGCTATTTGCTTTTAAAATAAAAAAAATGTTTTTTTCCAGGCTGGAAAGTTGGCTCAGTGGTTAAGAACATTTGTTGCTCTTGCAGAGGACCTAGGTTCAATTCCCAGCAACCACATGGCGACTCACAACCTCTGAGGACACCAAGCATACATTTGGTGCACAGATACACATGCAAGCAAGCAAGCAAGCAAGAAAAACATCCATCCACACACAATAATAAACTAAATCTTTAGTTTCTCAGAGGTATAGTTTTATAAATTTGAAGAAACTTAGTGAGCACTACCAGAGTGGCATTCTCTTAAAGCAGTGCTTCTCAACCTTCCTAATGCTACGACTCTTTAATACAGTTCCTCATGTTGTGCTGACCCCAACCACAAAATCATCTTCATTGCTACTTCATAACTATATTTTTGCTGTTATAAATTGTAATGTAAATCTCTGTTTTCCAATGGTCTTAAGTGACCCCAGTGAAAGGGTGTTTGACAACTCCCCAAGGGGTCTTGACCCACAGGTTGAGAAGCATGTCTTAAAGCGAGGGCAGGAGGCAAGGAGTCCTATACTCCATCACATCTGTCAGCCCTGCAAACGTCTGTTGCTCCTGGCTGAACTTGCTCTTCGTCTCTAACCTGGGTTTGTGCTAGTCCCGTGGTGCAGCATGTCCTCGTCTGCAGCTCTGGAAGGGGTGCGGTGCAGGGGCTGCCTGTTTGCAGCGCTCCACTGCCCTCGGTCTTCAAAGAGGTGCTCAAGTTTGAGCAAAGTCCAGACTGCCTATTTTTAGCATAATTTCTGGTGAATTGTCCTCCCTTATGTTTATATAGTGATGGTAGAACCATCTGGAAATAATAGAAATAGCTGTTTGTTGGGAGGGAGGGAGGAAAGAAAGCTGAGAGTTACCCTTGCGTTGCTCGGTGTAATGCCTTGCTGTTAGAAATCGCACAGGTCACACGCAAGGCTGCATTCTCAAGTCTTTGCCTGTACGTTTGAAATATGAAGTTCATGGGCCTTGATTTGCTATTTCTTTCAACTGCCCTTCTGGCAAATGCCTAAATGTTTAATGTAGCGTTGAAGGAAAGATTTTTTTCTTTAATATCTTTTCATTTCAAATCCTCTTGGCTTAAGCATATCCACAAGAGCAAATGCTTCTAGACAGTCAATATTTCCTGAGAAAGAATGGAAGATTCTTGCATTTCTTTAAAAAACAAAACAAAACAAAACCTGAGAACCCTTACATTTTCCCCCCAGAGTTATGTCTAACTGCTTACATGAGAGAGAGGCCTGGCAGGTTGGGAAGTCACATGGTGTAGTGAAAAAACAAAAAAAGAATGGAGGGGTCTGCCTAGCTATTTGACAAGTTCTGTCTGGGCCTCTTAGATTAAGCTGTGAGGGCTACATTCCATGATCTCAGAGCCTCCCGCCAAGTCTCCGCAACACTCCTGGTTGAGATTCTTGGGAGCACCTATTGCCTTATAGTATTTGACTAATCCCTCTGTTCAGTCAAGGCATTCTGTGGGAGGTCAGGACACTACTTCAGAGCAGTGGCGGTTATCTTCTCTGGGCTGTCACGAGATGATGAATATACACTGGTGTTTTTCTGTGAGACTCTAGTTTTCCTACTTTGTTGTCCCTCTGCCACCACTTCTTATGAGTGACATTATATTAGAGAAGGGCACCTTTGAACAATCCTGTCGTCCCATTGGCATGAATGATGCCAGAAGCCACTCCTTGATTTTTTTCTAGGCAACAGGATGCTTTATTTCCTAGTAGTAACCAACTTCAGGTAGCTGACACACGACAGGCTAAGTTTACTTGGATGCCGAAAGAACTGTTTTGTTTGTTTGTGTTTGAGACAGGGTCTCTCTCTATAGCCCTAGTTATCCTCGAACTCACAGAGATCAAGGTGTGCCCACACTCAGCGGCCGGAAGGAAGGAACTTCCAACCCTTCCTGCCCCACATTAGTTGGTGGGCTGATGATAAGATGATAAGCTTGTCAACTGTCTCTAGGGTCCTGTTTGGACAATCAATCATTGCCTCAGTGTCTGCTACTGTGAGGAAATAACAAAGAAAAACAACCTGGAAGAGGTAGTGGTGGCTGGACTAGTGGCACATGCCTTTAGTCCCAGCACTCGGGAGGCAGAGGCAGGCGGATCTCTGTGAGTTCGAGGCCAGCCTGGGCTACAGAGTGAGTTTCAGAGCAGCGAAGGCTACTTAATGAGACCCTGTCTCAAAAACAAAGGCTTCTGGCAACACAGGTAAGGCGGAGCATCATGTAGGAAGCACATGGTAGAGCAGAGTGGCATACATGAGGCCAGGAAAAATACAACAAGGATCTGAGGACAAAATCCACCTAGGTAAGCCAGTAAGATGGCCCAGTGGTCAAGATGCCTGTTACCAAGCCTGACAACTCCAGTTCAGTCCTTGGGATCCATATGATAAAGGAGAGAATTGACTCCTGCAAGTTATCCTCCAGTTTACACACACACCCTAAAACTATACATTTATATATATACACATATACTCCCTCTAGGGCACTGCCCACCCCAGCCAGTGATCTACTTCTTCAAACCATGCCCCATTTCCTCGTTCCATCATTTCCCAATTACCTCATCAAATGATGAATCTGTCAGCCGATTAGTCCATTGGTGAAGTCCGTCCTCATGGTCCAGTCACCTCCCAGCAGCACTACCTGAGGACTAAGCCCTCAACACAGGAGCCTTTTGGGGAATTGTTCATAAGCTGTAACCATTATAGAAGCTGTGGCTCACATCTCACCCAGAAAATGCCTGTGAATGTGATCTCTCTTTGTGAATAATGTCTCCGGGGGAATGGCTGCTCTTTCATCTCCGTCCCTGGGAGACAACCACTGCTGTAAACAATTCTAGGCAGAGGCTTATTTTTCTGCCCTAATATTAATTATGAATCCCTCTTGCCACCACTTGTAAAGGCGAGTGCTATTGCCAGATCAAACTGTAAGCTGGGTGTTGTGAATAATCAGTACTGGAAACACACTGAAGGCCTCTAGCACAGGCCTCTATCCTTACCCCCTTCTCTCTCTCTCTCTCTCTCTCTCTCTCTCTCTCTCTCTCTCTCTCTCTCTCTCCCTCTCCCTCTCCCTCCCTCCTTCCCTCCCTCCCTCCCTCTTCATGTGTATCTGTGCTCCCTCCCTCTTCATGTGTATCTGTGAGTGCCCTCAGAGGCCAGAAAAGGCTGTTGAATCCTCTGGCATTGTAGTTACAGATGGTTGAGTCACCTGGTATGTGTCCTGGAACCAACTCTGGTCCTCTGGAAGAGCAGCAGCGTCTTCACTGCTGAACCGTATCTCTAGCCCCCTTCACACTGGTTCTTAGTTGTGGTCCACACAGAAGAAGTAACTTACTACATGCAGCTTACTAGTGGCACGGCTAAGTCTAGCTGGTCCCAAGGGTGACTTTGAACATTAGAAATCATTACGAATGAGAGCCTGGTAATTCCCTTTCTTTTGTGCTCCAGTGCCAAGACCCATCATATACTTTGGTTGTCATTCCAGCCCCCGCAGTTTTGAATTAGCAAGAACATGGAGACTGGGAACTGTGGTAGAGTGGGGTGGAGGGAACAGGCAGAGCTGGGCCCAGCGTCCTCATTGAGCTGCCAGTGACCCTGACCATGCATACCTCTGGTCAGCGCTGGGCCTCACCTACAGGATTTGTCCTGTGGCTCAGGACAGAACTGGTGCTGTCTCTGTTTCTAAGAAGAGGGTCAGAACGGAGGGGCGTGAACATCCGACCTCTGCCTTGTGACCTGGCCCCACAGTAGACAGCCTGCTGGCTCACTCTGGGGACTGGCAAGATGCTCTGAGGGACGATTTTATGAAAGCACATTCTTTTCTCTCACATCAAACTTTACACTCGGGAAGTTTCCAGATGTCTCTTGGGCAACTCCAGGTGGAGGTGGGGTAGATTCCAGCATAGCCTTATCTTGAACACAAACTTAAAAGAATATAAACTCACCTGTAGGAATGGTTTAGAACATTTAAGATAGTGGAAAAACCCTGGAAAGTATTTGGAATCAGGCATGATTATAACTATGCCACAGGAAGAAACTGAGTGTTCTGGGTCATGCCTATGCTCTCGTTAAAAAAATAAAATCTCAGCCACTTGCCAGGTTCTCCTCAGAAGCCAAAGAAATTGTGGTTTTAGGTTGTTCACTATTTCTAGAAACTTTATAAAATCAATCCAGAAGTTGCAGGGTGGAGTCCAAGAAAGGAGGCATGCTGTTTCATGGTGCTTTTGGCAAAGCAAGTCTTTACGTCAGGCTCAGGGAAGTCCAGCAGCTGCCCAGGAGCCTAGTTCTCTAGCTCTGTGCCTGGCTGGGACAAGCCAGGTGTCACCAGCAGAGGCAGCTGGTGGCCAAGGAGGACATGATTGCAGCACTCATCGATGGACTCTTCCTGTTTCATCCTAGCTGCTTCTCCTTTCTCCTCTTTCAATGGAGCTGAATATTTCTTGAGCACCTAGTATTCCTGCAGATGCTATTAAGAACCAGCCCACCCCACCCCCCTGTCCTTCTACATGTTTTTCCTTACAGTTCAGTCTTTTGTTCACACTCTCTTGAAGCTAAATCTTCACCCAGTGCCCATCACTTGTTTTGCCTGTCTTGTTTTGCTTTGCGAGACATGGTCTTGAAAGTGCATCTCAGTCTGGCTTTGAACTTGTGACCCTCCTGCCTCTGCTTTTTCAGTGCTGGGATTACAGATAATGCCCATCGCTCTTAAACAATAGTTCATTGATCACCTGGCTCTTTTTTTTTTTTTTTTTACTTTTTCCTTTGAGAACATTCTTTTTGTTATTTGTTTTCAATGTTAGGTTTCTGAATTACAGTATTATAAAAAGCAAATATAAAATTGCTCTGAAACAGTCTGAACTGCTCTTCCCACTCTGTACCCCATAGAATAGGAAACAGTTGTTTCAGTAATCCAACAGATTTGTGTTTGATCAGGGTGCTGTTATATAATATTTCCCTGCAGTACCACCCTCAAATGAAATTGTGTAAAGATCAGCATATATACCTCACAGTAGGTAAGAGTGACCTAGAACTGTATCCTGAAGGGCTGAGAGTATAGCTCAGTGGTAGAGCACTTGCCTCTCATGCCCAAGGTCATAGGTTCAGTCCTTAGCACTGAAGAAAAAAAAAAAAAAAACAGCAAGACAATTCATCCTGAGATGCCTTTATTCAAGTCATAACCCCGCTTCTCTGTGACCTCTCTTACCTAGCTGTACATCCCTTTTCCTTCCCGGGTGATCACCTGCACAGTTCTGGAGACTTCAACAGTTCCTAAACCTGTGGATCCATTATATCCAGGGATTTGAAAATGGTACCAGTCATTAATACAGTCCCTTTTCCTTCCAGGGTGAAGGCTGCACAGACTGAGTTGGGACAGCAGATCCTGGCTGATTTTGAAGAGGCGTTTCCTTCGCAGGGTACCAAGGTACTGGTTCACAGTTTCCCTCCAATCTTTAGGTATTATCAGTGTTCTCATACTCCAGTCAGTGAGTGTGAGACACATGAGTGGTAACACACGTTGTATCACTCCAGAAGTGTTGGCAGGCACAGGCCAGCTGTCTGCCCACTCACACTAGGCTCTGTTTTAAGTGTCACGATGCAATGCTAATTGTTTATCTGTGTCCTTCCAGCCTCAGAAAGAGGACTTGGGCCAGGAGTGTGATTTGGTTGGTAGAGTACCTACCTAAGCATGCATGAGTCCTGAGTTTGATCACTAGCCCCACGTAAATTGGGTGTGGTGATGCATGTCTGTAAAGTAAGCCCTAGAAAGGTGGAGGCAAGAGAATCAGAAGTTCAAATTCATCTTGCCTACATACTGAGTTTGCGGCCAGCCTGGGCTACATGAGATCCTCCCTCTGGGAGAAAATGAGGATTCATTTGGTTTAATTTAATGTATGTCAAATCTTGTATTTTGTCTGCCCTATAAACTTACTTTTTTCCTCATAGCTGTGTTTTGTTTTTTTTTTTGTTTTTTTTTTTAAAAAAAACCCTTCAGACCACAACGTTTTTTCGGTTGTTGCATAACACTGGTTTTGGTTTGATGAAAAGACAACTGGGAGGCGTGTCTAGGAGCTTATGTAACTCATGACACAGTCCAGAGACTCACTTTTAATGGTGGGAATCCTCTTCTCTGGGATCCCCGAGCTCCCCGGGGGTGGAGCTGTCTCTGTTGTGTCTGCGAGGCCTTCGCTTTCGCTTGGGAGCTGTTGGGTACACGTCTCTCACACAGGCTTCCCTCCCCTGGCTGTCATTGTGCTGGTAAACTGCTCTTAGCTCCATACTTGACATTGCAGCAGATGTCATCTTAATGCTTTGCATGTGTCGGGGAGGACAGAACCCGCAGAAGCTCGTTTTCACTATTATTTGAGCTATTTCAAGAGAAAGCACTGTTGAAGGCAGAAGTAAAGCCGAGCACATGGCCAGCAGCATCCCTCACTGGGCTCTGTGGGTGGAGATGGGATGGATATACGTTCACTTGTGAGCCAAGGAGCATTTCCTGCATTTGCTCCATAATTCAATAACTGGAAATATCTTAATCGCTTTTCCTTTGTGCTCTGTATTAGGAAGTAGGTGGGGATGGCAGCCCTGGCTTTGATAGATTGCTTTCTGTAGGCGACCAGCTCCTAACCTTAATGCCTTGTGTTTTCCAACTGACTGCCAGGAATCTGATATTCATTTGTGAAGCACTTTGCTTCGAGAACTGCATCTTTTAGTCACCTGATGTAACTCAGGAAAGGCATAGATTGGAAAGCCATTATTCCTGTTGGCCCTCTGAGGAAAATGAAGTTCTCAAAAGCAAAAAGGGATTGCCTGGTTAGTGGCTGCCTTTTAAGGCTAGTAGCTAGTTGTAAACAGTAGTATTCCTAGGCAACTGCTCTCCTGTGCTCTCTGTCGCATCCCATTGCACAGTCAGAAGGATATGGGTGAAGGCTGTCTTTACTATTTGCCTACCATCTAACCATGGCCTACTTTCTGCCTTTTCTCCCAGGTCCCAGGGGGCATATGAAGTTAAAAGGTTTAATGACCTGACTTCCTTTTCTGGCTGTTACTTAATGGGATAGTGTTAAGTTTTCTTTTTCCTTTTTAAAAGGCTATTGATTTTTTCTAAAAGGCCTTGTGTTACTAATCTTGTTTTGCAAATTGGAACCAAAACTTTTTTTTTTAAAGTAACGATTAGTGGGTATGCCTATCACCCCAGCCATCATCCTGGAGATTGAGGCAGGAGGATCATGAGTTAGCTCAGACTACATAGCAAGATCTAGGCCAGTCTGGGATACACAGGAAATATCCTGTCTTAAGAAAAATTAATTAAAATTTTAAAATGAAATATCCAAATGTAGTGGTTTGAATGAGAATGGTCTCCATAGGCTCATACTGGTCCCCAGTTGGTGGAAGTGTTTTGAAGGATTAGGAGGTGTGGCCTTGTTGGAGGAGGTGTGCCCACTAGGCAAGGGTTTTGTGGTTTCAGAAGCTAGCACCATTCCTGGCTCTCTCTCTCCGCCTCCTACTTCTGAATAAGGATGTAAAGTCTCAGCCAGTGCTCCAGCGTCCTGTCTGCCCGCCTGCCTGCTGCCATGCTGGACCATGAGCACCAATAAACTCTTTCTTGTATAAGTTGCCTTGGTTATGGTGTCTCTTCACAGCAATAGAAAAGTAACTAAGACACCAAGATAATCTAGTAAATTTTTTGTAAATGAGAAAATTTGAACCTCTGAACCTGTAAGTTTTGGCCTCCATGACTTGTCAGTGAGCTCAAGCATTTTCGTCCTGAAGCCAGAGGGCAGTGTGTTCAGAGGGCAGCAGAATAACCGTTCAGAATAGAGCATGTCACATTATATCTGAACATCAATTGAGATGGACAGAATTGACAAAAACAATCAGGAAAGCTTTGGAAGAATTTCTGCTGATTTAAGTCCATTGCTTTTCAGGTGAGGTTGAGTAACACCTCCCAAGGCACCAGGCTGTGTAGGTAGCTAAACCAAGAGCTCCCAAGTGTTCTTTGTACCGTAGGACCCTGGTCAGCACATATAGTCAGTGATACACTAGCAAGTCAGTGAGATCCAGTTGCTTTGGTAGTAAGCAAGGCCCTTCTTAGCTGGTGTATCCTTACAGCCCCACCCCACTTCCACTCTTCAGGTCAGGGAAGCAGTGTTAGAGTATTTCACTTTTGGCAGTCTGTCTGGGTGATTGGCCATCAGTGAAATGAGTCTGGTGGTTTAGAATTTGGTGTGGGTTTTTAAAACCACCATCCTCTTTGTCATAAATACGGCTCTTTAAGAATGGGGATGACAGTTGGGTATGGTAGGGCATGCCTGTGATCCCAGCACTGGGAGGCTGAAGCAAGAGGACACTGAGTTTGAGGCTAGCCTGGGCTACATGGCAAGGCCTTGTCTCAAAGCTGGCAAGCAGGCAGGCAAGCCAGCTGGCAAATAAGCAAACAACACATCAGGGATCCTAGGAAGACTGGAAGCAGGAAAAGTGTACGTGTGAGTGACGATGACTTTGGGCCCCTTCAGTGGAATCTCTGTTGTCATTCTGGCTTTCTAGGTCACTTTCAGTTTCCATACCCAGAAGTAACCTTTCCTGTGATCGTTGCTGGCTCTGTTTTCTTGAATGTCTTGTTGAGTCACGGGCTAGTCTTTAGGTTGGCCACTGCAAGACTAGCTTACTGTTCTTCTCTTGAGGAGCCGGTAACTAAGATGTCATCTACTGCAGCAAGACTGGCTGTCCGAGGAGAGGGTGAGGACAGGGAGAGACAAGGAAGACAGGAGATGTACAGGTGCTTCCACCATGTAACTGCTGTGTGCTGTTCTTTTCCCAGAGGCCGGGGGGACCCAGCAATGTCCTGAGAGATGCGTGCCTGGTGGCTAATATTTTGGACCCCAGAATCAAACAGGAAATCATCAAAAAGTTTATTAAACAGCATCTGTCAGAGTATCTAGTACTTTTTCAAGAAAACCAAGATGTAAGTATTGGCTAGATGAAATAGTTCAGTTTTATTGAAAAGGAACTAATGCTGCCAGGCCTCCTGACCTATATGTTACTGGTCCGATGAACTGTCTGATAGAGTTGTGCACTGAACCACAGATCCCTGGCTGACTTTACAGGTTAGTGGGTCTTCACCATTTGAGTCGCTGACCATTTTGAGAAATTAATGAAAGCTAGCTTCTCCCCCAGAAGAAAGTACTTGTGCGTCACACCTTACATACAGTTTTAGGAAATACACAGACCCCTGATGCCCAACCATGGACCATTGGTGGAGAACTAAATTCTGTTCAAGTAGATAGCATGGTGTAGACTCAGAATCTAAGTTGGAGAAACATGGAGGTTGGCTGTCTTTTCTCTTGGGTCCTAGCTTTTGCTTGTTATACTTCTGAGCACTAAGTGCTTTTGTTCCCTCCTTCACGAGGTCGCCTGGCTGGACAAAATTGATAGACGTTATGCCTGGGTGAAGCGTCAGCTTGTGGACTATGAGGAGAAGTATGGTCGGATGTTTCCACGGGAGTGGTGCATGACAGAGAGGATCTCAGTAGAATTTTGTCACGTGACAAGGTAAATTTCTGCTGTCTCCTGCTTCCAGACCTGACTTACAGTTCCATGTGACCTGAAAATCGGGCACTTTTTCCATCTCTACCAAATGATTGGTGCCACCCTCATACCAACTACAGCCTTATCCTCTCTTCGCTTCCTGGCTCCAGGACTTCCCTGTTACCTAGCCCTTGCCCCAAACAGCACACAGCTGTGCTGCTCTCCCTTACCAGTTTGGGGCTCACCAGGCAGATTTGTCCAGAGTGATTTGTCATGCCCATATTTCCCCTGCATCTGGATCATGTATATGGGAACATAGTGTGTCCCTCCGTCATCATTTGACTTCTGACTTGATGGGTGGATAGCTCTATAAGAGTAGGGTAGTTTCTTTTTTAAGTGCATGGCAGACACTAAGAAAAGAATTTGTTGAATATATTTCCCTAATACAGTGTTTCTATTCTGTGATTTCTAATATTGGCATCTGAGCATCCTAGGCATTTTAAAGACCTCTCATTCATCCACTCTGCTGTATTTGTGAGTATAGCGTAGGCCACAAAGTTCCTTATTGAAGAATTACACCCCAGCAAAGTTAACTCAGGAATATCCAGGACAGATAAAACCAGAGGCAAACTTTTTTATTATTTATTTGTAACTATATCAAACAGTGTGGTAAATGGATTTTATTACTATAGTTTCATTCTAACAGCACATAATTATATTTGACTTTAGGTTAATACAGGCGAGAAAGGGCCTGCATCTAAATATGACTCAGCCACCTTAGTGTCATTTATGCTGGTTCTCTGTCTCTGCTCTCTCTCTCTCTCTCTCTCTCTCTCTCTCTCTCTTTCTCTCTCTCTCTCCTGGAGACTGAACCTAGAGCCTTGTGAATGCTATGCAAATGCTCTACCATTTGGCTATACCCCATCCCAAATCTTCCTTAAAAACTGATAGAAAGTATCTTCAAACTGTACACTTGAAATACATTGAGGGACAAAATATTTTATGTGATATTGATTTTATTTGTAAAAATGGGTGTTTAATGTCTAGATTGTTTTAAGTTCGCATCACAATTAGTTGGTCATTACAGAGATTTCCCATGAACCTTGTTGTTGCACACATAGCCACTTTGTTACCACTCCCCCACTGGCATGTTGCTGCCATTGACTGCCTTAACATACATTTTCACTAGACTCTGTGGTTTACATTCGGGTTCACTTTGGGTGGTGTACCTTCAGAATGGCTGTCGTTAAAGACACACATGTGCTACCATAGATACAGTATTTTTTTAAAGATTTATTTCATTTTTATGCATATGAGTGTTTTGTCTGCATGTATGTCTGTTCCCTACATGTGTACCTGGTACCCACAGAGGCCAGAAGAGGGTATAGGATCACCTGGAACTGGAGTTGCTGATGGTTATGAGCCAACATGTAGGTGTTGGGAATTGAACCTGGATCCTCTAGGAGAGCAGCCAATGCTCTTAACTGCTGGGCTATCTTTCCATCCTCTAGATACAGTATTTAATAAATAGGCAAGTATTAATTCATGGCTAGTTATGGTTGTCAGCTTCTAAATCTTGCTGGCAAAGAAAGAGTGAACTTCTTGAGAAGTTGCTACTGATTTCTCTCAGCTTCAGTTCAGCACACTTGCCAGGCAGGCTGTGAAAAGAAGTGTGCGTTAGCTGGACTGGCAGTGACTAAAGACAGCAGGTCTCTTCGAGCATCACTGCCTGCTGTTGTCCCAGCGAGGGCATGCTGCTGCCAAGCTTCATTGTCGGGATTCTGGCGGACATCCTACAGACACATCATTCTCCAACACACTCAGAGGTTTTGTTTGGCTGTCATTGTGCGGGAAGATGATGACAGCTCAGTACCTTCTAAGAACTCACCTGTCACTGTTCCCAGATAACCGATATTCTGCAACAGAACACCTAGGGGAGGTACACTTAGGCTCCACAGGCAGGAAGCAGAAAAGCATATAGTGTCTGTCCTTTTTTACTGGGCCTCTGATGGACATTTCTGGGGCCTTGATCTGGATGATGAGATGTGTATTGAGCTCTCTAGAAGATAAAGAGCTTTGTAATTAAGTAATTTATGACAGGCCGGGCGGTGGTGGTGCACACCTTTAATCCCAGCACTCAGGAGGCAGAGGCAGGCAGATCTCTGTGAGTTTGAGGCCAGTCTAGGCTACAAAGTGAGTTCCAGGAAAGGCTCCAAAGCTACATAGAGAAACCCTGTCTCAAAAAACCAAAAAAAAAAAAAAAAAGGTGCTTTATGACTTGTAAAATTATATGAGGTATATAAATAGGTAGCAGATAAGAAGATCCAGAATAAGCTTCACTTTGTGTTGTTAACAAATGACTGATAATTTGAAGCTGCAGGCCAGGTATTGTGCCCACCTTTAATCCCAGCATTTGGGAGGCTGAGGCAGTCAGATCACTGGGTTTGAGGCCCTGGGCTATATATCAAGTTCCAGGCCAGCCAGGGCTACATAGTGAGACCCTGTCTTAGAACAAACAAATACATAGAGATGTAAACATGGTAATAACCACATTATCAGATTAGCATTGTAATCCTTGATGTGTTTTTACTGGGGAATGACTTCACCAACAATTCTTATTTATAGTGTGTATAGTCTCCCTGTATGTGTGGATTCACTCTCCATGGAAAGAAACAATTCATGAGTTTGAAAGTAGCTTCTTATTACAATATATTGTTATAATTGTTGTATTATCCTAAGTTACTCTTATGCTCTTATTGTGCATAATTTATAAATTAAACCTCTCTCTCCATAGAGACATGTGTGGAGAAAGCATAGCATATGTAGGGCTACATACTATCTAGGTTTCAACTATTTGAGGCATGTTCTTATAGCCTGTGTCAGGAGGAAGACTATTTTATTCCCCAGGCTTTAGACTGAGTTGGTAGTAAACCTCAGAGTTTGAAATGCTCCTGTACATTTTTTCCCAAATGAAAGCTATTTCCTTTCATACACACACGCACACACACACACACACACACACACACACACACACACACACACAAATACACTTTTTATTTTTATTTTTATTTTTTTATTTATTTATCTATCTATTTATTTTTTGTTTCTTGAGACAAGATTTCTCTGTGTAGCCCTGGCTGTCCTGGAACTTGCTTTGTAGACCAGGCTAGTCTGGAACTCACAGAAAGCCACCTGCCTCTGCCTCTTGAATGCTAGGAACATATATATTTTTAAATATATATTTATTTTTTATTTATGTATATATGTATATCCTGCGTATATTATGTGCCCCCATGTGCATGCCTGGTGCCCATGGAGACCAGAAGAGGGAATCAACTCTTCTGGAACTGGAGTTACAGATGGTTGTGAGCTCCCATGTAGGTAGTACTCTTAGCCAACAAACCATCTCTCCAGCCCGCTTTGTCATGTCCCGAATGAAAGATGTTTGTTTGACCTCAGTCTTCTTTCTCTATTTGAAGGACAGAACTTTCCAAAATCATGCGAGCCAGAGCTAAGGAAATTGAAGTGAAATTGCTTCTCTTTGCGATTCAGAGAACAACTAACTTTGAGGGGTTTCTTGCAAAACGCTTCTCCGGTTGCACCCTGACAGACGGAACCCTGGTAAGACCATCCTGAGGGGCTGGGTCTGGGCACCAGAGGCTCGGGTGACCAGGCTTCTTTCACTGTTTCTCAGTAAAGTGTCAATGTCTTCCCATCCTGTGACTCCTGATCTCTAGTGAGCCTCTCCTCTCAGCTCCAGAGGAGCTAGGGCCCCAGGCACATGCCACTGTGTCCAGTTTAAGTTTTTTTTAAACAAGGAAAATGGGCCAAATAAGTGATTTACAAAACTCCTAACAAAGCTTGATGTGGAATCTAAACTTGACATTATTGTTTTGTGGGTTGTTTTTTTTTTCAGTTCCTGCCATATGTTCCACACTGAGCTGTGTGCATCTACCTGCCATCAGTTACTGTGCTTCTTCCCCATAGAAGGTCCCACTATGGTCATTTTACTTCCAGAGGTCATAGAATTGCAGCTACTCTGAGAGAAGAATAGCAATGTAGTCAGGCCTGGAGTACCACTCACCCCTGCAATGTTCTCTAGCTCCCAGCTTTCCAGTCCTAAGGTCCTGGCACTTTGGTAGAATCCTCTCCTTGCCTGCATAAGACCCCTCAGCACGGGGACTTGGTCCCTCAGCAATGGGCTGAAGAGAGGTGGTATTGTAATTGAGTACAGCAAAACCACTGAAGGGGACCACTCCATGGGTAGAAAAAAAATATTATTGGGAGACAAACTGTGGCTGTTTCATGAGAGTAGAAAGCAGAGCCAGCTGCAAGAGCAAGTGGGCATTATAGGGTTCCTGAAGGCTTCAGGCAGGTCCCTCCCTCTCAGGAGATTTTTTTTTTTTTTTTTTTTTTTTTTTTGGTTTTTTCGAGACAGGGTTTCTCTGTGTAGCTTTGCGCCTTTCTTGGGACTCACTTGGTAGCCCAGGCTGGCCTCGAACTCACAGAGATCTGCCTGGCTCTGCCTCCCGAGTGCTGGGATTAAAGGCGTGCGCCACCACCGCCCGGCGAGATTTTTTTTTTTTTTTCCTGTCTTAGGTAGAACAGGGTCCCTGGGCCAAGCCTACCAGGTCCGTGCCTGAGGCAGTCAGGCCAGTTTATGGGTAGCAGGTGGCCATTTAGAGAGGAAAGGAAATTGCAGTTTTCTGATGAGCAAGTTCCTTGAGTCACAGGGTTTCTGAGAAATGCTGGGGGTTAGGTTTCTGTTTCCTCATGGCCATCTCCGTCCCCCACCCCACCCCTTCCCAAGCTCAGGTAGCCACAACTGCGTGCCACCTTCGGAACCCACTTTATGATATAAAAATGGTGACAGTCCTGTTTTAGGACAATGTCTCAAGCCCCTCTGCTTAGATTCACTCATGATCTTATTAAAAGACAACTGGAATCACAAAATACAAATTTCCGGACTTAACCTAAGGTGTGTAGAAGCTGATGTGGTGCCACAGACCTGTAATCTTGCTTGGGAGGTGAAGGCCAGAGGATCAGAAGTTCAAGATCATTCTCAACTACAAATTAAGTTTGAGGCCATCATGGGCTACATGAGCTCTGACTGAAAAAACAAACAAGGAAAGAACAACACAAAAACTTAACAATAAATAAGTAAATAAAATATATAGACAGTCCTCCGCATACTAACTCATTTACAAAATTGATTTTGTTTTAGTAATAGAGGAAAATATAGGTCACAAATGGATGAAAGTATCCTTGTATTAGTTACTTTTCCATTTCTGTAGTGAAACACCATAACTTTCAGAAGGAAGAGTTATTTGGGCCTGTGAGAGGGCTAAGAATCCGTCGTCATCCTGGCAGGAAGCATGGCAGCATGAAGGCGTGACAGCCAGATGAGTAGGAGAGAGCTCACACCTTGACGCAGAAGCAGAGAGCCAACTGGGAATGGCCCATGGCTTCTGAAAGGAACGTCAGTGCCTGCTCCCTGAGACACACTTCCTCCAGCAAGGCCACACCCCCTAACACCTACTCAAACAGTTCCCAGCCAGGGAACAAGTCTTCCAATGCCTGAGGTTATAGGGAACATCTCATTCAAACCACCATAGCCCTTAAAGAAAATGCAAGTCAGAAAAGTCCCTGAAAGAAGTGTGTGGCTGGTGCTAGGGCTGTAGCTAGGTGATAGAGTGCTTGCTTTACATGCACAAGGCTCTAGGTTCAATTCCTAGTACCGTCAAAAAGAACAAATAAACAAACAAACAAACAAAAAAACCCAAAACAGGGAAATGTGTCCCTGCTGAGAAGGCTTGCCTGGCAGCAACTGCCAGACGCTCATGTTGGCGCTTCTCCCCACAGTCCTACCCAAGCCCTGCTCTCAGCAGAGGCTTTAGACAGCCTGGTTCACCCTCACAGGACAGAATTTTCAGCACTGAGTACCAGGCCCACCCTGGATTTCGTCCCCAAGTTCTCAGGGTTTCTGGCTAGCCAAGCTGGGTAGAGCATAACGATTGCCTCTGTGGGCCAGAAATCCAACTGACACAGACCACAGATTCCGGAATATCATTCAGCCAAATGCCTGCTTTGAGCCACACCCCACCGCTGTCAGCAGGACCCGACTCCTGGTGACTTCTGTTACTGTTAGATCACTCTAGGATCACAGAACAGATGGCCCCGCTGTAGCTGATGACCAGGGAAGCCTGCAAACGTAGGTCTGTCCAGGACACATGACGTTCAATCCAAGAAATCCCCCAGGGGTCAACAGTGCTAGGATGGGGACTTGGAGAAGGACAGGACAGGAAGAGGCAGGTGGAGTGGATATGGCTGAAGTACATGTGGCGACTTGAACAAGAAGCTCATTCTGAAGCCATCACTTTGTAGAAGGAGTATGCTGTAACTAGAAAATAAAGTGCTAGAATAACGTGGCCAGCGAGTGTCCTTGTAGACAGGTTGCTGAGCAGGGCAACTAAGCAAGAGGCCGGGAGAAGCCGGCCTGAGCTCTGCTCCTGCTTGTGAAGATGTGCCCTTTGTGGTTTGGTTTTGTTGTGGAGAACAGGTGTAGCACTGTCATGGTGGCACTTGGCTGATGGCTAGCCACCTCTGTTGGAGGGGTAGGGCTGGAGCATTGTTCCTCAGGGTCGTACTGCACTTCTTCACCTTGAGTCCTTTAGCTAGGACTGGCTCCTGGCCCGGAACCTTGTCATCTGGTAGCTGCTGTGCTCCTCAGATAGGAGCCCTCTTCCCCAGGCCTTGCCTTTCTGGTCATGTGACTTGAAATTTTTTCTGGCAGAACTGGTTTGTCAGTCTCCCTTCTAATCATTCAGACCTTTCTTCTCTCTCCTGTCAGGCTCCTAAGGGAGTTTCAGATTATAAATCCTCCGCCAAGGAGACACACACATGGACACAAACAGGGACACACACACACACACACACACACACACACACACACAGAGACAGACACACAGACACAGATACGACCCTGCAGAATACCACAAGCTCTTTATTTACTCTTCTCAATGGTCAGCTGGCTCCACATACTTCTCCAAGTCAGTCAACTTCTAACAGTTCAGCCTCTTCCTGTGGACCATTGTCTGTCCCAATTACCAAGCCTCAACAGCCAATCTGCACTTAAGTCCTGACAGTGGGGTCCTGCAGACAGCAAAGGTTTTCTCTTCAACGTGAGTTTTAGAATGCCGACAGACTGCCATGCCTTTTCCGCTTGGTAGGCCGGGTTCCTAGCTTTGGGGTGCTAGGAAGGTCCTTACTTTAGGTGATGTTCACACTGGGCCCGATCCCTGCTATCACCTCACTCTGGGCCAACGGGGGCCATCCATTCTGTTAGTGTTCTGGCATCCTTGATGTGAGGGACTCTTATGAACCACTCATGGCTCCTGACAATACTTGGAGGAAATGGTACTGGAAAGAGGCCCCAGCTCCTAGTGAGCTGACTTGCTGTCCCCTGGTCCTGACCCTCCTCCTTTGCTGCTTACCTCCAGGGAAGGCTTTCTGAAAAATCTTTTTGTGAATACCATTTTGTTTTAGGATCTTAGAATAAACTATAAAATGGATCCAGGTGTATCTTGACACTATATAATACACGTCACATTTTATAGAAGTTAGCAGACTCCCTGGAAAGCAAATCAGAGAGACCCTGTCTGCTGTTTGTTTCTTCTTCTTCTTTTTTTTAATAATTTGATTTAATTTTACATATCAGCCACGGATTCCCCTGTCCTCCCTCCTCCCCCCACCTTTTTTTTTTTTTTTTTGCTGTTTGTTTCTTATGCCACCTCCAACACTCTCTCTCTCTCTCTCTCTCTCTCTCTCTCTCTCTCTCTCTCTCTCTCTGTCACACATACACACACACACACACACACACACACACACACGCACGCACGCACGCGCACACACACCACACACCCCTGGCCTCCCTCTGTCACTTGAAGGCCTTGGTGACTTGGACAGAAAAGGGGCCCGATGCACTTTGCTGCCTGGGAGAACCTCAAGGATGGGCTTGCCCTGTCGGTCCGCACTGCTGCTCCCAAGTCCCATCCTCGTCCTTCTTCAGCTCTTCCTGCAAGAAGTGAGCAGCCAGTGTGTGCCTCTTACCTCAACTTCTGACCCTGCAGGAGGGATTTAAGAAAGTCTAAGGCTCACTTGCCTTGAAATTAAAAGCAAATGTCTGTATATGATTTAACTGTATCCATATGCATTTTTAGTGACTTGATGATTGGACTGAAGGTGAGCAAATTCTATCCAGCCTTCTGCTGAAAGCAGAGCAGATTGGGGTTAACTGCTTCTCTGAATCTGAGTTTTCTCTTTCTTTGTCTTTCTTAAAAATAAGAATCCTCCCTACATCCTGCTGGCAGGGTCCATTTCCTCTTGGCCAGTGCATAGGTTGCCCTTCCAAACCGAATTATCATTTAGTTTAGGGGTCACTTTAATGTAATGTATATTTTCTCAGCTTAAAAAAACAACATTATAAAGATAGAAAGTTGCAGAAACAGTGTTCTGTTCTGTCTTGCTTTGGGTTTTGGATACAGGGTCATGTAGCCCAGCCAGACCTAGAATGTGGGGTCCTCCTGCTTCCATCCACCTCCTGGGCCTGGGGATATAGACATGCACCACTACACATGTGCTTGTGCTTGTCAGCCTTGACGCTTACATGCAAGAGCATTTAGTCAAGAAGCCTGCACAGCATGCCACCTGACTCCTCAGCCTTCTGGCAACTTAATGCTTGCCTTAGAGAGACTGTCAGAAGTGGAGGGGAGCTCAGGGTTTCCCAGGGATCTGTCATGAGCAAGGAAGTAGCTTTGTTATACCCAAGGAACTCCTGTCAGTGTTTGAAATATTTTTAATTGGTTTCTTTTTAAAATTTTTCTTAAGATCGTGTGTGTGTGTGTGTGTGTGTGTGTGTGTGTGTGTGTGTGTGTGTATACATATATGTGTCTGGTACTCAAGGAGGTCAGAAGAGGTTATCAGATTCCTCAGGAACTGGAGTTAAGGATGACTGTGAGCTGGCACATGAAGCTGGAATTGAACCTTGATTCTCTGTAAGATCAACAAGGGCTCTTAACTACTGAGTCATTGTCACTCTAGCCCCTAGAAATGACTCCTTGGTGCTAATGGAACATGTTCTTCCATTTGAATAGCATCCTACAGGGGAGTTAGGTTGTGCCTATGTCCAAGGAGACAGTAATACTTAGTCAAGATAGAAAATTTGGAAATGATAGGTGAGGATGAAGAAGCAGAAAGGAAGGGGTCCATTTTCTCACCACACCTGAGGACTGGGTTGCTCTTATACATTTTGTAATTAACTGCAGGTCATGTATGATGAGAGTCTGCCATTCTGGGTCACTGGAGAGAAGGCCATGGCCAATACCCGGGTTTTCCCAAACTGCTTTGCATAATAAATTCTGATGCTGGTGTGTTCTAATAACAAAATTGCACAGCCCTCACCTTTTCAAGTGTGTGATTTAGTACACTCACAAGGTTACTCCATCATTCCCACTGTCCAGTTCCAAGACATTTCATCACCGCAGAGAAAACCCCTTTACCAATCACTTCTTGTTCCCTCCTTCCCTTAGCTCTGTAAGGGAAAAAAATGCTCATCTCCTTTTTGTCTTTATGGATCTGTCTATTCTGGACATTTCTCATCAATGGACTCACACAGTAAGTGGTCTTTTATGTCTGCTGTTCTTCACTTATGATGGTATTTTAAAGGCTCCCCTGTGCTGTACTATGCATCAGTACTTTGACTGTTTTATGACTGAATAATATGAGTGTGGGTTGTAGATATTACTTATCTCTTCATCTGCTGGACAGTTGGAGTTTTTCTGTTTTTTAGTTGCTGTGAATAAATAATGCATGAATATTGCTGGATTGAAGGTCACTTATAAATGGTGAATTTTGTATGAATCATACTATAATTTAAATAGTTTTTATCTTCAGATAAATAACCTCTTCACCACCATCCCGCTTGTTTTTTTTTTTTTGTTGTTAGGTTTTTGTTGTTGTTGTTTTGGTTTTTCTTTTTGTTGTTTTTTTTTTTTTTTCAAAACAAAGACTTATGTAGCCCAGACTGTGCCTCAAACTTTCTATGATAATTTGGTTTCTCTTCAGTGCATATATAAAATCTTTCACCTTTTTCAAACTCACTTTGTATCCAAGGCTGACCTTGAACACCCAATCTTCTGCCTCTGTCTTCCAAATGCTGGGATTAATTACACGTGTGCACCTTCACATCCATCTGTTACCTACTTGTTAAACGTTAATAGACAATAAAATATTTTAAAAGTAAGTTCTTTTTCTTCTTAGTTGGAGATTTCCAGTCTGTTTTTGAGGCTCTCTTATGAACATACACAGTATATACATTCTGTTTTCTGTACAGAAAACAAAAACCTGTGTATGGAAAACATTTGTGAATAAGTGTTAGTCAGACAAGAAATTCCTCAAGTGCGTTCTGTGCAGAGAACTCAGAAGAAGATGAGAAGTTGGATTGGACAGATTCTTATGGTTCAGTAGGAGAAAGAAACCTTTAATAACGTCCCGATGTGAGGTACGAACATGTGGCCGTAAGAGTGAAGGAGGACCGTAAACACCAGGTGTGCGCTGCCCCCAGCCTGCGATCTTGACTGTCAGCTAAGGCCCGAGAGCTGCCTCTTAAAGTACCAATCAGGAACTGAACTGGTGCAAAGTGTTTATGGAATGAGAAGTGCAGAAAATGTGGGGCTTTCATCTCCTAACTGAAAGCTTTCTCCTTTAGGGAAAGGGGGAAATGGCCTTAAATTTCAGCGTTCCTTCTTTGATAATGTAACATGTCCAGCCAGGGCCTCCAAAAGGGACTTGTACATGCAGGCCCAGATGCGGAAGTGCACCTGACTGAAGCCAGACTCTTTTCACAGTAAATGAGACAGCTTGGCTGGCCCGTGTGTGGCCCCTTCTGTTTGGAAGGTGCTGGGAGTCCCATGTGAGCCAATCAGAGGGAATTAAGTTGCTATCTGAAGAACTTTATCTTCCCGTGTGGACTTGAGATCCACTGTCATCATCGCCAAAAGAAAGGATTCTTTTAAAATTGGAAATCCCTTCCCTTCTTGGCAAATACTTCATCTGGCAGCACAGAGTTTATAGAATATGTCATTCAAGTTATTTAAAATCCCAATCCAAACTAGCAATTCTCCCTGGTCTCCAACAGCTGCAGAGCAGGAAGGAGAAGTGTGACCTGGATGGCTGACAGCAGGGCTGTCACCCAGAAGCTACACTGTGCCAGCGGTTGCTGTTGGCAAAGGCTTGTTTTCACCATAGCAGATTAATATGAGAGGCCGCATGGCCCTCGGCACCCTCATCACGGCCTTTGGCTTCGTACAACAGCATTTATTTTCAACGGCGTAGTGAGTGCACAGTAGTGGGCTAGCGAGGAGGAAGTGTTTTGGTGTGCCATTCACTCTTGTGAACTGACTGCCCACGGCTTCCATGTCCTGGAGCGAACCCAGAGTCAGGACAGTGGGGCAGGCTGCCTATGAGGCGCGCAAGAGAACCTGGTTTCGTAAGACTCAGTCTGTGTCCTTACTTCTTTCTTTTCAGTGAAGTACACACTTAGGCACTCCTGTAATCCCAGTACTGAGAAAGCAGAGGCAGGAAGATGGCAGATTTAAGGCTAGCCTGGCCACCTCTTAAGCTGCTGTCTTGAAAGGAAGAGTCAAACCGGAGGCTGTACTCTGTCGTCATCCCTGTTGCTGTTAGTGGAAGCCATTGCTACAATCATGTGAAGGTTAGGACAACTTTGAGGAGCTGGTTCTTTCCTACTGTCTAGGTTCTGGGGATTAAACTCAGGTCATCAGGATTGGTGGCAAGTGCCTTTACCTGCTGAACCATCTTGCTATCATATATTTTTAGAATTTATATTGGACAAAGAATTTATATAAGAGAAGATTCAAGATGGTGGCAGCCCCCAGGACCCACAGTGCCGTGGTGCTGCTTCAAGGAGCCTTCGAGACCCAGGGAGGCTTCCAACGGAGACTCAGATGAGCCTGTAGAGTGCACAGGATGTCCAGAACAACTTTTTAAAAGGCAAGTCTTCTGGGAAGATGCTTTTAAAAAGTAGTTTCTTGGAACTGGAAAAAAAAAAAAAAGATGGTGCTGGGTGGTGGTGGCGCACGCCTTTAATCCCAGCACTCGGGAGGCAGAGGCAGGTGGATCTCTGTGAGTTCAAGGCCAGCCTGGGCTACAGAGTGAGATCCAGGACAGGCTCCAAAGCTACAGAGAGAAACCCTGTCTCTAAAAACAAAACAAGAAAATAAATAAATAAATAAAGGTGGCGGAGTAGAGTGGCAGAGTGTGTTTGGCGCAGAGAAGCAACTTAGCACTGGCAACAAGTATGAGAGCTGCACCACTGGCCCTTCTCCCCATTGTCGCTGCTTGCCCGACAGGCCGGTGCTGCCACTCAGTCCCCAGTGGAGCCACTGTTGCTGCTCAAGATGCTCGCCCTGCTGTGGGGAAGAGAGCATGGGACCAAGGCACTGCCCTTGGCCTACAAGCACGCTCCCCAACTGCATGATCACTCTCACTCTGAGCAAGATCAAGATACCTGAGATGAGGAATAGTTCATTTTCTGGAGTAAGCCTCCTTGAAAGATTTTCGTGGTCCATGCTGACGTCAGGCACCATGCTGCTGCTGCAGGCTGTGTTGATGTCCAAGGTCCAGGTTGTGGTCAGAGACCATGTTGATGGCCATGACCCATGCTGCCACTGGAAACCTTGTAGAAGTCCGTGATCCGTGCTGCTGCCGACTGCTATGGGCAAGGAAGCTGCTTTTGCAGTGATGCCAGTGACTGAAGACTCGTAACTGAGAATGACAGACATTGAAGGCTTCTGTGACCACCAGCTCCCCCACCCACTCCAAAAACAAAAAAAAAAAAAAACGGTCTAGACAGGAAGCCATTGAAGAGAGTCCTTAAAAACTGTGATAGGAAGGCTGAAGTGTAGCTCTTCAAGTGGATGGCTTCTGGCAGGGGTGGGGAAGGGCTCAGTTTCCTTTAAGGCGCTGGCCATGTTCCAATGATTATATGGACAACTCAAATTGAACTTGGTGGGTTTTTGAGATGAGGCACAAGCCTGAGAGAGTGGATTTGGGAGGAATGGGAAGAGAGTGTGATGGCATACATTGTATGAAATTCCCAAATAATTAATAAAAATATTATGTTTGGGGAAAAGTATTTATTTCACTATGGGCAACATAGTGGAACCCAGCTTTAAAAAAAAAAATCCAAATTAGTATAGTTGGAGTTTTTCTGTGTCCTGGCAGTAGCTCCCAAATAACCACTCAGAGACTTAATATTAATTATAAATGCTCGGCCAATAGCTCAGGCTTGCTACCAGCTAACTCTTACATTTTAAATTAACCCATATTTCTTATCGACCCTCTACCATGTGGTGGTACCATCTTTCAACATGACACATTCATCTTGCTTCTCTCTGCATCTCTCACATCTCTGAGACTCCACCCTTTTTCTTCCCAGCATTCTTGCTGCCCTGAAAATCCTGCCTAATTATCAACCAATCAGCTTTTTATTAACAACGAGAGCAACCCATCTCTGTAAGTTCAAGGCCAGCCTGGGCTACCAAGTGAGTCCCAGGAAAGGCGCATAGCTACACAGAGAAACTCTGTCTCGAAAAAAAAACAAAACAAAAAAAAAACAAAAAAAAAAAACCAATGAGAGCAACCCATTTTCACATCATGTAGAGGAATTATTCTATATCATTTTCCCCTTTTTCTCTAAAAAAGTAAAGTTTTAACTTTAACACAGTAAAATTATATACAACAAAAGGAGTTATCAAGTAAGAATTACAGTTACAATATTCAGTCCATTTGTATTTGGCAAATCTAGAAAAAAATATTCTATTTTATCTTTGTAAGTCTAAAGTTTTACACCTAATTTACCTTTTTATCATAACTAAGGAAAACTTTAAGTCTAATTATTTAGTCTTTAACCCCATCAAAGATCCCAGAAGGGTGTAATGTTACCTAATAACAGGGACATCAGGCTGCCTGGACAGTCACCCAAATTTTTTCTGCAATGTTGGGGCATCTATCTTTGGCCTAGTATATCTGACAGACTTTTTTTGAGCAGCAGGGAATTTCGAAGGACTGTCCTACCTTGTCTTGGCAAAGTTGGCAGTCACTTTTTTTTTCTCCATCCTGCTGGCCCAGTTTGGACAGTATACTGTCAGCAATTGAGGCAGTGGCTAACTTTTGTCACAAAAAAAGTAAACTCCATATGGAGTTTCTTAGATGCTCATCATCTTCTCTGCCAGGAACAGACATGTCTCATTGTCAAGAAAAGCCTTAGGTTATTAAACATATTGAATGCCATATTCTGTAGGTCTTTGAAGTGTTTGAAGACCATCTATCTTTCTGAATATATCTGTTTAACCTTGAAAACATACCTAATATGACTACAAGTTTGATTATTATAGATGACTACTAACTTGTATTTTTTAATTATACATTATATTTTTAAATGAGCTACATAAACACAATACCCCAAACAAGAGTAGAAACATAAGTTGGGCAGCAGTGGTGCACACCTTTAATCCCAGCACTTGGGAGGCAGAGCCAGGCAGATCTCTGTGAGTTTGAGTCCAGCCTTGTCTACAGAGCAAGATCCAGGACAAGCAACAAAACTACACAGAGAAACCCTGTCTCAAAAAACCAAACCAAACAAACAAACAAACAAACAAAAAGAGTAGAAACATAAATGCAGTATAACAAAATTAAGCCGGGCGGTGGTGGCGCACGCCTTTAATCCCAGCACTCGGGAGGCAGAGCCAGGCGGATCTCTGTGAGTTCGAGGCCAGCCTGGGCTACCAAGTGAGTTCCAGGAAAAGGCGCAAAGCTACACAGAGAAACCCTGTCTCGAAAAACCAAAAAAAAAAAAAAAAAAAAAAAAAAAAAAATTAACATTAAATTTGTGTCAATGAAACAAAATCCATACCAATGTAAAATATTTTGAGGTTAATAGTTGTTTTTAGATTAAAGTAGATTCAACAATCTTCCCTTTTATCATTTCTATATCATATCTTCCTTTTTTCCTTTAGAAAGAAAATTTAACTCTTTTGTTTAGCTTTTTTTTCCTGACTATGGTCAATAACAACTTGTAACCAACCTCCCTAAACAATGACAAACATTTATAATCCATTGAATAACCAAAACCCACCCATACCCCATCTCTTGGGAATCTACTTCCTGTTGTCTGTGGGTGCTGGTATCTTTGGGGGGAACCTTGAGAAAATCAGGAAAATTATTAAGTTTTGTCTAGAGTACTTTGTGAGGCTGGACCATCTCAGCTATCAACCTTGAAGCTATTTTGAATGCAGAATTTTGAGAAGACTGTAACAGAGGTATTTTGAGATGCTGGATCATCTGGGCCATTCGTTTTCATTGGTGTCTGGTCCCTTTGCTCTGAAAATACATAAACTTTTTTTTTTTTTTTTTTGGTTTTTCGAGACAGGGTTTCTCTGTGTAGCTTTGCGCCTTTCCTGGAACTCACTTGGTAGCCCAGGCTGGCCTCGAACTCACAGAGATCCACCTGGCTCTGCCTCCCGAGTGCTGGGATTAAAGGCGTGTGCCACCACCGCCCGGCATGAAAATACATAAACTTTTAATGGTAACATACATATCTGTGTTAATACAAGTATAAACAGTGCATTGTACATAAGTTAACCAAAGATGACTTTTTTGTCTTATGTTTGAGCAGGTAAAATATACATTGCATATTTCGTAGTTTTTCTGGGTTTATTTCTTTATGATTGTAGTCATGATTTTCAGGGGGTCTTCCCTAATCAAACCTGGTCCATATCAACCTGGAATGAATCCACAGCCTCTCATTTCCTGTGGAAATAAAAGCATAACCTCTCTCCCAAAGCAACATACCTTTTTGACTTCCATTTTAAAGTCAATATATTTTTAAAATATATAGTTTGGTTTAGTCTATCAGTTTCCATAATCCAGTGCTTCTTAGTAGTTATTGCTCATTCATTATCAGTCAAAAAATTTAAAGACAGCACAATAACATACAGGATCTAGACTCTCTGTGTATTTCCCTTCTTCATGTGGCTTTTAAAAATATTATTTTATTCCCTTTTTAAGGACTTTATTATTTTAAAACTATATATATTGGTTTTTTGAGACAGGGTTTCTCTGTGTAGCTTTGTGCTTTTCCTGGAACTCACTCTGTAGTCCAGGCTGGCCTCAAACTCACAGAGATCCTCCTGCCTTTGCCTCCCGAGTGCTGGGATTAAAGGCGTGTGCCACCACTGCCTGGCAAAACTATATATATATAAAATGACTGTCTATATCCCTTTTCTTTTCTCTCTCAAACCTTTGTACATTTTTAAACACATTATAACCTGTTTAGAGGTTTTTTTTTCCCATCTGGATCTGTCTTTACTGAGCATCTGTAACCTCTTCTGTCTGCATGAGCAAAACCCCTAACCTTCCATGAAGTGTACTGGCGGAGCTTGAGCTGGTGGCTCAAGACCACAGGCAGGGGCTGGGAGATGCCTCTCTATGCCACAACCTGTGTGAGAGACTTCGGGAATCTGCCATGCAGCTTAGCTCATGGCATGCTGGCAGCTGCCGGAAGATGCTGGGTACTAAGGCTGGTGTAAGAGACACAAGACTAGGAAGCTACATTTGGCTCTGTTTTTGTGTGTTTAAAAACCTTTTTTAAGTAAGATTTCTTAGGTTTTACGTGGCTATAGGTGCCAGACATTTGGGCACCATTTGTAGGTGGAGTTTTTCTGTGTCCTGGCAGCTGCTCCCAAATAACCACTCAGAGACTTAATATTAATTATAAATACTTGGCTGATAGCTCAGACTTGTTATTAGCTAACTCTTACATTTTAAGTTAACGCACATTTCTTATTTATCTTCTGCCACATGGCAGTACCTACTTTCAACACAGCACCTTCATCTTGCTTCTGCACCCCTTGTGACTCTGAGACTCCACTCTTCTTTTTCCCAGCATTCTCTCTGCCCTGAAAATTGTGCCTAGCTGTCAACCAATCAGCTTTTTATTAACAATGAGAAAAATATATTTTCACAGTGTACAGAAAGATTATTCCACAGCAAATTAGTACCTGTTACTTCCATGTTTAAAAACCCTCAGTGCCACTTTCTTGTGATGAGAGGAAAATCTTACCATGCCTACAAAAGGCACTTGACTGACCCTCTGCCTTGTACCTCACACCTCTGCCCATCCATCCTGCAGACTTCCCCAAGACTGTTGTTGTTAGTGCCTTATTTACATCTCCTGCTCTTCCCTGTCCCAGCCTGCTTGGTCCTCATTTCCCTCTCACAGTGCCTCTCTTCCTTGTCTTATTCATTCTGCATCACCAGTGCAGGTCAGGGTGTCTGGACTAGGGTGCAGACCACATAATTAATGTCCATTGCATGCCCAGTGAATGCTGCTGCTCAAGTACAGAAAGAGCTCCACCCCATAATTCTCACCCTCAGATAGCTCCAAAGCAGCCCTCAATTCTGTCTCCAGAATTTAGTTTTGATCCTCTGCTGCATGTCTTCATAACAACTACCTTTTCAAGGCCATTGTGACATGTTTCTGTGGTTGATTAAAGCCTGCTTCTCAGCAGACGGAGGGCAGAACAAGTCTGTCTTACTCGTTGCTTTCCCAGGTACCCAGTACATCCATTTGCTGAGTGGATGAAGGGAGCAATGCAGTCCACACTTGGAATGTGTATGTCCCAAGAGTGTGCTAGGGGCTTCTGGTCTGTGATTTCATCAGCATGTGGATGGAAGAAGGGAACTCAGGGGATTTCTAGTCCAAGGACCCCACCTCATGCTGCTCTGAGTTCAATAGAGCCTTTCATATTGTCCTTCTTCTTACTTTTACTCATTCGTTTGACACTTTCTCCAGTGGGACATGGAGTTCAGGAACATTCTCAGTTCATTTCATTGATTCTGGGTTTTTTGTTTGTTTCATTTATCTAATAAATATTCCATTGTGCTTTAAAAGTGAAGCACAGCTGTATAAAAGTCAAGATGTAGTAGATAAAGAACACTTACCATAAAAGTTCAGATCCTGTTTCTGTCATGGGATGGTTTAGAGCAAGGCTTTAATTTCAGCTGAGGGACCTGCTTTCCACATCCTCTTGGTACCAGGAGACTCAGTCAGAGCAACTCCACTCAGAAATATGGCCCTAAACCTGCTAGTAAGTGAATATAAGGCTTCTAACTAATTTAATTTTTCACTTGTTTTATGTGTTTAATTTTTTGATGCAGGATCCCAGGTAACCCAAGCTTGCCTTGAACTGACCATGTAACTGTGGCTAAGCAAGAACTCCAACCCTGAGCTATATCTCCAGCTAGGGATCTGTGTTTTGTTTTGTTGACATGAACTCTTGTATTGTCCAGTCTGGTTTCAAATTCCCTAGCTCAAGAGATCCTCCTGCCTCATTTTTCCAAAAAGCTGGGACTTCAGGTACCCACTAGCATGCCTAGCTTAACTAATCTAATTGTTGAAGTTTAGGCCTGGTAAATTCTCTTTTCTACTATTCCTTTCCCCCTAAAATATCAGCAGTGCTGTTTGTTTGCTTGTTTATTTTTAGACAGGGTCTTACTAAGTTGCCAGGCTGTCCTAGAACTCACAGGATAGCCCAGACTGGATTCTAACTGGAATTCACTAACATACTATGCATCCTAGACTGGCCTTGAACTTGAGATCCTGAGATTCTGCTACCTTTGCCTCTAGGGTATTGTGAGTATAGGCATGTACCACCATGCCTGGCCAAATACCAGCAAATCTTAAAAAGACAACTAAAGCTTAGGAGCACAGACTTCTAAAAATTTCTATAAATGTATATATTACCCACATATTGTATAGATATCACACACACACACACACACACACACACACACACACACACACACACACACACATGAACCACAGCAGGCCAAGAAGCTAGCATGCAATGGTGCAGATCTGAAATGCTTGCCTGGTCATTCGACTACACTGTTTCTCATCAGTTTTCTGCAAAAACCATTGTCTTAGTAATGATTACCTTAAGCTAACACAGTTATCACAATCACAAGGCTTTCTTCATGTACAGAAGCCTTTGTCTGACTACGAAACAGTACCGAAATGTTTCTTGGATAAGAATTTAGTAGTTTAAATATGTGTAAACAGAATTATCTTAAAGCTCATAGCAGATACCTCAGGGGGTTTTGGGTTTTTGTTTAAGTTCACTTTGTTTTTTGTTTGTAATACCTTTGGATGATGTGGGCTCTTGGCAGCCATTCACACTATTGTCCAATTATGGCCCTTCTCTTGGTTTTAGCGATTACACCAGCTTTCACTACTGGTAGATGCTAAAATGTCACAAATACATTTGGAAACTCCCTTTCCGCTTAACTTCCTGTCTCCAGGATCCATCCCTCACCACACCACCAACCAAACCCTGGTGTCCTGCTTGTTGTTCAAGATTCCTTTCTGCTGAAACTCTCAGCACCCAAGCATAAAAGACATCTCTGTTCAAAAACCATAAATATTCCCAAGATTCATGTGGATTCTGTACCTGGAATTAGTCAGTGAGCCCATACTCGTGTGCTTCTGCTTGGCTTTCACACATTCACTACACTTGATCCTTAGAGCAGTCCTGTGACTGTAGCCACACTCGGCAGATAAAGCTCCTGCAGCTCAGAGAAGCTGCATGGTTTGGAGCTAAACCTACATCTCCTGTCCCCAGCTTTCCCAGTAGCCTGTGGTCCCCCTTATTGATGTATTTTCAAACAGTTATCTCATTCCAGAGCTGAGAAAGTTTTTCTCAAGGAAATTTCTGTTGTGATCATTATAATGGGACTTGACCTGGGAATGGACTTCTGGCTTTAATCTACAAGCTGTGAGGTTAGCTCTGTAGTTCTTGAATTCAAACCCATCTGCCATTTGAATTCATCCATATTTATTGAGCACGTGTTCACATGAAAGTCACCTAAAATACAGTGAAGACCAACGCATACATGATTCTAGCCACCAAAGTGTCTGACTCCCTGTCTCTCGTGTGTGTGTCTGTGTATGTGTGCACGCAGATGTGTGTATGTGCAGATGTGTGTGCATTTACATATGGAGGCCAGAGAAGGATGTTGGAATTCTGAGTCTTATTCTCTTGAGAAAGGATCACTCACTTTCTTATCTAGGCTAGCCAGCAAACTCCTGTGATTTACCTGTCTCTACCTTTTAACATTAGGGTTACAGCACAGGCAACTATGGCCAGCCTCATAAATACCCATAAAGGATATGCACATTGCAGGACATGTAGCCCAAACTTGGCAGATGAGGAGGAATGCTTCCCAGAAGGGACCTTTGAAGTAAAGAGTAAAGAATGAGTGACAGTTTTAGCCAGATTAGAATTGGAGTAGAGGTACCTGGTCTACATAGTGAGTTCTAGGACAGCCAGGGCTGTGTAGAGAGACCCTGTCTTAAAAGAAGAATTGCAGTAGGGTGGGCAGTGCAGGTTCTAGAAAGTGCAAGAGGAATATGAAGTCATGCGGATGAGAATGTGGTGCCTATGCCTCTCTTCTTGTTATGAGGACAGAGCCAATGACCCAGCTGTTAGGAAGAGTTGGATAAAGCAGGTCATTGGCAAGGCTCATGCTCAGAAAATAACCTCTTTGTCATGTCTTAATAGAAAAAGCTGGAGTCCCCATCGCCGTCTACCAATCCCTTCCTGGAAGACGAGACAACACCAGAGATGGAGGAGCTGGCGCTGGAGAAAGGAGAGTTAGAGCAAGTGAGTCTGCCTGTGCTGTAGTGTGTCGTCACCGACGCCAGTGAGTCTGCCTGTGCTGTAGTGTGTCACCGACGCCAGTGAGTCTGCTTGTGCTGTAGTGTGTCGTCACCGACGCCAGTGAGTCTGCCTGTGCTGTAGTGTGTCGTCACCGACGCCAGTGAGTCTGCCTGTGCTGTAGTGTGTCACCGACGCCAGTGAGTCTGCTTGTGCTGTAGTGTGTCGTCACCGACGCCAGTGAGTCTGCCTGTGCTGTAGTGTGTCGTCACCGACGCCAGTGAGTCTGCCTGTGCTGTAGTGTGTCACCGACGCCAGTGAGTCTGCTTGTGCTGTAGTGTGTCGTCACCGACGCCAGTGAGTCTGCCTGTGCTGTAGTGTGTCGTCACCGACGCCAGTGAGTCTGCCTGTGCTGTAGTGTGTCACCGACGCCAGTGAGTCTGCCTGTGCTGTAGTGTGTCGTCACCGACGCCAGTGAGTCTGCCTGTGCTGTAGTGTGTCACCGACGCCAGTGAGTCTGCCTGTGCTGTAGTGTGTCGTCACCGACGCCAGTGAGTCTGCCTGTGCTGTAGTGTGTCGTCACCGACGCCAGTGAGTCTGCCTGTGCTGTAGTGTGTCATCACCGACGCCAGTGAGTCTGCCTGTGCTGTAGTGTGTCGTCACCGACGCCAGTGAGTCTGCCTGTGCTGTAGTGTGTCACCGACGCCAGTGAGTCTGCTTGTGCTGTAGTGTGTCACCGACGCCAGTGAGTCTGCCTGTGCTGTAGTGTGTCACTGACGCCAGTGAGTCTGCCTGTGCTGTAGTGTGTTGTCACCGACGCCAGTGAGTCTGCTTGTGCTGTAGTGTGTCGTCACCGACGCCAGTGAGTCTGCTTGTGCTGTAGTGTGTCGTCACCGACGCCAGTGAGTCTGCTTGTGCTGTAGTGTGTCGTCACCGACGCCAGTGAGTCTGCTTGTGCTGTAGTGTGTCACCGACGCCAGTGAGTCTGCCTGTGCTGTAGTGTGTCGTCACCGACGCCAGTGAGTCTGCCTGTGCTGTAGTGTGTCGTCACCGACGCCAGTGAGTCTGCTTGTGCTGTAGTGTGTCGTCACCGACGCCAGTGAGTCTGCTTGTGCTGTAGTGTGTCGTCACCGACGCCAGTGAGTCTGCCTGTGCTGTAGTGTGTCACCGACGCCAGTGAGTCTGCCTGTGCTGTAGTGTGTCGTCACCGATGCCAGTGAGTCTGCTTGTGCTGTAGTGTGTCACCGACGCCAGTGAGTCTGCCTGTGCTGTAGTGTGTCGTCACCGACGCCAGTGAGTCTGCCTGTGCTGTAGTGTGTCACCGACGCCAGTGAGTCTGCCTGTGCTGTAGTGTGTCGTCACCGACGCCAGTGAGTCTGCCTGTGCTGTAGTGTGTCGTCACCGACGCCAGTGAGTCTGCCTGTGCTGTAGTGTGTCACCGACGCCAGTGAGTCTGCCTGTGCTGTAGTGTGTCGTCACCGACGCCAGTGAGTCTGCCTGTGCTGTAGTGTGTCGTCACCGACGCCAGTGAGTCTGCCTGTGCTGTAGTGTGTCACCGACGCCAGTGAGTCTGCCTGTGCTGTAGTGTGTCACTGACGCCAGTGAGTCTGTTTGTGCTGTAGTGTGTCATCACCGACGCCAGTGAGTCTGCCTGTGCTGTAGTGTGTCACCGACACACTCGTGCACCTTTCTGAAAGTGAGCTGGCTCACTCACATAGGGTCTTTGGTTAGGGACGACACTCAGAGATCACTCTGGTGGTTGCATGAGGACCTGGTCAGGTAATGAAGAGCAGTTTTCCTGCCCCTAATCTGTTGCAGAAGAGCCTCCCCCAGCTCTCTCTTCAGCCCACGTGGCAGAGCTGCCCAATACAGCTCTGCCTTGTTCAGCATCTGGGTCTGTCAGGACGCTTTCCTTCCTCCCGTCCAACACCACGATGGTGTGAGACACTGTGGGGTTAGTAGTGTCTTGGACTGGGAGAGGCCTCCACACAGAGCAAGCCAACATGGAAGCCACCGGGGAGGCCTTGGAAACGTCGGGGTAACCAGCGGCATCTTTGGAGAGTTCTTTTCAGAGCACACTAGCCGTTTTAATTTCCTTCAGCACTTTCTGTGCAGCCGAAATCTCCTCTCCCTTCCTCCTGCAGAATGGTGTTTGTGTCTCATTGCCGTTTTATGTCAGGAGAGGTTAGAGCAGCATGTCAGCCATTTCCTTTCGGGATTAGTGCTCCTCCTTTGACTTTTCTACACTGGGCTGCTGGAGGATTATTTGGTGACATTGTTTCTCTCCAGACACAGCCAAAGGGAGGTGGCTAGACACCAGCCTGAGGCAACCCCAGCCACACACTGTGCAGCTAGCCTGTGTTCCTAGTGTGGCAAAGTTGTGTGAATTCTGACAGGAGTCACAGCAGAATTCCCAAGGCCATAAAACGCAGTCTGCTCCATTGTATTTGTAATAACACAGATACCTCACATTTAAGGCACTTTACAATTTCACAATCTTTACACCTTTCTTTCCTTGGCTTTCACAGTGCCTCCCTCTGGTTTCACAGGTGATCAGAGTAGCTCTGAGGTCCACAGCTTGCTCAGGGCTGAGTTTGGAAGTGGGAGGGCCAGGACTAGCAGGCAGGTCTAGCAGATAGAAGCTGGATTTCCTTTCCTAGCCCACACCGACCCCCAACATGCACACACATCATGTCTTATTAAAAAGTGGAGGCCATAGAAATTAAGTTTACGGGCAGAACTGGAGGGTTGCTGTGAGTCTGTCCCAGAAAAGCGAGGCTGGCTGTAACTTACTTAGAGCCACTGAATCATTGAGCAGCACAGAAGGGGACTGTTGCTTCTGACCCCAGAGCAGTTCTCAGTGTGGAAGCAGGGACTCAGGTTGGAGGGGCCTCATTCTTCCTGAAATTCCCCACCACCGATCTCTGTGAGTTCGAGGCCAGCCTAGGCTACAGAGTGAGTTCCAGGAAAGGCGCAAAGCTATACAGAGAAACCCTGTCTCGAAAAACCAAAAAAAAAAAAAAAAGAAAAAGAAAAGAAAAGAAAAAAAGAAAAAAGAAAGAAAGAAAAAATCCCCCATCCCCTCTCCCGTCTCCCCCATGCTGTCAGCTGCCTTTATCATGTTTAGAACCATGTAGTTTGAGCACTTGGGTGCTCTGTGGTAGCTAGTCACCTCTGGGTGTCATTACACTGGATTAGCAGAGTCCCTTCACATCTTTGCACAGTTTTGTAGGTATAATATGATTTCATTTTTGTCCTGGAGCTTTTTCTTCTTCATGAAAGCTTGAGGTGATTGTGCTAAGACCAAGACCTCTGGATCTAAAGACAAGCAGGTATAAAAGCAGAGCTCTGTGGTAAGGAAAATGCTGGACCTGTATCTGCTGCTCATAGCCATGTGGCCTCAGATAGGTTCTAGGTTCTCAGCCTCCCTGCTATCTGCATGGTGACTTTCACAATTGTATTCTCTGATGGCTCATCAGACATAAGGAGTTAGGAGAGAAAGGGACCAAGGTCCCTGTAGCCAGAGCAGCTCCATTCTGAGTCACTTTGTATGTGGACTTCCAGAACAAACTTGTTTTAAACCTGAAGTTTTACATGTATTTAAAAAAAAAAATCCCTGATCTGGATGCTATCCCCATAATTCAAGGCTGTTCTTCATTAGTAGTAACACTCATACAGTGACTAATGCCCTCCACATGCCACCCTCACCTCTGGCTGGCTGGATGGAGTCTCATCAGATCTCCCTCCCAGCAACCAGTTGGCTTCTGGAGTTTTGTGGAAGAACAGGAGCTCTTGGGGTGCAGGTAAGTGACTTCACAGCATTAGGGAGCTAGCCAAAGTGGGGGAGCCCCTACTTGTCCTGAGTTACTCTAGCCATCTCCTTGCTACAGCCAGTAGGCAGTTGGCCCCCAGGGTTGCTCCCTGCTGCAGTTCGTGCCTAGCTGCTGGGAAGGGAGTATGAACTTGAAAAGCAGCATTCACTTCTTGAAAGGACCTCCTTGCCAAGATAGTCCCAGTGATTAAAAAAAAAAAAAACAAGGGACTGAGGGCACAGGAGGAGAGAGAAGAAATCAGGAATTTCTGGTTTAAAAATGTACCCTTCTGGTGATCCGAGCAGTTAGATTTAATCTGTTTACATTGGATAGTAATAAAAGGAAATGGGACCAGCTGCAGACCTCCTTACTGTGACAACAGTAACCTTTTATTATTCCATCAAACTCTGGGAGGAAATAGCTTAAACATCTGCAGTGTTTGGACAGAATTCACACACTCAGCAGTCCAGCCTGAATGCTACTGCTAAATGACTTAGTGTGTTCTTTAAGCTGCAGATCAGCTCTCTGGGGAGCTGCCTGGTGCAAAGGGAGACACCAGTAAGGGCTGGAATTCCAGCACCTCCTCGCTATACATGAGCACATACATAGAGCAGCTGTGGGCAGGGGCAGCCCTGTGGACAAGGAGTAAGAGGAAGAAATCTGGGCAGTCCCTCCTGTTATCCCCATCTTGCTTCAGCTCATGATAAAAACTCATCAGTAGGAAGGAGCTAGGTACCGTGGTGGCAGGACCAATGACGGACAGGACAGAGGTAGGTCAGTCACCTAAGTGGAGGTGGGACACCTGCCTGTCTGGTAATGCAGCTTTTCGTGAATTCTGTGGGGCCTTGCCATGCATAGCACCTGTGAAGATCATGCTAGATGACTTGTAAACCTGGCACTGAGGAAATTAAAGCTGGAGGATTGTAGTTCAAGGCCAGCCTGTGATACATAGTTCAAGGTCCTGTCTCAAACCAAACAAAATGAGCCAGTAAGAATGGCTCAAAGGCCGGGTGGTGGTGGCGCACGCCTTTAATCCCAGCACTCAGGAGGCAGAGCCAGGCGGATCTCTGTGAGTTCAAGGCCAGCCTGGTCTACAGAGTGAGTTCCAGGAAAAGGCTCAAAGCTACACAGAGAAACCCTGTCTCGAAAAACCAAAAAAAAAAAAAAAAGAATGGCTCACTGAGTAAAGGTGCCTCTGTGCAAGCCTGACAAATTGAGTTCAGTCCCCAGAACCCGTGTAAAGGTGTTTTGTGGGGGATCCACTAGAAAAGACTACTCCGACATGGGTTTAAGCCAATATAAAGTCTTTACTAGTCAGCTGATAACACTGGGTGTTAGGGATCCGAGTATAGCCCTGAGTGTCTTCCCCAGGATGAGGTTTGAAGCTAAATAAATAAATATAAAATTAAATTAAGAAAAAAAAAACACATCCTTGCTTGACATACTTCTGTTAATAAGAACTGTTAGCCAGAAGCAGAAGCCAAAAAGCAAGGATGGTACATTTAGAGTCTTTAGGTTTTTATCTTTGTTTGGCTGGTGATGGTGTCTACATGCCGAGTTTTATGGCCTGAATAGTACTTCCACTATGGAGTCAATTGTACTAAGTTCTGGGGGTATGTTAAAGATGGAAGGAGAAAACTGACTCCACAGAGTTGTCCTCTGACTTCCATAAACTTGCCCCCCCACTAATAACAACAACAACAACAATAAATAGATAATAATAATAAGCAAAACAAAAGAAAACATGAGTAGTTCAGGTTAGGAGGTATCCTAGTTAGTAAAGCCTTTGTAAGTGTGAGGGCCTGAATTTGGATCTCCAGAATCCATGTAAAAAGCTGGGTGTGGTGGGAAGCACCTCTAATCCCAGTCATGGGAGATGAGGCTGAAACAGACAGGTCCCTGGCGTCCACCGGTGGCTAGCCTAGCCTGCTTGACAAAGCTGCAGTCCAAAAGGTGGAAGGCACCTGAGAATGACTCCCTGGGTTATCCTCGTTTCCACACTTCTCCCCAGCTTGTGCGGCATAGCTACATGAACATGTACCTCCCCAACACACACAGAGAAAGGAATAATACTAGTGGTTATATTTTAATCACTGAACAGATACCTGGCTAGGATACCACAATTCTCCAATCTACAGTCAGGCTATCTAGTCCTACAAAGACAGATTGAATCACATTTTTCTGTATTATTAACAAAATACCTTATCAAAAATAATAAAATAAGAAAACAGAGAGAACGGGGTCTGGAGAGATGGCCCAGCAGGTAAAAGTCTTGCTGCAGAGGCACAAAGACCTGAGTTGAGCCCCCAGCCCCATATAAAAGTGAGATGTGCTGTGCCCACCTGTAGCTTCAGCACTGAGGGAGCAAAGGCAGGTGGGTCCAGAGGCTTTGCTGGTCACCAAGTCTAGCTGAAATGGCGAACTCAGGGTTCACTGAGGGGTGGCTCTCTCAGAAAGAAAACACGGTGGAAAGCGATAGACATCCCAAATCTACTTCTGGCACCCCACACAGGTGAACACCCTGCACATACAGAACAAAGGGTGAGAATCATTCCTCACAGCCTTCCTGCTCCGTGCTGGATCATCTGTGTTAAACTAGTGGAAGCAGAAATAGCTCCCGGCACCTGTGCTCTGAGGGGACCAGCTGTGGACGGGATAAAGCCCTGTGCTTTCCCAGCGACCCTCTCAAAGTCCAACCTGGGGCCCAGCATTGGCAGTAGTTTCCAGAAGACAATATCATTAAGAAGGACCAGAATTTTGAACAGGTATGATTTGTGGTGGCATATCCCTGTAATTTCAGTACTTAGGAGGTAGAGCTAGGAGCGTTTCCTGGGATACAGAGTGAGACTCTGTCTTAAAAAACAAAACCAGAAAAAGAGTTTCTCAAAATCTAGCCTAAAATTTTAAAACATGAAACTCATGGAAGGTGAAAGAAAGATGAAATTATAGGATGCATGTAATGTTGACCTTTTTTTTTTTCTTTCTATAGTCTTGGCTAGCCCAGAACTCAATAGAAATCCCCCTGTATCTGCCTCCCAAATGCTGGAATTAAAGACGTGATCCACCACACATAGCAACATTTAATTTTTGTTGAAAATTATTCATTTTTAAATGTTTGGGGTTTTTTGTTTTTGAGACAGGCTCTCTCTATGTAGCCCTGACTGGCCTCGAGCTTCCTCTGTAGACCAGGATGGCCTAGAACTCACAGAGATCTGCCTGATATTAAAGACATGAGCCACTACATCAGCTAAAAGACAATTTTAACCCATTACAGTGGTTTGTAAGTAACCAGATGCTAAGATAAGGTAGATGTATTTTTGTCTATCACTGGATGGTAGCTTTCCCAGTACTTGGCAGTTATTTTTAGTCTTAGAATTTCTTTATCTTTTTTTATTTATCTAGAGTGTAGGGAAGGGAGCACATACCTTGATACTTGTCTGGAGGTCAAAGGACAACTTGAAAGTTGGTTCTCTTCTTCCACGGTGTAGGCTCTGGGGAGCACACATGTTGTCAGCCTTGGTGCTAAGTGTCCTGTCTGCTGAGCCCGCTCACTGCCCCAGACTTTGTTTGTTGAGACAGGGTATCACCATATTGGCAGGGTTGTTCTCAAGCTGTGGCCTCCAACTGTTCTCCTGCCTCTGTTTCCCATGCAGCTAGTATGAGCCACCATACCTAGCTTTTTTTAGTGCTCATTAAAATAGAAGCAGTTTAAGAGTGTAGGCATATATAAAGTGTCCTTACCACTAATCATCATCATCATCATATTCATAATCAAAATGGAGGTAAGAGAAAGGAGGAGCTTTGATGGCAGTATTAATTTCACAAATGTATGCCTATCTCTGAATTTAGTGTGGTGTGTACATTATGCACAGTGTGTGTCTCCTCTGTATAGGTTTTTTGTTTTGTTTTGTTTTGTTTTGTTTAATATACCAATGGAACCATATCTCTAGTCCTTTTTTCCCCTGGGATAGTTATCTCGTTTCGTAGCCCAAGCTAGCCTCAGACTTCAGCTCCTGTTGCTCTGAAGTGCTGAGGTAGCAGGAGTACAGCAGGATGGCCAGCTTAAGCTTGTATGCAGTAGTTGTTCCTCATTAAGCTAGTTAATGGAGCGTGTTGGGAGAGTGCTTGCTAGTGTGCAGGACCTCAGAGTGATCTCCAGAGCTACAAAAAGGAAGAAAAAGGTACAAGAGCTCTAATCAGCAAGTGTCTTGCAAGCATGGCTTATGTTAAGCTTGAACTCGGTATCTTTGGCTCAGAGTCCTTTTGCTGACATTTGGCAGTAGACAGATTAACTTTTATAAGGAGTAGAAAGTAACAGGGAGATTCTTATTTTCTAGATACTTGGAAATGAATTAGGAAGAAAATATAATTTTTAAACAATTGCTGCCAAGTAACCTGTTTACCAGTGTTCATCAGTCTCCCACCATAAGTTTACCAGCCATGCTTTCTTAGACAAGATGCCCTTATGCCAAAGCACTGTAAATGGTAAGGCTTGAAAGTAGAGAGCAAGGTGGTAATCCCTGTGTTGGCCTCCCGCTCCTCTCTTTTCTCACATTATTTGTTAATGATAGTCCACAGTTTGGGGAGCTCTGCAAGAGGTAGCAAGTCGGACCACATGCCTTGGGACTGCTGGTGGAGGAGCTCAGCGCCTCTGGTGCCCAGGCTGTGTAGTAGGAGCGGTAAGACTGCTGGGAAGGAAAGATGAAAAGGTGCCTAGCCTCAGGATTATAATAACAGGAGCAGAGACTACCAATACAAAGTGTTCTTGAAATTCAGCCCGGGTTTGATGTTTGAAAACATCCACTGATGATGAGCTTCCAAATAAAAGATGCATGCAATATCGGCGTAGCAGTAAATCTTCCAGCACACACAGTAAGTCAGAGATGCTGGCAAGAGCTGGTGGTGGCTCACCGGATGGATCACGATGTGACGCAGCCCTGTGTCCACTGCTCCTATCTGTGAGCTAAGAGTGAACTTGGATGTTTTCTTTGAAATTGCTTAAAAACTTGCAGAAGTTGCTCAAACATAGGGTTCATGTTCATTCATGTTTTTCCTTCCTCTCTTTTCAGCCAAAGAAGCCCAAGGCCCCAGACAACCCATTTCATGGCATTGTTTCCAAGTGTTTTGAGCCTCATCTCTACGTGTACATTGAGTCCCAGGACAAGTGAGTGACAAGCGTTCTGCTGTTTTCTACCTGTGTTTCTAGCTCTGATTGTTGGGTCCTACACAAGGACAACTCCTTCTAGAGCTCATTGAGGATATCATTATATAGTCTCATGTGACTGTTTATTTTGCCTATCATTTGTTCATTCGAGACAGGATATGTAGCTTTGGCTAACTCACAGAGATCTGCCTGCCTCTGCCTCCCAGCTGCTGAGACTAAAGGTATGTGCCACTACACTGGCATATTTTCCTCATAAACTTAAGCTGCCTGAGCTTGGCTGTGTAAGCCTCCATGTGGCTCTGAACACCTCCCACCCCCACCCCCATGTGGATGCTAAGCTTTTGAGGGCTGACTGCACATCACCCCACAAAATGTCGGGCACCCAGACATTCTAAGAAAGCCTAGTTCCTGAAGTATATGCTTTCAATTATAATTTGGCTTTTCATTGTGAGGTAATTTTGACTGTCAAAAAAACTTTAAAACAGCACAAAAATTCTCCACTAGCCTTCCCCAGGCCTGGAAATATCTTAATGTAAATACAATTACCTAATTCAGAAAGTAAGATTGATCCTTTTTCTGGTCCAGGACCTAATAATCATGAAATTAGCTGTGGTCTCTGGAGTCTCCTTTCAGCCTGGCTTCCTTGTTTTCTTCGTCTTTCTCACCTTGACATTGTTAGAGGGTTGACCAAATGTTTCAGATGCTTGTGAGATGCTGTCAGTTTCCATTTGCCCGATGCTGTGCCCCCGCCACACCCCTCTTTTGAAACAGTTTCTATGTGGCCCAGGCTGCTCTCAAACTCCTGGGGGCAAGTGATCCTCCCGCCTCAGCTCTCTGACTACTGGAACTACACACACCATATCTATTAATGTATTGTCTTTCTTAAACCTAAGTTATGAGCTGACATGATAGCACACACTATAATCCATCACTTAGGAGGTGGGGGCAGGACAATTTCAAGTTTGGAGCCAGCCTGAGCTGCTTGTGTGAGACCGTGTGCCCACACGACACAATCAGTGGTGTTGCATCCTTCTCGGGGTCAGTCAACTGCTGACGTTGACTCTGTTGGCTACGGTGAAGCCTGCCAGCCTTCTCCACTGTCAAGTTACAGTTTTCTTTCTTCAAGTGTCTCACAGAGAATGGTTTGAGACTGTGGGAGCATCCTGTTTCTTGTTATGTTGGCTCATGTTAGCAGGGTTTGATGATTCTTGCCTGCAGTTCTCACTGCTTAAGATTGACCTTCTGTTCCCATCATTTCTTCTCCACTTTCTAATTGGAATTCTACTGTAGGGAAGTTCTACCTTCTCCCGCATTTGTTTGTATCAGTTATGGACTTGGAATTATCCGTGTAACACACATGCTTTTTCACAGACTTACAGACTCCATACATTTTCACAAGCCAGGCCCCTCCCAGCCTAGTTTCCTCACAGCCAGAAGTGGATGTTGATGGTCTAGGGTACCTTGCTCACAGGAAGCTATTCACAAAGGAGGGAGGCCCTCCTCATCTTTGTATGTGGCCAGAGTCACTCACTATTAAAGTCACTGGACAGCGGGCTTTGGGAAAGTTGAGGACACAGGCTGGACCAGGTTACAAGGTCTCCAAGGACACACATGGGAACACACACAGGAAACTGGCTACAGCTGTGAGGAAGGAAGCCCTTCAGGTCCTTCTCTGGGAAACACTTAGGCCCCTTTGCCTTTGTTCTCCTTTGTCTTTCTTTTCCTTTTTCCTTCTAATGCTTCTGTCCTGGGTGAGCAACTCCCTGTCTCCAGGCCTACTTCAGGATGAGCAGGAAGAAGAGAAGAATGTTTTGAGTAGATCACTACAGGAGCACATCATGTCCATCTACTTGATCTTGCAGGCACAAACCCCTTACCTTTTCTTTTATCCAGAATATAAACTTTGTGAAAGACCTTCCATGTTAACAAAAGTAACTCACCTCACACCGGGAAAAATAAAGCTGTTTTGAGAAGGCTGGGCTTCCTCTCTGCCCTTGGGGTGTCGTCCACCAGGCTCACAGAGGGAACCAGTTACTATTGCTACTTTGTTCTTTGAAAGCACACCACTCCCCCTATCCTGGTGTGTGTGTGTGTGTCTTGGTGTCATTTCTCAGGAGATGTCACCTTTTTTTTTTGAGGCAAGGTCTCTCACACTGCCTGGTACTTAATGAATAGACTAGGCTGACTCGACAGTGGGCCCCGAGAATCCTCTGGTCTCACCTCTCCAGTGCTGGGATTGTACATGTATGCCGTCACACCTGGGTTTGTTTAATGTAGATTCTAGGGCTTAAACTCAGGTCTTCATGCTTGTGTGATAAGTACTTAATCAACTGAGCGTCTCCCTAGCCATCAACCCATATATGGTCCTAGAATTCTCTTTTCAAAAGGACCCAAAAGCTACTTGGCCCATACCTTCCTGGTCCTAAGAGTCTCTTTTCTTGCTTACAATTCTATTGTCTACTTTTGCATGGACCTGACTCATCAAAGTCTGAGTGTTGCTCATGATGCTTTGGCAAAGAGCCAGGCCTCCCTCCTTAGGGCCTCTCAGTCTATGAAAGATGTGACACTGGCTTTTTGGCTGGCATTTGCCCTCCTAGAATGTTTTCAAGCACTGGGGGGGGGGGGCACCTCTGGGGAAGGGGCTGCAGGACTGTACTGCAGTCACACGGTAACGCAGAGCAGGGGCCTGAAGCAGAAGAGAGAGGAAGACCTCCATCTCCTCTCCTGTCAGAGCACTCAGACATGATGCCTGCAGTGCTTAATTAACCTCTGACAAGTCATAGAGCCTTTAAAAATCCTGGAGGCATGGGCCTATAATCCCAGCTACTCAGAGGGCAGAGAGATGGCAAATTCAAGGCCTGCCTAGGTTACAGAATGAGTTCACGTTCAGCCTGGGCAACTTAGTGAGACCTTGCCTCAAAAATACAATGTAGCCGGGCAGTGGTGGCACTCGCCTTTAATCTCAGCACTTGGGAGGCAGAGCCAGGCAGATCTCTGTGAGTTCCAGGCCAGCCTGGGCTACAGAGCGAGATTCAGGACAGGCACCAAAACTACACAGAGAAACCCTGTCTTGGAAAAAAAAAAAAAAAAAGAGGCAGGGATATAGCTTAGTGCTGGAGTACTTGCCTAACATGTACAAGGTTCTGGTTCAATCCCCAGTATCATAAATAAGTAAACGAACAAATAAATAGTAAGCCATAGATAGACTTCTTGTAAAAAAAAAAATGAGTTATGCACACATAGTAATTTTGAGTATGATTTCAAGGGACTTTAGGATCCATTTTTCCCTTTGGTCAGAGAATCCTGGAGAGAGAGAGAGAGAGAGAGAGAGAGAGAGAGAGAGAGAGAGAGAGAGAGAGAGAGAGAGAAAACTAGCTATTAGAACTAGAATTAGACTGATGTGGACAGTCACTTCTCTCACCATACCCCAGATCCAATCTGCAAGGGAGGAGAGTTATAGACCTTTCACAAGCTCTCAAGTGACAGAGCCCAATGGAGCAGAAAGCAGGAGTCTGGATGTCAGAAGGACCTGGATTCCAGTCTGCACTCACCAGCCTGGAGCCTCCAGCATGCTACTTAACCCCTTCCATTCTGTCTTGTCCTGTTTGCAGCAAGGTTCATCAGCCCATCTCATAGGCTTTGATGGGAGTGAAACACAATGGTGAGAGGCCCCTTGGCCCACAGCAAGTAACGTTCAGGGACTCGGCCTGCCCTGCTCCCTCTGGGGTCCTGTTCAGGATGCCTGTGTGGGAAGGTGGCCTCATCAGTGTTGCAGGCTCATATGGGGTCAGGAAAGGGGTCTGTGCTCTCATCCCCTCCTCAGTCTGTCTGTCCAGGGAACATTCTGGCAGTGCCTGCCGGACAAATAGCCAAGCAGCAGAAGGAGGTCCACAAGCCAGTCTCTAGGAAGGTGGCAAGAAGCAAGTCCCCGAAAGCCACCTGTGTGACAGCTGGGCTAAGCTGTCCTTGCATTCATGAAGTGATTTCCCCATTTCCGTGTCCACCCTAAGAAGGTGTTGTAGCTTCTGCTCAGGAGCTGCAGTGACGTCCTGACTGACTTGTGGTAGGGGTTTACACATCAGCACCGTCTTCCCTCTACCCTGTGGTCTTCCTTGTCAGGAAGGTCCCGTGACTCAACTCTGGTGAGTTTCCTACATAACTTCTGTTCACGTTCCCACTCCCTCCTTGACTCTGTCACACCTACAACCCTTCTGTAACTAGTTCTTTTTTCTTTTGAAATAACTTGTACTTACAGAACAGTTAGAAGAAGAAGCCTGCAGAACTGTTTTCCCTTCACCCGGCTTCTCGGTCGTGACCTCTCCTGCCTTTATTTCACACACATCTACATGTATATACACATACATTTGTAAAGTCATTCGAACTCCCAAATCTCAGAAAAGACTTCCTATTGCTCAGTAATACTTCATTGTGTATGCCCTAAAAACAAGGACCTGAGGCTGAAAAGATGGCTCCACACAGTAATAAGAATTCTTGCTCTTACAGAGGACCTGAGTTCAGCTCCCAGAACCCACATCAGGCAGCTCACAACCACCTGGAACCCTAGCTTCAGGAGATCTTACGATGTCTCCTGGCCCCTGTGGGCACACACATACACATTCATACACATAGACAGACTCATATGTATACACATAAATAAAAAATAAAGATTAGGGATGTGGATCAGTGGTAGAGTGTTTACCTAGAGTGATCAAGGTAAATCCTTGACCATGGTCTGAGTCACAGCACTGCTTCAAACAAGCAAACAAACATTTGGGGCTGGAGAGCAGGCTCAGTGGCCAAGAGCATTGACTGCTTTTTCAGAAGATTGAAATTGGGTTTCCAGATCTCACAGCTGCCTGGAACTACCACTCCAGGGAGTCCTCTTCCGGCACATACACATGTGCACGTACATGTGTACATATGTACATATATACATACATACACGTAAGTAAATAATGACTCTTTTAAAAATAAGTAAAAACTTAGACGGACCCAGTCTACATAACTATAATATAATCTTCAAAGTCACATTGATCTCTATTACCAATTGAATCTAGGGGTCATGTTCCATTTTACCAGTTATGTTTAATTAATTCCATAATTTATTTAAGACAAGATCTCATATATTGCATGCTGCCCTCAAACTTGCTACACAGCTGAAGATGACTTGAATTTTTTTTTTTTTTTTTTTTTTTTTTTTTTTTTTTTGAGACAGGGTTTCTCTGTGTAGCCCTGGCTGTCCTAGAACTTACTCTGTAGACCAGGCTGGTCTGGAACTCACAGAGATTTGTCTGCTTCTGCCACCTGAGTGCTGGGATTAAAGATGACCCGAACTTTTTTTTAAAAAAATGAGTGTGTGTGTGTGTGTGTGTGTGTGTGTGTGAACATGGCTCACAAATTCTGATTTTATTCAATGGATTATCTCCCACCCTCTTTTCTTTTTATTAGAATTGATTTATACTTTTAGAAAAATTATACAGGTTTCCCATATTCCATACCCTACACTCTCTTTAATGTTAATGTCTTACATAGCCATAGCAAATTATCAAAACTGGCATGTGACATGTGTATAGTGGCAGATGCTTATGATCCAACACTCAAATGCTGAGACAGGAGGATCGTAAATGCTGGGGCATCCTGGGCTACATAGCAAAGTCCTGTCTCGAAACCCAAACTACAAGCCTGGAAGTTAAGTTGCTACGGTATTGTTACCAGTCTCCAGGCCTTGCCTGGCTCGGTAAGTCAGTACAGTACTGTTACCGGTCTCCAGGCCTTGCCTGGCTCGGTAAGTCGGTACAGTACTGTTACCAGTCTCCAGGCCTTGCCTGGCTCAGTAAGTTGGTACAGTACTGTTAACGGTCTCCAGGCCTTGCCTGGCCCCTGCCAGTTTCTCCACTACTGCCCTTTTTCTCTATGGATTGGTCATTTGAGTGCTCAGGTTCCCCGAAATGGGGCCAGTGTGAGCCTCTCAAGCTGGCTCTTCGTCTTTTTTACATGCCCCTATCATTTCCTAAATACTCCCTTTTTTTCTGGCACAATAAAATGTACCGGGCTTATCTTGTGTTCTGAGTCCAGCCCTAGGGTTATGCTTGCAACCAGGCTCCCCATTTCCTCTGTGTGGAGGAACTGCAGATACCAAGCCCTGCTGTGACTGAGCTGGGTGCTGCTGGGTGCCACTGCTTGCAGGCACTCAGCTGAGAGAACTGTGTCTGTATGAACATTCGTGCATCCACACACGACTTTACACTAAAGCCTGTGGGTTCATACTAAGACCCCCATTCTAACCTAAGAGCACAGGAGGTCCCATGCTGATAACTGCCTTCTATAACACAACAGTAAAAAGTGTTACATTTACTTGCTCCCTCCATTTGTCCATAGATAGCCCACCTCTCAGTCTCCTTCAACCCCACTGCTCACCCCAGAGCCAGTGCACAGCCCTGGCCCAAGAGAAGTGAAAAGGGAAGTGTTAGTGGGTGCAACCCTGAGAGCATGCATGCTGAATCTATGTGGGGCTCCTGGGCCGTCTCCTCCCAGGGCTACTGCTACTTTGCTTTCCAGCCTGACTTACTATTTCTGAATGCTAACTGCAGATCCACCAGCAAATATCATGCTAAGCCCAGCCTGCCATGAAGATTGTTTAATCTCCTCCATTGTTTAATCCTTCCCTGCACTAATAACACTCTGTAATACTCTTTACTCCTTATGCATTTTTAACTTAACCAGCAGAACTCCAACAGTGTGTCATGTGAAGCCCGCAAATGCTCACACAGTACTTGGGGACAAAGTTCAAGTGCAGAGAAGAGAGAGAAAGAAACCACATATCTATGATGTTTCTCTCAGCTAGGGAGTCAGGAACAGCAGTATGGCATGTATCTGCATATTGCTCCATAGACCTGAGGTCAAAGCATGGGAGAGTGAATGCCTGAAGTCAAGTCAGTGCCAATAAATCTATGACCTTAGGCAAAGACACTTCAAGTACCAACCTTGGTTTCTTCGCCTTTAAAACAGCAATAATAACATCTTCAATATAAAGCTTTGGGGTGGAATAAATGAGATTGTATTTATAACACATCTTATAAGCTAATAGGAGAAAAAGACCAAGAAGAAAAGGGGGGGGGAAGTGTGTTGTGCAGCGTTAAAGATACGAGGGGCTGCAAAGTTGTCTGAGCAGTTAAGAGCACTGGCTACACTCACATGGGAGCTTACAACACTGATAACTCCAATACCAGCAGGTCCAACACCTCTTCTGGCCTACTCAGGTACTGCATGCACATGGTGCACAGACATACATGCAGGCACACACTCATTCACATAAAATAAAATCTCAAAAAAAAGATAAAGTTCTGAAGGGATTGCAGTGAGAATTCAGAGGGGTGTTACTGCCACGTTCAAGGTGAGACGTTTTTACTTTGAATCTCCACCCTCAACCAAGTTCTTCCTGTCCTTCACATCTCCTTCACATGTAGTCTGTACTCACCTCTCTTTGTTTATGGATCTCATGTAGCCCAGGCTGGCCTCACCTTATTATGTAGCAGAGGATGGCTTCCCAATCCCTCTGGGTCTACCTCTCACCTCTGGCTGCATGTTTTTGTTCCCTCCCTGAAGCTGCTGCAGACTTTCTCTTGCTCTGACTTAGCATTCTGTCACTGTCTTGAAATGTGAATAATCTAAGCATTCAGAGATTCTCAACACTCCACAGCCCCCTGAGCAGGGCTTGACCATTTGTAAACTCTTACTTGATTGTACTTGCTTTGGGGTAAAAAAGACTCCCTTGTGGTTCCAGTTCACAGATTGTTGTGCCACAAATGCCTTTCTCCATTAATTCTACATGAAGACCTTGCCAAAATGTCTGGAAGTAGTGATAGCCTTAAGTTAAATTTATTTGTATCTTGCACTTACAGTCCTCAAGCCTTGCACATGGTGAGTTGTGGTTGGCATTTAGCTGGACTGGCTCAGCCCTTCATAAGCAGTGAATGCACAGGTTCCCACTGGGGCATCTTCTACTCTTCTTCTGCAAAGCTCATTATCTCATGTCTTACAGGACATGGATACATGCTGGTGTGGAGTGGAAGAGAGCACAGGGAGGAGGGAGGCTTCCTTAGCAGGTTTCTTTCTCGTCTGCAATAGAGAACAATGTCAAAAGTAACTAGGTGGACAGTCCTCAGAATGTAATCTTTAGAGGTTTTGTGTGTGTGTGTGTGTACAATTTCTCCATGCTGTGTGAGCATGATTAATTACAATCTTACTCATCAGGCTAACTCTGAAGTAGGAAGTAGGTGAGGATAGTTACGGTGCTGAGGATAGATGAGTGATCACAGTAAAATTACTACAGAGCCCACCCCTGGCTCTGTTGGCACCGTCTGTGTGCAGATTAGACTCCCCAGCAGACTGAGTGCATTCTTTCCCTCCATTTCACCTCCTCCTCCACTGCCCCAGCCCCTGTCCAGTTCTACTTCTGTACCACTTTATTCCCATCCCAAGGAACAAACTGGGGAGGGTGGTCAGCTAAGTATGCTTTGGGTACCAACATGCAGGTTAGCCTGGCACACCAGCCTGCACACTGGGCTGAGGGAGCGTGAACAAACACCTGCCCCGCAAGGGAGAGCCAGTAGTGGACACAGAGGAGGAGACCTTCCTGCTGTAAAGCAGCAGCTGCCTCTCCACCAGGTGCTAGCTGGAGTGCTGTCCTCAGTACGATGGAATTACAGCATGCACCAGGGAACAGGCACTGCTGATTCATGCCCCCACTGTACACCAGGGTAAGAACAGCTTGACACATCACACACTCTGGTAACGTGTTAACTCAAGTGCCAAAACTAGGTGCTGTGACATATGCATGCCATTCCAGCACTGGGGAGACTGAGGCAGGATAATCACAAGTTTAACCCTATCTGGAAAAAACATTAGTAAGAGCCAGGTGTATAGCACACACTATCAACCAGCACTCAGGAGGCTAATACAAAAGCAGAGTCATAACTTCAAAGCCAGCCTGGGCTATAGAGTAGACCCCGTCTCAAAACAGATGGACAAGCCAAAAAAAAAAAAAAAAAAAAATCCCATGGCAGTGAGTGGCTGGTGCTGGCTGGCAGTTCCAGTTGAAAGAGCAGGTATTAGTCTGAGTTGTGCAGTGACACCTGGGCCTAGGAGGCAAGCAGAAAGGTGTTTTGGTCCGGAGGTGACAGGTGAAGGCCCGGGGACTGGCCTAGGTACCTGGCTGGAGCAGAGGCCTGCCATGCTGGAGAGTTGTGAAGGTCCATGGGAAAGTAGGGCAAGAAGAGTTTGTACAGAATGGGGGTGTGGCCAGACATTTTCCAAGGTCAACTAAAGAGGCCCTTCTCTCCACAGGCAGAGACCTAGCCTGGGTGAAGCAGCCACATCTGGATGTCATAAACTTTGAATAACAAAAGCACTGGAGTAAAATGTCAATTGTTTCCTATTCCTGCTAATCGGTGCTGTGTGTGGTTCTTGCCTTTTTCTTCTTATTGTATAAATATAGTTTTAAAACACAGCTGGATTCTTGTAGCCTTAGCCAGCAAGTTAAAAAGGTGCCACATGTCAAGAATGGGGCCTCCCATTGTCCACACAGCAGAGCTGTGCAGAGGACAGTGGTTAGGGCCCTGCTAGAGTCCAGCCCCTGATGACTCCAGGTGACTGGGACAAATTGAGGGATGTCTGACTGGGAAAATGGAGACAGATCACAGCCACCATCACCACCATGACTAGGCCTAGAGCTGTTCCCAGTCACTCTTATCCCAAGATTTTTGCATCTTTGATTCTGGAAGTTATAAGAAAAAAAAAAAACTGTTCATCTTAAGAAAGGTATTTGGTATTTAAACAACATCTCTCTATTCACAAACTAAATTTATTAGAACGGATGAGGTTAGCAAGATTTCTCTCTATATAATAAACATGTGAAGTATTAACCTTTACACCAATAATCATGTGTAGAATATGGAAGGAAATAATATTATATTAAAAAATAAATAAATAAGTTCTATGAAACAGCTTGGTAAATGCTAAAGTTTCTCACATAGGAAGGACTCTTTCTCAAAAGATTAAAAACAAGCTCTGGGTTAGACGTTTTCCCCACTTGTGTTAGTTTCTTTTCTTGCCATTGTGCCAAGGTATTTAGGAAGGAAGGAAGGACTTGCTTGGACTCAATGATTCCAGGGATTTCCAACCATCATGGCAGGCAATGTTTACACCTTCTCTGCCACCAGAACCTTCGTACAGGCTGGTGAAAAGCAGGCTTGAGTCCAGGCTGCTGGGGTTTGTGTCCTGGTTCCCCAGCTTGTCTTGGACAAGGTGCTTAACTTTTCTGCGCCTGGCTTTTGGAGAAGGGGGTAGTAAAATAGGTACCTCCGAAGGTTATGTTGAAGACTTAAAGTTCCATGACATGATTATAAAGCACAGCCAGGACTCTGGGGCCGCCACAAGTGTTTAAGAAATGGTCCCCATCTTCAGTGTTTAGGACTGTGGTTTGTGGAAAGGGCAGCTGATGGTCAGGTTCTCCACTCAGCTCTGTCCCCAGGTTTGTGACAGAGTTTTAGGTGTCGGCTTTCTCACCTTCTAGAGGAGCAGCAGTGTGGTGTCTCTCACGGGGCCCTGGGTTTGGACGTGGTGATGAAATGCCTTGGAACAAAGCAGTGTACAAATGTCAGACTTTATTGCTGCCATCTTTTTAGCAGGGAGGTGAGTGGTGACATGGATAAAATGCACCCACTTGTACGTTTGGGTAGCACCAGGAATCAGCACTTGAGAGAATTACTTGTGTCCACTGCAGACAGCACCCTTGCCTGATCTCTCCAAGTGAAACAACATTTCTGCTTTTCTAGAAACCTCAGCGAGCTGATAGACCGATTTGGGGCAGATTTCAAAGCCCAGGGCCCCCTGAAGCCTAACCCTGATGAAGGGGGTTCTGTACTCCCCAGCTGCGCTGACCTCTTTGTCTACTACAAGAAGTGCATGGTGCAGTGCTCACAGCTCAGCACAGGCGAGCCCATGATCGCCCTGACTACCATCTTCCAGAAGTACCTCCGAGAATACGCCTGGAAGATCCTCTCTGGCAATCTGCCTAAGTGAGTCCTGTTCTCCTCACTCTCGGCAGGGAAGTGAGTGAGACTCTCAACATCCCTAAATATGGAACTCTCTTTTTTTTTTTTTTAGACAGAATTTCTCTGTGTAGCTTTGGAGCCTGTCCTGGAACTCACTCTGTAGACCAGGCTGGCCTCGAACTCACAGAGATCCTCCTGCCTCTGCCTCCCAAGTACTGGGATTAAAGGCGTACACCACCACTGCCCAGCAATATGGGAGTCTTTAAAGAAAGCCACTCTGGGGTTGTTTACTGAGCTGCTAAGAATGGAGGAGGAAAACACTCCTTCTGGGCTCCCAAGGGCCTGATGTGCTTTAATGACAATCCACAGCTGCCCATGACTGTCAGCAGGCATGGTCCCCGTCCACCAGTGTAGGTCACAGTGCATCAGTGGGTTGGGCCTGTTATATGTATGTACCAGTGCACATGGGCTCAACACAGGAAAAAAAGTTATTCAGTAGCAGAGGCAATGTTGCTCCAGCCTGTTGAGTGTGTTCATGCCTTGAGTGCCAGATAGACAAGATAATCCCCCCTGATTATCTTCCACAGCCTCTAGTGCTGTGTGCACAGTCTTATGTTTAAAGATATGGGTGTACTGGGGCTGAGAAGAAGGCTGAGTGAATAAAGTATCTCCTGCACAAGCATGAGGACCTGAGTTCAGGTCCCCAGGACACACATTAAAAACTGAAATTGGCAACACTCACTTGTAATCATAAAACTAGGAGACAAGAGGACTCCAGGGCCTCAATGGCAGCCAGTCAGGCCAGCTCTGGCAAGCTCCAGGTTTACTGAGAGATCATATCTTAAAAACAAGGTACAAAATGATAGAGGAAGATACCCGAGGTTGACCTTTGCTATCTGCCTGTGTGTGCATGGGCACACATGTGCATTGTTAGACTGTCTTTCTCCGCTTGTTCACTTATGAGTCCACATGTACTGTCTTAACTGGGAAGGATGGGTGGGAAAGCAGCTTTTGTGCTACAGATGACCTGTGAGTAAGATCTGCACCTCGGGGAATCCCAAGCAAGGCACTAGGCTAACCAGCCTCCTTAGTGAGAATGGGATCATCCCAGGACTGCTCACTGGCTCTCTCTTGGCGTTGTCTCTTCCTGTTCCTGCGGGTAAGAGGGTCTAACAGATGACAGTCAAGGTAAGGTCTGGAGCAAAGGGACCCATTGTATGTTGATTTATTTGTGCTGTAGCCAGCCTTTCCTCCGCTTTCTTCTTTGTCATAAAATACACAGCTTCAGGAAGCAAATTAGCAGCTGCAGCCTGACTAGTTCCTGTTCTTTTCCTCAGGACCAGCAGCAGCAGCGGGGGGCTGACCATCAGCAGCCTCCTCAAAGAGAAGGAGGGCTCTGAAGTGGCCAGGTTCACTCTGGAGGAGCTGTGCCTCATCTGCAGCATCCTCAGCACAGCCGAGTACTGTCTGGCCACTACCCAGCAGGTGAGCATCCTGCTGAGCATGCTGCCATCATGGGGCGCTCAGCTAGAGCTGAAGTGAAGCCCAAGAGCTAAGCTTCACTAAACTGACCTTGGGCAGGCCAGTTGACCTCACAGGAAGAAACTCACCATGGAGTCAGAGATGCCCCAGCAGCCGTCTTACAACCTCCACCCTCAAGTTATGTAAGCTACCAACCAGGCAGGACCTCTTCAAAGTAGGCCAGTAGCACAGTGTCCCTCAGGAGAAAGGCAGTAATAAATGCCCTCTAGGATACCAGGCCCAGCCTTTGGTGGGTGAGTCACCCAGTGACTCCATTTTTAACATGTTAATAAGCAAAGTCTTTCAAGATTTTATTCATCTCCTGACATTTTCTGGCATTCTCTGTCCACCATAACAACCATTGTTTGAGATGTTGACTGTGAAGCAGAAGAAAAAGGAAGGCCTCTGCTGGAGCCCCCAAGGCAGGTCAGCAACCTAGCTTTGCAGAGGAGGAGCCAGAGTAACTTGCCACTCAGCCCTCCATAGGGTTAGAGGCTCTTTTTTCTCATTTGGCCTGTGGTCCCCCTGAGGCTAGGAGCAAGAAAGTGACCTGGGAGAGCCCTGCTCTTCCTGATATGGTTGCTTATTTCCTAAGCATCTAAGAAGTCAGTCACAAGGGGCAGTTCAGACATGACAGCTTGGACCCCCTGTGTGCCAGGGTGTGAACTCAGGAAGTGTCCAGCAGACTCCTTGAGGGTCATCAAGCTGGGCCCAAATGCCGAGACCAAGGCAGTAGCATGCTCTGCTTTGGGGCATGGTCACATATACATACTTGAAGGACACTTTGGCCCTGGAGCTAGACACACACACACACACACACACACACACACACACACACCAGATCCCCTCATGAGGAGCGTAGGTGTTTAGAGTGAATGAGAAAGACAGGGTCTCAGTGTGTAGACCAGGCTAGTCCAGAACTCACACAGACCCATCTGGCTTTGCTTCTGAGTGCTGGAGTTAAAGGTATGTGCCACCATGCCAGACTTTTACAGAATCTTAAAAGTAAAGAGACCAAAGTAGCATACGAACTAAACACTGCACTTAGGACTCCTTTTGGAACCAGGCCCACATGCTCAGTCAGCTGTGTCTCACTTTCTTCTTAAGCACTTTGCTTAAGAATAAATGTGGTAAAATCTCTTCATAAACACACACACACACACACACACACACACACACACACACACACACACACACACCAAACCTACTCCTAATGCCATCACCCTCAAATAATCACATTAGCAGCTTGAGTTATTTTATAAACAGTTTTGTATGCAGTTATCTTAGTTCACTTGTATATCCTTTTATTATTAGTGTTAGTGTCTTAACATTCTCCTGTTACTAAATTATCTTTATTGTTATTACTATTTATGACTATATAATATTCCATTAAAGGATTAGTGGATATTTAATAACAGCCCTGGTATTTATTTATACTGCTTTAAAGTTTTGCTTCTTTAAATAATCTTACAAAACCATCTTTCTGAATATAGTATCTGAAAAGTTTTATATTGTGTTTCTGGAACAGATTCTTAGGTATTTTAGAAGTATGAGTAAACCAGAGGCCATTTTGATGACTTGTGTAGCCATTTTTTTAAATTTAATGAAAATCATCTTACTGATTATAAAAAGTGTGTATTCTTAGCCACCTATGAGATGTCTGAATGCCATGTTCCTTTAGAAGAAGCAGAGATTCCTGGAGAAATGATTGATTCCAGGCTGAGGGGGTAGGGTGGCTAGGGATACAGCGCAGTTGGTCCAGGTCTTGCCCAGCATGCATGAAGCCGTGGGTTTCATCCCTAACTCCCCATAAACTGGGGATGGCAGTGCACACTTGTACCGAAATCCCCATCTTTGAGAGGTGGAAGAGGAGACTCAGAAGTTCAGGGTCTCTCTGAGCTTCAAGAGAGCTTTACTAGACACTTCCTGTACCAGGCGCTGCCTCTTGTTATGGCACAGAGAGGACAGGCATCTTTCTGTCAGGAGACTGAGACTGATGGAAAACAGATAACAAGCAAACAACAAGCCAGGGGCTCATTACCATTTGTGGTAAGTGTGGGAGAAGAAACAAATGCCAAGAGAGGAGCTGGAAGGGCAGGGAAATGAGGGCCAGGAGAGTGAGCAGAGGGAAGTATGGAGTGTGAAGGGCCTCAGAGACAAAGACCCGGAACTGCAATCCTGGAGGCAAGGCTGAAATAGCAAGATGAAGCCAGAAAGGTAGACGGGACCCACGTCACGCTTACAGTGAAATAGCCAGAAAGGTAGACGGGACCCACGTCATGCTTACAGTGAAATAGCAGAGGCCACGGGAGCATGTGCACACTGTCTCATCCTCCTCATCGGTGTCCATGTAGACTACCTCCAGGTTCCCGGTAATAAAAACCCCTTCCTACAGAACTTTACAGATACAGCGTCTGACCCATTGAGTTCTCTGAATGGCCCCTCACCCCTTTAAACAGCCTGGCACAAAACAGGCTTCCAGAAGTAGTGGCAGAATTAAACGCTGCCTAGAATCCTTGCATAGCTCTATACATTATTCTCATTATTTCATAAAAATACATTTCTAAATGTGAAATTGCCAGATTCAGTTTATATTGCCTTCTAAAAAGGTTACCCTCATTTGTACACCTTTAAGAACATTTTTGTTTTTAAGTTTTTTAGTATGTATGTGTATGTGCCTATGTGATTTATGTGCACCACATTCATGCAGTGCCCATGGAGGCCGGAAGAGGATGATGGGTCCTCCGAAACTGGAGTTACAGGTTGTGGTAAGCCACCATGTAGGTGCCGGGAACTGAACCATCTTTCCCGCCCTCTAAGAGCACTTTACATTTTAATGCAGAGCATTCATCTCCTTAGAGTGAGTGTGATTGATTTAGAAGTACAAGATTTATCAATTCCTAGGGCATTTTTAGGTCCTCCCAGATTCTGATCAATTGTTTTTTCTCCAAGGCTCAGGAGTATGTGAGTGTTCCTGCCCTAAGCCCTAAACTGACCAGGTGAAGATGTATTTCTAATTCACCACTTGAGACATCTGGCACCTTGGCAAGGTAGTGGCCATAGACACACTGGCAACTGCTTCTGCTGACTTTGCAGTCACTCACATTAAAAGTTCTCAGCACTGGTGGGTGAGGCTACATTTCATGGGACGTGCAGGGAGACCAGACGTGTTACTTTTCACAGGTACGACTAAAGGGAGGAGAGGTTCCTGCAGTCTGTCACAGTGGGGAGGAGGCCAGTTCTCCTGGCTGTGTCTGCATGAGCAGAGGCTCCTTGCATGCTAGTGGCCAGGAAGCAGGGCTTTCCTTTAACTTTCAGAAGCCCTCAGCCAGGCCCCGCAGCCTTCAGAACAGTGCCACCACTAGGGACCAACCACTCAGAGCAGGAGCCTGTGGAGGACAAACCACAGGAGCTGCTGATCCATCATTAGAAGTAAGCCCAGTGTGGTGCCAGAGGGGCTGGGTTCTAGGCAGCTGATTTTGGCCCTACCACCTGCTGTCTTGGGTGGGCTACTGCAGTCCTCATCTATGAAGTGAGGGTAATGGGACTTCCCTCACATCCAGTGAGAATCAAATGTGTCTCATGTTATGTCTGGACCTGTCTGCCTCATCCCTTTTGAGCCTCAGTTAGTAGTATGGAACACCTTTGGGTAACCATTGGACATGCTTCTGCTTTATCCCTTTTCGAACAGCTGGAAGAAAAACTTAAAGAAAAAGTTGATGTCAGTCTGACTGAGCGAATTAATCTCACAGGAGAAATGGACACATTCAGCACGTACGTACCTTCCCGGCGCTTGCTCCAGGCCCACCTTTCTCCTTCACAGGCAGTGTGTGTTTTCGTCCCTACAGAATCTAGGCTTTCCCTGGGCTGTCTCCCCCAGCCATGAGAAGCAGGGCCCTGTTCCCCCTCCTCTTCCTCCTTCTCATTCTGACTTAAACAAGTGTTTACTGCAGATGCTTTCGAGGAGAACTCAGAGAGACTCTAGGGGTAGCAATTATGGGAGTAGCCATGGAAGTCGGGCTCCTAACTGGGTAAGACACACCCAAGTGAGAACATTACGTGAAGAGCCAGCTGTTCATCCACTGTCAGTGGTTAAAACCCAAGATTCCATGAAGAAATGACAAATTTAAATTCTGCACACATGCCGAAAACACCGTGTCCACCACCCTGTCCCTCTCTGGAGCAGTGACTGTGTCCACCACCCTGTCACTTCTGGAGCAGTGACACAGTTTGTTTCTTTACAGTGTCATTTCCAGCAGCATCCAGCTGCTGGTTCAGGATCTGGATGCGGCCTGTGATCCTGCCCTGATTGCCATGAGCAAGGTAAGGTGTTAGGAGCTGGCCTCCTACCAGAGTGACCCACATGCCTTCCCTCATGTGTTCAGACTCTGCTTAGTGTCAGCTGAGGGGACTGGAGAGACCCCCAGAGTTCCCGCTAGGCTCGCTTCACCTGGCTGTTGCTGGCCCTTTTGCCAGGTGGGGTTGGGGTGAGGCTGCAGGAGATGGATTCTTGGGTCAGCATCTAGCTCCTGCTGAAACCTGTCTGTTCTTGCCGGATGAGCAGTTTGGTGAGCTCTACACCAGTGACTCCCGACTCTTTGCTCAGAACTGAGAGGTGCCAGTTCTTCCTGAGCTTTGGTGATTAGGTAATTTGATCACATAGTGGACTCTGGTTCTAATGTACCCTAAGCTCCCATGGCCCCTTTGGCACTCACCATGTGCTGCTATTTGGGGCCTTATATGCCTGTCTTTTCTTCTCCAAGGAGTGTAAATTCCTGAGGAATGTGGTGACTCTTGCATATAATCTCAGGATTTAGAAGGCTGAGGCAAGAGGATTTCAAGTTCAAGGCGTGCCTGCACTACACAGGAAGACCCTGTCTCAAAAAAGAACAAGAGTATTCCTTACATCTCTAGACCATATTGATGACTTCATGTTTATTGATTAAGTAGAAAGTAGTTGATTTTTAAGCCCAACAAGCCTTGTAGACCAAGGGATAACAAACCGTAGCCTGCAGCCAACTGTGGCCCACCACTTGTTCCTGTAAGTCTTAGTGCAACATGGCCATGCTCATTCACTTATACACCATCTATGGCTGGTCTGGCCTGAAACTGTAAAAATTAGTGGTTATAACAGAGACCTTATAGCACACAAAGCAAAACCATTGACTAGCTGACCCTGTCCAGAAAAACCTTGCCAACACCTATCTCGTCATGGAGTCTTGGAAGACTCACTTGTCTGGGGGAAACTAGGCAGAATTTATGACAGAGGGCAGTGGGAGGAACCTGGACCCTGGGATCAGACAGACCTACATTTTCTCCTTTTCCTTTTGAGAGCACTGCACAGATGACTAAATCTGTGCAGACCCATCTCCTCTATGTGAAATGCATTTGGCTGGCCGCCTCCCAGAGCTGTGAGAGTGGACAGCAGTGAGTGCCTGGTGGTGCCAGTCAAGTGCTCAGAGAGCCTTGGTTCCTCCCTCTTGACAAGAGGAATGCCATGCCCAGGAAGCACACATTTGGTTTTATAGTAGATTATAACTATTTAACAAAAATAGGATTAAAACCAAAACTTTGGCTTTGGGGTTTTAAGGAGTGAAGTAGGAAGTTGAGAAGTAGATGATGTTCCAGAGCTCCTGTTCTCAAGGCCAACCCTGTGCCCAGCCGGGATCCCCAGCCACACACTGTAAGCAGGCAGCTGGAGGCTAGTCTGTTCTCTTAAAGAAGGGGGCTTTGAGGATTCGTTTCCTGGGCTCCGGCTAGTCCCTCACTGCTGGCAAACATTCTGTGCATCCTGAGTTTGATCCATTCCAGCTGCCATCTCCTGAACCGCCACACACCGCAGCCCAGAACACAGCTGCCAAAAGATTTTCACACTGACCAAAGGAAGAGTGGAATCTCTTTTTTTCTCAGTAAAATAACACATGGAATGGGTTTAACACTCCAGGTGTTGCTTATATGAACTGTCAGTTCATTAGGCAGACTTCCCTCAAGTTCCCCTTCCTCACCATCCACTTCTCCCCAGATGCACACCATCAAATATCAGCCACACCTCCAGAGTCTTGTGTTTATATCACAGGAAAACCATAGGTTTGGGAGCATAGCAGTTGGAAGGCCATTCCTCTTTGTCTGAGTCTTCTGGAGTTCTAGCAAAATGAGATCCATGTGACTAAAGTAACCATGGCAGTGGTCACGGACTGACTCCACATGCGCCCCTGTTAGTGTCTGCATCCTGTTTCGTGGGGTTTCTTCAAACCTCTGTGATGGTGATTATGTCTGTCTCTGGTTCCATCCCTGCTGCTTGTTGACTAGTCCAGCACAAGGCTGGGAAAGGCATAGGCATTGTCTGCGGTGCTGCATCCCGTAGGTGGAGGCAGGAGATGGGAGCGGAATGCAGAGAACTGTGGTGGGAGTGAGAGGAAGTTGGGACCATAGGAGAAAAGCAGAATCCAACAGTCAGCATGTGAGAAGCCAACAGGGGTAGGACATGGTCCAGTTTTCTTGAAGGAATTTGTGATGGGGAGGCTGTTCCAAACAGGACTGCAGTGGAAACCAAAGATTTTTAAGTTAGCAAAGTCATTTTTGTTAAAATTACCAATCTCATTCACTTAGGAAGTTACAGAGTATTCTGGACTCAGACAAGGCTGTCTTCAAGTTTATGCTGTGCTGGGAGAAAACTCAAAATAACCAGTAGACTAAATAGATGTATTTCATAAATAGTGAGGACTGTGTGGAGTGGGCTTCTAGTGTAGCAGAGCTGGGGGCTGGTTCTGACGTAGGAAGGAGGCTCCGTGACAAGGTGGATAGAGCCCAGCAACTGGTCACATTGTTGTCCTGAGAGGCCAAGGCAAGCTCTGGGTCCTCCTCAGTTGCCATATAAGGCTTAATAATAATTAAATAAGTTGCCATATTTCCTGTCAATATCTTGGATCCCTTGTCTGTGCAGTTTGTACTGCTCCTGTGAAAACACCTTGCACCCCAGGTCCGAGCCAGTCCCACTGACCTGAGTGTGTTCTGCCTTCTGGCAGTTTCCATGCCCTCCCTCACTCTGACCTTTCTGCTTAGAATTCTCTTCCCATTGTGGTCTATTCCAAAAAGTGTACCCTTTTAAAGAGCGAGCTTGAATATCTGTCCCCCTTTTAAAAGTTAAAGTATAATAATTCCTGTCTTAGCTAGGGTTTCTATTGCTGTGACCAAACACCGTGACCACAAGCAACTTGGGGAAGAAAGGGCTTCCAACTCTCAGGTCACAGTCCATCACTGCGGGAAGTCAGTGTAGGAACTCAAGGCAGGAACCTGGAGTCGGGTTGACCAAAAAAACTAACCAGAACAAGTCCCAGAGCACAGTTCATCCTTAAAGTGTCCAAGTTAATAGAATGTAGTACACATATGAGGCCATAATGCCATCAGGACTATCTCAATCCAGAGTGCCCTTATCACCTTAGAAAGAAGCCCATACCTCTCAGCCCTGCCCACACCCCCCACCCTTTCCCTGACAGCCATCAGTCTCCTTGATTACTGTCTGGACACTTTACACATGGTTGTGGGTAGCTTTTCCTGCTGGCCTTCCTTCACTTCACAGTGTTCAAGATTCTTTCATGGGGTGCCATGTGTCAGTACTGCACATTTCTGGTTT